>NW_024582073.1:10395867-10824423 GCF_017639235.1 Corvus kubaryi
CCCTTTCCAGCACTTCTCTCCTTTTACCCAGCTCACACAAGGATAACAGAACATGGGATGTTAGTCAGTGTTCCAGTTCTTGAAAAGTCTCTCTCTTATGCTTAAGGAAAAAAGGGTTTTCCTTCAGTTGCACGTGGTTCCCAAACTGCTA
Organism: Corvus kubaryi; assembly: GCF_017639235.1. Taxonomy (NCBI): domain Eukaryota; kingdom Metazoa; phylum Chordata; class Aves; order Passeriformes; family Corvidae; genus Corvus; species Corvus kubaryi. The sequence continues at coordinate 10,396,019 of NW_024582073.1, forward strand.
CTAACAGCAGACCCGCCCAGAAAGAAACAATCTGCTGTGTGTAGAACATCTCTCCCATGAAAAATCTCACAGTTCCTTCACACTGCAAAACATGGGCCATCACATGGGGTTATTAATCTTTTAAGGATAAGTTATTTTGGCCGACACACAAAGGCTTTTCTTCACCACAAGTCTCTAACAGCCTCTTACTACTTCTAAATAGCCTGGCATAAGCACTCTTCACAATCTTCACAGGCCACATGAGGATTCTCCATCCCCCTACGTTCTTCAAATGGATTAAAGAGACAAACAGTTTGTGGTATTACAGTTTCTTACCACGGCATGCAAGAAGGTTTTTTAAGCTGCGCGCCAGAATCGCGGCACCGCCCTCTTTTCTCCCGTCGCCATTTCCAGCTCCGTCCCACGTGACTCACTTCTCTTTCTCTCTGACTCTGAAGCCGCCATGTTGAAGAGTGTTCTCATTCAGGCTTTACGGTGGGGAAAGCCTCGCTCCCTCTGTGCTGCTGGCTGCGTGGTGTCCTCTTCAGTTCAGCACGAAGTGTGCTGGCTGCAGACAGGAGGCTCTGCTGGCTCCCGCTGACTCCGCCGGCTCCGCATGGAGAGGAGAGGGACCCGCCTGTCCCCAGAAGCCGCGCTGGATGGGTTTAGCTGTGAGCAGTCCATGGCTGGTTTTAGCTGCCTGCGGCTCTGGGACAGTTCCCCCCCTAGGTTCCGTGCCGCAGTGTTGGGAAAGGGGGGAAGGGGCAGTGGCCCCGGCCCAGCGGGGCCTGGAGGCTCGGAGCCCCCCCCACCTTCCAGCGGGCGAGCTCCGACAAAAGGGGAAGTCCCGCCTTTCTGTGTGGTTTAAATATGTAAATTGTGAGAAGCGTAATTGGTCTTAAAGACTGTCCATCAACTCAGGTTCAACCCAATACAAGAAATTAGACTGGAAATAATGCCAAGGTGTTAACCACTGTGACAAACTAATTGAAGCCTACAGCCGGACTTGAGGAAGAGACCTTTCTGAAAGATGCATTTTGGGGGAAATTTACTTCAGCAAAGACAATATGTTAAGTATGGGAAATGTAGTGAGAGGTTAATTAAGGTTAGATTAGATTAGATAACCTAATAGTGTCCCTTCCAAATTTCTGGGGTAATTAACCTATGTAATCCTTCTCTGGAATGCCTTAGTGTATTCAAAGCTTGATTTTTGATTTTCTGAAAAGTCTTTAAGATGATAGCAATATCAACAGCATCTCAAGCACGAGCTTTTTGCTAGGAACAGAAGAAAAAAATAAAGGATGAAAAGTCTTTCTGCCAGAAATATAATACAGTTTGGTATTTGTAAATATCAAACTGTATTATATATCTGTTTGATACAGTTTGATATCTTGTAAATGGAATATGTCAATCCTAATCCATAGAGCATAAAATAACTGTTTTCTGTGTATGGAACTATTTAGTTTTGTGAAGAAACAAAAAATCCATATGCTTGCAAAGCAAAGTATGTAACCTGCCTTGAAATTGTCAATATTTAACAGAATCTATTTGAAATTTTATTCTTTTGGCTGAGCATGGGCCTCATTATATGGAAGATGAAACTGAGCTCAGAGGGGTAAAAAAATTAGGAAATCACCTGTTATTGGCATTGGCTTCACTAGCATTCCAAATTTTCCGTATTTCCCAGGATCAGGTCCCTACATTTTTTGTTCTTCTTCCTGGAAATATCTCCGTGAGTCTAATTAGTCTTTAACTTGGAAATGACAGCAGGGGATCTATTCTTTCTGAAAAACAGAAAATAAGCTTGCATCTGTTTTCTCTCCAAACTAGCAGAGCTCTTTGCTTAACAGAAATAAAGCAAGTGATGAATCTCTTGCCCTCAAAAAAGAAAAAAAAAACCCAAACAACTGACAAAAACAACCAGCAAACAAACCCACAGAATAAAAAACAACAACATATCAAACCTATATCCATGTGCAATTTTTTACATTTTCTGCATTTTAGGCATAGTTACATTTTTCTTCCCAATTTGTCTATGAGGGCGCAATCGGAAGCACATTCTTTCAGACAAAGATGATTTTTAAATGAAAGTTTGTCACGAAACTTCCTCATTAATATACTTATTAAATCAATATTCCTATAGACTCCCAAACCTTAAAAATTATGAATACTGATGATTAAAAATTCTTTTATGGAAAGAATGTAATTGTGATTCAAACCCTGTTAGGTAATACAAGAGAAATAGAAACATTGGACAGAGGAGGAACAGTCCTTATGAACTGAAAGAAAATACAAACACATGTAACATTCTGTAGGGAAAAGATGGTGTGAATGTTTATGGAATATAATGACACCTGCTGCCATTGCACACAGATAACCCTAAAAAAACGGGCAGAATCTCAAGGGAGTAATGAGATACTTTTTGACTTTATAAAGTTTTTGACAAATAAAAGCCCACTACTTCCTTCACAGGTCACAAATTTAGGTCTCAGCCCTAATTAACCTGCACTGAGTTTATCATTCTTTACTGTACATTATTTTTTGTTCCAATTACAATTTCGCTGTTTCTATAGCTCAATAGAAAATCTTACTTTATAAATTTGTCAGGATAGATTATTTACACTGCAATTCCTTTAAAAGCATGTCCAACAAGCCCAATGAAATTCCATATGCATATTTGACCCCTACGTCTCTCTCCATTAACAGGAAGCAACTGTTTCTGCTGATTTAGAAGCAATAGAACTACAGTAAACCTAGAACAAATATTTCAATTTGTCTATAGATCTTCTACTTCTTAAAGCAAGAAAAGCATCCAAGACTATTGCTTCCCAGCCAAGCCCTACAATAGAAGAATGCTCAGAGGCAATGAGTAAGGGAGATGAGCTGTGAAGCTCCGGGAGCAATGCAGGCTGTGATTGCCCACAGCTGCTGCAAGGTGGCTGGTTGCACCTCAGCACGAAGGGCACCTGAGGGCAGGCTTTGTTTTCACTAAACAGCCAATGCATCAGCGGATGGACTCTCAGGAGGTGCAAATGTCTCTCCCTGAGTTCATTAGGGAGCATGGGTATTTCGGAGTTAGGCCAGCGTGGGGGAGGAAGAGGGGGAATATGTGCCTCCACTTAACATGGAACATAAAAACCTAGCAACTAGCAAAAGTATTTAGAATCATAGAATGGTTTGGGTTGGATTATTAAGCATTTTCAAGTTCCAATCCCCCTGCCACAGCCAGGGATACCTTCCACTAGACCAGGTTACTCAGACCCCCATGTGGCCTTGAACACTTCCAGGGATGACCCATTCACAACTGGGAAACCTGTTCCAATGTGATAGGAAAGATGTGTGCTAATGTCTTTACAAACAATTCCATGGGTGAAGGTATGGGTGTTAATGTGTTTGAAATGGGTCTTAAGGTGTCTACTAACTTTGGGCAGTAGGTTTGTTACAGAGACCAGACAGCTTGGCTGCTGAAACAGACAAGCCTGAACTTCTAAACTTTGGGGTAAAATAACAAGTTCAAGGGGGGATACGGGGTAGGCAGTTTGGGAAGGCTGCACCTTCGTAGTGCCTCAGCCAATGGGGAAAGGAAGAGGCAACGTGGCCGGGAGTTTAGGATAAAAGGAGGCTGTGTCCTCCAAAGCCCTGGGGGAGAAAAATTCTGCAGGTATGTGCACAAGTGGACTCTGTTTTTATTGGAATAAAGTTGCAGAACTCTTCTGTCTCCTTTATGGACACTGGCTTTTCACAGCATGATTTTCCGCAGAAATGTTTATTTAGAAGAGAGCAACAAGCTTGAACTTGTTTCAGCCCACGTATTCCTTTCTGGCAACCTCCAGCACCTGATAAAGACTGGCAATGGGACTCTGGTTGATAGTGTGACTGAGCTGTGTATTGAGATTGCTATAATTTTGCTAAGAGTAACTTACATTTCTAGTTGTATGTTTTATATCACTGCTAAATCAGACATACCTTGAAACATCGTCTTGAAATAAGTAAATTTGATATTAAACATGGGTCAGAGAGTTTTGGCTTTGCCAAAGACAGCTCTTGTTGTTTCAGGATGTGAGATGCTCTGTGATATTTTGACTCTGGGACTCTTTGTTTTAATTTGTAGCTGCATATTTATTTCTCTTTCTCTATACATAAGAGACAATAGCTTTATGGATATGAGGTGCTAAAGAAAACATAAAATTCAGTGTTTCATAGGATGGGTGGGCAGGGCAGAGCTGCAGCCTCAGGAGCAAGGGAGGGAGTGCCAGCTGGGAAAGGTTGGGAGTGAGGACAGCAAGAGAAGAGGAGAGGAAAGGACGTGGTTCCCAACACTGAGCCAGCCCGGGCTGCAGCCAGTGTGCTCACATACAGGGCAAAACCACAGATTTGTGCTCTGAGTGGTGGGACTTGATGTTGTGCGGTAAGTGTGCTCGTTGTGCTGGAATTTTATAAGGCTTTGCTTGAAAGTCCAAAAGTGGCTTAGTGTTGCTCACGAATCACATTAATCTCTAACTTTTTAACTTATATATATATATTCATTTGCAAGAATGTTTTATGTGTTCTGACAGGGATAACTTGCAGACAGCTGTACTTGTCCTGGTCCTTCAGTGCGCTTCATACCATCAGCTGGTAACTGCTACACAGCCTCACTCTCTGTAGCAGGACTGAACCCCGAACCCTGTTCCTTGGGCTGACTGGTCTGTGGACGAGAACACAAACAGCAGCTGCAAAACGCTTTGCCAGATGTGGCAAAGATGTGAAAGGATCCATAACACTTTGAATATGCACGAATAAAGCTCCAAGTGATGGTCTCACAAAGTTGGTGATTATTATGTTTATTTGAACTCTTAAGTAAGAGAATACTCGGTTGGTGGCAGTTGGCTTTTCTATCCTTTTTCCTCTACTATTTATATTTTTTTCTGTAAGCATTATGAAATCTCTTTGGAAAGTGAATAGATGGTCATACCCTAAAATATTACTGATATGGCCTTATCTTTGTCCATTGTAATGAAAAAAACCTGCAGTCAGGGAATTGAATATCTGACTGGATTATTCAGTCTTAGGGGAAAAAGTTAAGAGCATTTTACTAGTTTAGGTGACCCAATATTGTTTTACCTGCTTGGAAGAGTGCGTGTCGTCAGGCTCCAGATTTCCCTCTTTGCTGAGGTTAGCTCTCGCAGCGAGCTAAGAATGAAGGAGTTGTACAGGTAACAGGAGAACATGAAGAGGGTACTGAGGAGCTCAGCTGGGCTTAAAAACACAATTCTGTTTTCCAGCCATTTTTGAAAAATACCAGGTCTGCCTTCCCAAGGCACCTGAAGGGCAGGGGAAACCAGAGAGGAGACACCATAACATGCTACAAATCTGAGATATGTTTCTGCCGAGGCCCCAGGCTCTGACCTCTTGTGGACAGGTAATTGATTAGCCCTCTGCAGCTGGGTAATAGTGTCTGCTGTAGCCTTGTGGTTTTTTGCCTAGGACACAGAATGGCTCCTTCCAGGTGAGAGCCCCTGTGGCACTGTCACTTAACGGGAGCGTCACTGTCACTTCACTTGCCTGGGCAAGCAGTTTTCAGTATCACTCCCAGGTCCAGACGAGCAGCAAGAAGGGGTATTTGGTGCCTCTGTTTTTCCTGTCACATCCACCGTTTGGCCCTTGACCCTTAGTGTGACTGTCTGAGGGATAGGACCTCCTCACAGATCGAGGAGTCACAGCTCAGCCAAAGCCTGGGATGAGACAGTTTCTCCAGGTGGCACCATGAACCAGCCCCCCCAGTGGTGGCAGGGACAGCATCACTCTCCCTGCTCTCCATATCCCCCAGCCCTAGGCAGGTGGCAGGTGAATGGGGGATGGTGGGGAGTGTTTTTCTGCTGGTTTTAAGTTTATTACTCTTGCATATTGCATTTAAAGTTACAGTTATGTAACATGACAAGTATGTAAACAGCATAGCAGAACTACATGGGTTCATGAAAGAGCTGTTCAAATACTGTAAAACTGCATGTTGTGGTTTAATTACCATTAAAGAGGTACCGAAAAAGGTGCTATATTTTTATGTATTGTCCTTACAATTATCCTGTCTATATACTTAAATAACATTATTAATATTTTGCTGGAAATAATTGGAGCTGAATTTCAATTTTCAGTAGCGAAAATAAATATTTGTGGAATTCCACAATGACCTGCTATGAATTGCATAGACTGTATGTTGTTCCACTTTTAAAATGAAAATTCATGTAGTACAAGTTTAATGACTTGTAAATGTCCCTTCTTAAGAATTATCGCCTACTTCATGTTTGGATTACATACAAGAAAGACAGAAATTCTAGATAAGTAATTTTCAGTGAATACTGGTTGTTTCAGAGCCTGGTGGTGATTTTTTTCCTCTAGCAGGTAGCAGTAAAGTTTCTAATTGTTTTTGTTTTAATTCTTTCTTTTTTTTGACTCATTCAGGTGACACTTCTTGATGTGCCTATGTTTGTTTTGCCCTTGCTAGTCCATCAATACTCTCCTCCTGGTGCCCGCTGACTCAGAGGCACAAGAGTAGATTTGATTGATCCTCATCAGGTATTAAATACTACAAATCAGCAATTTCTGCATAACTTAGAGTGGGGAAGAAAATCCTACCTTGTTGCAGTGGGGATACTGCAACACGCATATATCAAACCAGGAGTCCCGTGGAAAGGACATATATATATGGACAGACAGATTCTTGCTAGATGTTTCAGAGATGTTTATTTCTCCAGCCGCATGGCCGGAGCTCTGCCCAGGAACTGTTCCAGTCACGGGACCAAGGGTCCTTCTGCCCGCGCAGGGAACACAAACCAACCAATGGGAACGAGGCTGAGCAGGGGCAGGGAAACCCCGTGTCTGTGCCCTCAGGGCCCCTCTCCCAGGGCTACACGGCAGGGGAGGGACCCCAACACTACCTACTACATGAACTGTTAAAAGTAGAATGCTGTTGCTGGAAAGTTAGTTAGGGTACGTTTTAATGTAACGATGAAGACCAGAGTCAAGGTTAGCTCTGAAATCTGGGAGGAGAGTGACATAAACAAGGGAACTCATAGATTGGCACTGTCATTAATTTTTGAGAAAAGTAGGACTCATTTTAAGGGTGTAATTAGCCCTTCTGTGTAGGCCTGGCAAAATGTCAAGATACTCTGTGTCAGCAGGTTTTTCAGACCTTGCATTCCTCTTTTGTTTCAGCCTGGGAAAATCTGTACCCACCCACAGTTTAAGCTCAGTTATGGTTGTTTGGGTAACTTTCAGAGGATAAACCTTGCTTGTCACCTAGAAACACCTAATAGTTCTCTAGAAACCTGAACACAAGATACCAGAGTGAAGAAGTAATTCTGCAAGAGGAAAGCATCAGCATGGAAAAGCACTGCCAGTGGTTCAGACAACTCTGCTTCCAGTAGGCTGGGGGGGTACCTGTGGGGCTGATATGCATCTGGAGCTGAAGGCAGAGAGAGAGCATAAAAAGGAGCAGATCAAGGGCATGCTTACCTTGTTACAGTTCCTGCATATCTTGCCAAAAAAGCTGCTTCTGGGAATATGGTCCAGGTAGATGCATCCAGGCAACTGTTTCAGCATAAGATTTCCATCTGGGACCACTCAGAGCCTGGATGAAAGCTTTTATCTTTAAGGCAGCAAGGAAACAACAGAAATGTCCCTTTTGACTTGTTGCAGTGATAATGATTTGTCTATACTAAGCCTTTAATATTTTGCCATTTCAGTTTTTTCCCCAAGTGCACTCACCTGCATTTTTTACAGGACCAGCTCAGAGCTGTAGGGAATGTTATCCAATGAGGGATTTTCTGAACAGATGATAATGATGAGCTGTGAAAGTATCAGGAACCCGTGAGATCCCCATTACTTACACACTGTGAAGTAGGTCAGCCTTAGTGCCTACAAGAGGGTTTCTTTTACCTGCTAGATGGGAACTGGAGGCCTGATCGTACCATGAATTATGCTAAAAGGTGGAAGAAGACTTGCAGAATAAAAAAGAAAGGCTTAAGGCTCAGACGTGCCAGCTGTCACAAATCAGCAAGTAAGGTAACTCAAATCTACAAGTGCACTTTGATGAAAACTTAAAAATAATATGACTAATTCTACTTTATCAACTGAAGAAAACATAGAAAAGAAACTTTTTTTCCCTAAAATTCCTGTGGAAAACAAAGGATTATTTGTATTTGTTTTGGGCCTACAGGGAAGCTGGAGAGGAATTATTTGTCAGAAAACATAGTAATAGGACAAGCAGTAATGGATACAAAATTGAAAGAAGGGAAATTTAGGTTAGATACTCGGAAGAAATTTTTTACTGTGAGGGTAGTTAGACACTGGAACAAGTTGCCCAGTGTTACTGAACAGGTTATATTTCTTTAAAAAGGAGTCTGTGCAGCAGTGGAGGGAAATGTTGGGACCTAATCAGCAAGAAAGGAGATTTAGTCTGTGAAACAGATAGTAGCTAGCAAGCAAGCTCTAAGTGATGTCCACATGTTAGAAAAACAAAGTAAAGTTTAAGGCTTGACATGCTTCAGAGACCTCAGACCTGGGAGGAGGAAGTTAACATAGCTTGGGAAGAAGGATGCCCATGGATAATGGACACAAAGAATGCAGAATTTATGGGCAACAAGGACATTTGGCAGGACTCCCAAGATAAAGAAGAAACTAATAAAACCAACACAGTAATTGCGGTGAAATCAGATCCAAGTGTGTTAAAGGTGATTCTGGCAGGGGCATCTACGACCACCAAGAAACTCACTGACCAAAAAGAAGAGAGAAATGGAGCATGAGTACTAATTAGCATGTGTCTTGGGGTGACTTTATGATGTGTATCCCATATCGCTGCCCTTTGCCCAGAAATTAATTCTTGTGCCTTTCTATGCCTCTAAACTGAGCCTGAGAGGGGGAAGGAAAAACTGAGCAAAACTTTTTCAAAGCAGTTTGTTTTCATGTTCCAAGGTCACACAGAGTTAGCGACTTTTTTTTTCCAGCTGTGGCAGGGGAGTGAGGAAGCACCCGGCTTGCTGTTCCCCAGTCAGTTTTTGGCCAGTTTCAGCTTCTTTTTCTCTGGAGAGAGACTGAGACTTGACCTTTTTTCCTTCCCTGGAATTTCGGATTTTCTCCCTTTTCTGCTGGACTGCTTCAATATTGGAACACATCAGGAGGACTTTCCACTGAGCACAGAGGGCCTGGCCCTGGGCCAAGCCCCAGCTCCGAGGAGACCAAAGGGAGGACTCTAGGACTTCTCCAGGTTTTTACTTCACAGCGAGAGATTTTATTATTTAGCATTATTTTCCTTTTCCCGTGTGTTTGTTAAATAAATAGTTTTTATCTCTTTTACTTTCCTTTGAGGAAAATTTATTTTTCCTGAACATGGTGGGGGAGGGGTGGTGACCTGCCTTCTTTCAGAGGATATATTTCTAAATTTGGCCAAGCCGGCACAGCATGAAAAGCAAGAGAATAATTCACCAATAGAAGATAGAATGCTAATTAAAGGAGAACTATGTAACTTGTAGCCAATGAACCTTCATTCCTTTGTTTGCTAAAATGTATAAATAGCTAAAAGTTTTGATAATTGGCATACATGTTAAGTGGAGAAATCCCCCACGTACTTCAGCACTGAACAAAGTAATGTCAGCTTTCGAACCTATTAAACTGGTTGGAGAGTTTATTTCCTGCTTTTTGGTGACACCAGGGAGGTTGGGGATGCTCCAGCCTTGGCATTTCAGAAGCCAGGTTGGATAAGGCCTTGAGCAACCTGGTTGAAAGGAAGGTGTCCCTGCCCACAATGGGGGGGTTGGGATTGGACGGTCTTTAAGGTCCATTCCAACCCCTTAATATTCTGTGATTCTGTGACCAAAATGCAGTTTCTGTTAAGTGGTGCTCTGCTCAAAACATTATGGCATTTCCTGCTTATAAATTTAAGATACAACTAAATCCTCTAAATTAAATCCCGTGCATTAAAGAAATAAATGCATAGATGTTAATTTTTGCCATATCTGTATTCTTAGTGAACATTCATGCTTTTCAATGTCTTCATCATTTTCTTGCACAAGTGGAAGCTGGAAGCTGAAAAAGACTAAGGACATTTTGGGCAACTTTCTCTGAGACTTGATAGTATTTGGAAATAAATACTGAACCTGAAACGCCTGAAAGTGATACATCCGAGAGTGTACACGAGGGGAAGTGACGGACATAGAAAGCACTGGCTTAGAAATTATATTTGGCCTCTTAAACCTACTTAACATCACTCTCAGTAGGTCTAGGAACTAGTACCAGGATCTTAAATGCACCCTTTCCTAAAACTGCTTTAAAATTTGACACAGACTGAGAAAAACCTTGTATTTCAGTGTAGATTCAGTTGAAGAAGAGAAATGTGTATTTCTTTTTGCTGGGATGAAAGAATGCTTCTCCCGTGTGGCATTTTCAGGTTTGCAATTTCAACTCCATAGGCAAACATCTGCACTTACATCAAACTGGAGTAAGAATAAATATAACCAATGGTATTCTTTGATCTATTCTGTAGCACCACGACAGTGTGAAGGATCTGTGTGAGATGTATGATTATTTCTCAAAGATACGTTTAGAGGTTTGAAGGCTGTAACTCAACAGTGGTTTATTTCCAGGTTTAGAGATCCTTTAAAGGCTCTGTAGTGACCTCTGTGAAGATGGCACCTTCTGTGAAATTCTGCAATTCTTCCAGCACTCAGCTTAACTGACCACAGCTTTATTTTGAACAACCAAACCAGAAATATTCGGGATAAAAAAAGCAAGCAACAAGAACTCAAATACAAGCTGCTTTTAGCAGGTAAAGAACTGAAGGCCCCTCAAGGAATGTATGATAAGCTGTACATAATGGGAGCACATAAGTTTGTGTACAGGAGAACAGGATGTTGAGGGAGGAAGCAGAAAATGCTTCTGTTGCAGGATTTTGTAATAATATGGCCTGATCAGACAACTCTAACATTTGGCGTGGCTGTTCTAGGAACCCTAGTTCAGTCCACATCAGCAAATCCACTATCACACCTGGCACCTGAGTAAAGAATATCAAAACAGAAATTATGATGTCATTTTTCCTTCTTGGTCTTTAAAGCAAGAGGATTTTGGTCTAAATGTAGGGGATGAAAGAGGGAAGCTTGTATTAATCTGAGGATTTCAGTACCTAAGAAAAAAGTGGTTCTTACTCATTTGTGCTTGTCCTAAGGCATTATCAGGCAAGATTTTTTTTGGGAGAGACAAACCTGATGTTTGTAACTCACATGCTTTTGTAGAATAGAAAATAGCAATTTGGCTTGCTGCATACCTAATATAAGCAGGGGTAGGTATAAATGTCTTATTCCTGTGGTTTTTTTTAACTATTAGTTGAATCAGACCATCCCTATTTGATTTGGATTTAAAGCCTTCTAAGCCTGAGCATTGCAAGAGGTGAAAATTTAATGGTCATAATGTTTTCTTACAACTTGAAAACTTGGTGAAGATTGCTAGTCTTGTTAACAGAAAATAGTATCAATGCCTTAGAAAGCATCAAAGTTTTTCCTACCCCTACCATAGTACTGATCTCAATGAAAGCCTTGATCTTGATGGTTGCACAACCTGGAATCAGTTCAGGTGGTGATATATGTGAGCATATTTGAACTGCTGCTTCAGAAGGGTTAGTTTAACCAATCATACTAATGTTTGTGTCTCCCCAAATAATTTTCTGTCTCCTTCTGGTCTTCCTGCCCATGCTTCTTTCTACCCAGAATACTTCTGCTGCTCAAAACCATTTCTTTCACTGCAACTGAAAGCTGGGGATAAAGTATTCACCATCCTTGAAGTGGCAAAACCTAATTTTTTGTGTTTTCATAATGGTCTGCTTATTCTCAAGTACTAAAAAAATCAGTTTGCAGACCACAACAAATTACTACGTTTTTAAAAACTATTATTATTTTTTTTTTACCTGAAGTTGTTGATAGACTTGGAGAAAAATGGAGTCTCATGACCAGGAAAGGTTTGGACACATGGTAAAACACAAGTTATCATCAGGAGATCAAAGAGAAAAGGTATTCCACAATGATGACTTAAGTTGTCAAAGGGATGAAATGTCTCAAAACAGCACTTTGAAAATTCTCTTTGAGGACAAACAGACAGGAGATGGCTGGGAAGAGAAGCTGTGATGTGAGAGACTTCTAGGACATTGCGGTCTCAGGCAGAGCTTCACCAGGACAGAGTCCTCATCATTGCACAATGTGCAGTAAAATTTTCAACTGCACCTCGAAACTTCTCTGCCACCAGCACAGCCATGCGGCAAACAAGGCTTGCATGTGCAAACAGTGCCAGGAGAGCTTCAGCTGCCCTTCAGTTCTGACCAAGCCCCAGGTGGCATACATGGTAAGTGCGTATTTGAATGTAGAGAGTGTGGTGACAATTTTACACACAGCTGGAGTCTCACTAACCACTGGAAGACTCACGGAAAGGAGAAGCCCTTTGTGTGCACAAATGTGGTTATCATTTGAGGAATGCTTTTGAGCTGATGGCTCACAAGGGATTGCACATATGATTTCCTAGCTGTCCTTTGTGTCTCTGCAGACTAGAACCACAGGCATATGGAAGAAGCAATCACTCTATAGGATCACATAGCCTCCAAAAGCTCTTGTTCTTTTGCTATACCTTAAAAGAGTGGCAAAAAACCAAAAAAAACCAAAAAGCCCCCCAAAACCCAACAAAATAAACACCAGCCCCTAGTGCAAAGAGCCTGGTTGGTGTATCAAGTTTTAGGAATCCAGTGGATGTGGAATTAATCCTGTCTCTTTTAGTAGATAAGTTTCTGTTGGGATGGAAAGAGGAGTTTACATTTGTTTTAAAAAGTAGGGTAGGTTACTGGCTGAGATGAGAACTAAGAACTTGAATGATACAGTTTTGGTTCTGAGTTCAGGTACAGGATGACCTTGTGCTAATTACTTTGTCTCTCTGCCTTTATGACTCATAGTTAAAAAAAGAAATGCCTTTTTAAACTTAACATTTTCAGTGTAGAGGGTGCACTAATGTGTACCCAGTTACTACAGTCATTAGAGACAGATGAGTTTAGAGGCTTAAAGAGCAACTTTTTCTAAAAGCCTCAATGTCTGTTCTTTGCTTTTTAAAGGAAGATTTACTAAAACTCTAGGTTTTAGAAGTTCATACATTTTTTAAAATGGAATTTGGTTTCCTAACTTCCAAACGCATTTCTGAATATTACACTTTTGTAACCTTCAAGACTTCTGAAGGGATCAGTTCTGAAATGATTTTTCCTTCCTGACTAGTGCTTCTAGATAACTCTTGGTCATCAGCAGAAGGATTTGCACCTAAAGTTAGGAACCTTCTACCAGAAATCTTCTCCTAGCTTGTTTAAATAATACTTAGTTGAATAAGGAGTGACTTGAAAATCTGACTGAAATCTAGAGATGTGTGAGTAACATTTTTGCTATTATGACAAGCATCAGGATATTCAGACTGAAAAGGATTTTAATTTTATTAAAATTTTATTAATTAAAATTGGGCAGTTACAAAGAACTGAGGTGATTGAATATAGAGAGCTGACAAATTGTCAATTGGACAGCGCAGAGTTTGAGGAGCGCTCAGTGTTTCATTATAAAGAACAATTAGTAAAAAAAAGAAGTCCTACTGGTTAAACCTTAAAAGATAGAAATTTTAAACTGCTATCTCATAATCCTATTGATTTGATAGGTTTCATACAAATTGATTCAGTCCTCAAGAACTAAGGTGATCTGCATTCAGTGTTGTATTTTTTCATAAATCAAAGCAACACTGAGGATGAGGGGCAAAAGCAAGACTTCACTCACAGTGCATGAATCCACTTATACTTGAGATGGAGGTCACCCTTCAGCTGTGGTGTATCGTGTCAGCTGGATGGCCTGTTGTCTGAGGTGATTCAACAGTTTTCTAAAGTAAGTTACAGCAGTGTCTGAATTCATGTTCTTCCTGGTGTAGATGATGTTATCTGATTTTGGTCACTCAGATAATATTTAGCTCAGAAAGGGAAAAAAAAACAAAACAAAAGAATTGTCATTTCTGCCACCTAGATAATTTTCTGGATATTTCCCTTATAGTATGCTGTCAGTTGCTGGGATAAGGCCAAAACTGTCATTCACTCATCAGAAGACTTCTGAAATTTGAAGGCAAGCATTGAGGGACTGAAGAGCTAATTTCAAACTGGAAATTACCTAAATATGTTATTAAGAGTAGAGATAACTGTACTCTGTTATAGATAAAGATAACTTTATCTATCTGTGCAAAGTTGTGTATACTGTTACTGCATTTTATGGACTCCCAGAGCACGGGGCAGGAAGTGTGAGTAGGTGTGGCACTCCGGATACTTCTGAATGGCATCAGGGAGGGTAAAGAGACACAGCACTGCTCTCCCCCTTAGCTGTAGTCTCAAGTAGGTATCTTTTAGTGGTCAAGGTTATTAGATCCACTTTCCACCAAAATGCCCATCTCTGAACTTTCAGCGCCTCATTACTTCTAGAATCCTCTCCTCTCCTCTCCTAGCAGTCTTTCCTTCTAAAACATAGTTTAGTATTACATGATTTAGAGAGTATGTGTAGGGCACAATGTCCATCAGGGTGGAGTATTAGATGGAGCATGGAAAAAACTTACATTTCACCAGAATTTGAGGAATGTTCAGTTTCTAATGCTTAACAAAAAACAGTGTGGAAGGTGTTGCACCTCTTCTAATTTTCATTCTTGGTCAGACAAAACCCCCTCATGCCAGTAAGTCTAGTCTTTGGAAAAACCCCTCAGCACATGAAAAAAGCATTTTGCGTATGTTAGATAAATGTGCAAAATCTACTTTTTTGTCTTTAACTATGTAAGCAGCAAACAAAGTAAAGATTATTTTCTAATATAGGAAAAAAAGAGTTGATGTGTGAAAGGATTGTGATGTTTCTATCAGCTTGTCAGTGGTTAAAAAAAATGATTTCCAAGTATATTTTCTGATTGCTTACATCTTTTTCATACTTCAATTTACAGCTACTACTTCCTCATGTGTACATTTTAATGATTTGCTCTTCCAAATGATACTTATCAAATTAGTTTATTCCAGAAAAAGAATCCATGAGGTAGTCTTCCTCAATCAGCCTTATTCCTCAAATTACTTCCTTATGTATGAAAAGGCAGTTATCACTTTTGATTACTCTTAGATAATTAAATAATGACAAAAGTGCCTAATTTATTAAATTAAGTAGCTTTTGCTCATAGCGCCTTTTGATGTATGATCTTGATTTCGTTAACACAGCTTTTGCTTCAAAAATTGAAATACCCATTTTTTATTTTTGTATTGTGCATTAGATACTAAAATGGTATAAAGCTTTTAGATTAGTAAAGGAGATTTTGCAATCAGAACTTTCAACTTTTTAAATGCGTATTGACATAAATATACTTGATATTAAAACTGAATTTTCAGTAAAAGGATTCTAACTGTCTTTTTGTTTCATTATATTACTGAGAGAAGATGTGAGCTGGGATTGTCCCCTTCATGAGGTGCTTGCAAGCTCCCCGTGAGAAAGGAGTACTGGAATCTGATGTCCCTGGCACTGAAGTAGGGTGTTAAAGGGTGCTCTCTGACAACTGCTTGGCAGGTCCTTGCCTTTCTCTCCCTGCTCACAGCTCTTGCAACTGAGCACAAACTGGGAAGTCAGAAGTTCTTTCCTTAAGATAGAATATTGCTGATAAGCTTAGTGGTTTTCATATGCCCACCCAAATTTCCTAGTATGGTCTTATTGTTAGAATATTAATGACTACAGTCTTTTTATTAAGGCTTGGTCTTATTTCATTTGAATGAGAGAATTCAAGCAAAACATTGAGTTTCTTTATGGTTTAGGTTTTGGAAAAGAAGTGAAAAAAGGTGAAATAACTGTGTGGGAAAAATAAAGAATAAAATTGTGACTCCAGTAAGAAGAGAGAAGGTAATTTTAAAAGGCTACAAAGGAAAAGATAAAGGACAGAGAAGTAATTAGATTGAACTCTCCACAATATAGATTTTCTTCTCACTAACATTAATGGAAATCTACTACAATTCAAATGGATGTTCTTATTTACAAGTAATTTTGAATGGTTGTGTGAGTAACATTCTTTGCATCAGATTTGAGATGTGTGGCCCTGGATGGGCCACAGAAGAGGAAAGCCTAAAGTCTGTAATGCTCTATCTCCTTTCTATGTGAATAAATCAGGTACTTAAAGAGAGGAAAGGGAGTATTAACTACCATTTTTATAAAGTAGGAATAAGTTCATGTTTTGTGTCTAATTTGTTTTAAATTACTTCTGAGTAGTCCATTCAGAAACAGAAAACAATTACGTTACTAAATGGCTGAATATTTATTAGTGTAGACAGTGTATATTTATACAAATGTATTGCTGGAGATTACTAGTTTTGATTGAAGTCTGTGGAGATACCATACTGTGAAACTAATATACTGATGATGAGGCCCAAAGGATCTCATCTCAGTTTGAATTTTCTTCCAGGGAATTCTCTCAAACTTGAGCTTATTAAAACAAAACCACATTAACTGTTTGTACTGTGAGCCTTTTGTGGTGATTGTGTTCTTTCTACTGGAAGTCTTCTCTTTTGCTACTGTCCAGTTTTTTCAGAAACTACCCTGTGTGAACACTTGTAGCATTTGCTGCATTTTTCTGATCTTCTATCACATTTATCATGATGAGCCTACCTGACTTTTTTCCAATTGCAGCAATTGCTGTGACTGTCATACAGTGACTTATGAAATTCTTTTACTTGCACTCTATTGTCTTTTTTTTTTTATTTCCTTGAATAGAAACAAGAGGTTTAAGTTTCTGATACTTGTAAAAAATGTTCTCTATTCCAATAACTAGTTGAACCCCAAAATCATAACTTCAAGGTATATTAATCAAAACTTGGACAAATCTTAAATACTAATAGTTTGCTTAATAACTTAAAATTCCATTAAAAGATTTGTAATGTGTGAGAGTGCAATGGATGTGATTACTGATGGCTAACTAGAGTGTAGAAATATCTTGCCTTGCTTTAATTTTTCTATATCTTACCTATCTACTGATGTATCTGTCATAGCACAGAGATAGCAAGGCCTCCTAAATTATTACTAGTATGCAATCTGAGTTGTACAAATCTAGTTCAGAAATTTCTCATCTGGCCTACAGTCAAAGTAATAAAGAATCACTTGACACTGAAGGCTATGGAATTTCATAAGGAAAAATGTGACTGAGTAATGAGAGCTATGCATAGGACAAGGGAAATTAAAGATGTGTAGTTTTCTGTAGTTGTGATGTGTTTGCATTTTTTTTGAGTACAAGTTCTTATGTTACTTAACATTAGTTGAGATATATGTGTGAAGAGTGT
This sequence comes from Corvus kubaryi, assembly GCF_017639235.1. Classification (NCBI taxonomy): domain Eukaryota; kingdom Metazoa; phylum Chordata; class Aves; order Passeriformes; family Corvidae; genus Corvus; species Corvus kubaryi. The sequence goes on from NW_024582073.1 coordinate 10,413,360, forward strand.
GTGTTTGCTACTTACACTTCCAGCAGAAAGTATTCCCTTAGTATTAGCAGTATATATAAGAGATTGTTCAACATACTGGACAGATCTGGACATCTTTAAACACATACTCAAGAAGTAAGTGCTACTCTGCAGCAATATGAATTCAATCTGGCTGTCAGATGATTCATAAGTGAAAGTACATCTCAAAATTATAACATAATTTCCAATAGTTTTCTCTGAAATTGCTTTAGATTTGATTAAGTTACTGCCAGAAAAAAGTATATTTTCTTTGCATTCATCTTTTGAATTAAGGTTATATTTTTAAATTTATTTCTAATAAGTAATACATGCTGTGAATAATTGTTCTTTGTTTATAGATGACTGCTAGAGCAGCTTGAATTTTATAATAATTCATGAGAAATTAATAAGCACTCATAATGAATAAACTTAGGGACAGTTTAATGACTATTCATCAGCAGTTCATGCACAACAAATCCAAATGTTTATCAAAGATGTTCATAAACATAGTGCACAAGCAGCTTTAATGAACTGATAAAGAACATTAATGAACATTCATTATGAATTTCCCTTTTCTGGGATTGACATCCTCAGAGGAGATCTTAACATTTCAAATTACTTTCCTTTTAAAGAAAAGAAATGTGGATATTTCAAAAAATGATAGTACTTAAGACAGTGAAAACAAAATACAGGTTAAATTTTTTATTGAGACCAGGTATAAGCTGTATTGGCATCTAAGATCATCTGCTCTTGTCACGCCTCATGTGAGACATCTTGAGAGACCACTTTTCAGAAAGTCTGCCAGATTTATAGAGCTGTCATCTAGTTTGTGGATTGGTATCTTTGGCGTGGATATCATTTTTCATTTCATGTGGTGGTGTCTATTTTCCGCAGAACTTTTAGCAGTTCCTGGAAAATTCTGTGCATTAAATTCTATCTTAAATGTTAGTGGAAAAAGATGTGTTTCTTCTAGCCAATCACAGAAGCAATGTTAAGTAGAACTTCAGTGCAGCAAATAAAATAATAAGTTCAGGCAACTGTAAATTTCTCAGTTAATGGTTCAGTTATGGGTATGTCATAAAAAAAATAAAAATTATTTGATGTTAGGAGCAATATATTATTCCTCTTGATTATCATTTCACTGTTGAAAAATGATTATATGCATGTTATATTTTATTCAAATTGCATTCATGATCCAAAATTAAAAGCATCTAAAGTATTTGTTATTTATCATGATTCATTTTCATTGATGGCACAGTCATAAGTAGACTAATTTCTTTTCACATTCATAAAATACAGCGTTGGCTTCCATGTTATTTCTAGTAAATGATGATATTCTCCCTAGTACAGTGATGAAGACTTAGATGAATGACAATTTAGCTATATGCTGGTTCCTTTCCACAGCAAGTTAAAATGCCATGTGCATTGTAGCAGTAATAATCCCCTTGCAGAAACATTGGAGGTCAGCTACATAAAATTACATTTATCTGCAGAGGAATTGAGGAACAAAACTATTACTTCAACTGGCATATGTTTTTTTTCTCTAATTCGTAGGTATTGGAATAAGATGAAAGCTGTACTAATCATTGCGCTGAATTTGCTTTGCATACAGAATAACTTAGCTCCTTCTGGCTTTACTACTACTAAGAACTCTATAGATACTCATACAACACAATGTACTCAAAATCATGTTGTGGGCAAAAAGGAAACTTACATACATAAACCCAAGAATTTATTATTTGTGTAACTGATCTACTCAAGCAGTTATTACCAGTCCACATTTAGGTATTATAAAAAATAAAGAAGTGGAGTGGAAAAGTCTGTTACATATAGACTTGCTGGTAACTACCACTGGTCCTGATGTTATACTCATGATGCTAGTGCCTTTCTGGGTCCTGAGGGCACGGATTTCAGTCTGGTGTGTGTGCATGCATGTTGGTGGAGGAGGAGTACAGTGTGCTGCAAGTCCTGAGAAGGCCAGAATGTGGAGTTGGCCTTTTTGTTATTCTACTCCATTTGTGGTCATTTTTTATGTTTGCTAACTTATTATTTTTTCTCTTTATTACCCCTAAACCTGTTTTTTGTTTTTTTTTTTCCTTTCTCTAGCTCCATTTTTTTAACTGACCACCAGTGAGACCCCTATCCTTGGGATCTCCAGTGTCAGTTGGGTCTCCATCTACGATCATCTCATGCCTGTAGTTCCACAGTGGCCAGTGTTCTCATTTTGGGAGGCCTCTACCAGCCCTGTATTTCTGCTTGCATACATTACTATGTTGTAATCATATCTCACTTTACACAGAACAGCTACTTATTACCATTGCAACATAAAAAGCAGAAATAGAAGTAGTTATAGCCATGTGATCATTAAAAAACCCCAACCAAACAACCAAATGTCTGGTGGAGTCAAGTAAAAACAAAGCTTCTGACACATCAAGGGCAAGCAAGCCTGACAAGTCTTAGTCCTGAGGCCATGTAGGCTCAGTAGCCTGTGACTGGTTGCAGTGCTCCTGGGCTAAAGGGTTGCAGCCTTGACAGATACTTTCTAACTTCTCTCTCAAGATTAAGTCTTAGTTTGAAAAGAATCAGATCAATAGTAAGTTCACTGAAGATAATGGGGTTAATATGCAATTTGTCTAGCCATGTGAAATAGTCTTGATTTTTCTGTTTTTTTCTCTTACTACTTTTCCACTTGATTCTTGCACATCTTTAAACATGTTTCCTTTATACATGAGGACTTCTAAAGGGTTACAACTATTTAAAAACTGGTTTGCATTTGTGCTAGAAAATCTAAGCAACCAGGTATCTTTACCTGGTTCTTTATCAGATCCTTCAATAACTGATTTACAGTGCAGTCATCAGATTCTGGCTTGTTCATCTCTTGACGAGGCTTGATTCGTCCAGCAGCATTTCAGCTAGGGTCTTGCAGCAGAACTCTGTTAGGGAGAGTGCATAGCAGTGAGAAAAGCCTCTGGTACTGGCATTCAATTAGGTATTTAATCCTAATCATTATAATTCTGTGAATGAGGTTGCCAATGTGAAGATGTATCATATCTCTGAAAAAATATTGTGCTTTTCAGGGGCCACAGAGGATCATTTCAATCTATTGGGAGTTTTCAATGGAAACAGGATGGCTGAGAATGCGCGAATAGTCTATGATAAATCTAAGGCCATGTCCTAGACTTCTTCAAAGACAGTGACTGTGTCCAAAAACTTCATGTGATTATAGGATAGCTCAAAATGGAAGTCTTCTCAGGAGGGCTGTAGTGTGAACAATTATCAACCACCTATGAGGTCAGACTAGATTATTTAGGGTTTAACATGCTTGGGTCATGAAAACCTCCAGTGCTAGTTTTCTGGGCAGCCTTTTCCACTATCCAGTTTTCCCTTGTATCCAGTCTCCAGTTCACAAAGCTTTTCCTTGTATCCAGTCATGTTCTCTCTTGCTTCATTTTCCATGATCTCTCATCCCCTCAGCATGCACTACTATGAGGAGTCTGCTCTGTCTCCTTGATAACTTCTTCCTAACTATTTAAATGTTCTTAATAAATTCATTTTAAAAGCTTTTACATCCATATTGATAGAGAATAAAATATTAATTTAATTTTAACGTAGAAATTAACAGTATAAGGGTGTATATGATGATGCTTTTTTTTTTCCCCCCACCAAACTGCAAATTAATCTTCGGTCTTAGGTAGGTTTTCTATTTGCCTGCATGGAAAAAAAAGAAAAAGTTCTACCTTGGCTTAGGTCAAGGATCATTCTTACTTTTTTGTCAGCTAAATTTAACATCTGTGGTTCAGCTTTTTTATCTAATGGACGCACACTAGACAGACTGGCTTCTCAATAATACCATCATTTAAGAAAATTAATTCTTTTGTGTATGGTATATTTCGAATCTGGACTGGTCAGATCAATAATATAATAACTGTTCTCTTTTAATTTCATTGAGAAAGTCCTGACTATCTACCACAAAGTGTTGTTGGTCATACATATTATTTTTTGTGTTTGGCACCATGCCTGCAGTCTTTCAATACAACATATCAAGAAGAATTTTGCCCTGAATTGTGGAACAAATTAGAGGTAGACAGGCATTTAAAAACAGATTTGATTTGCTGTATTTTGCAAGCTTTCTGAGGCAAAGTGATAATCCATAGCAGCTTGAAGTAATGTGATCAGAGCACTCTTATCACTCTGCATATGCTTAACGATGTTTCACTGTCATGCTGCCCTTAAAAATTGTCTACAAAACAGAAAAAAACCTATCAGTTTGATACAGATTTGTAATATCAGGAATGCTGAATCATGGATCCAAATAATCTATGTGTAGAAAAGCATTACATGTTGAAGGAATTAATTGTATATTATGTGGAAATTTCCACAGGTTGCTATTTTTCCCACTGAAGCCCATATGAAAAGTTTAAAAGATATGTATTGAACTGGGCTTTGTTGAACATTATGGGTTTTGTTTGTTTGTTTGTTTGTTTGTTTTTTCAGAACTAAACCAATTTAAAAAATTAATTATTTAAACAGCATTTACTGAACTTTCCTTTTTCCATCTTGTAGGGTAAGATTTAAGTTTTGATGGGGAGTGTTGATAGCAAAACCCATAAGAAGGAAAATAGGATGTAACTTGATGAGTGAAAGGAAAACATTTAAACCACAGTCTTTATTCTCCAATACCAAAGTGCTTAACACTGGACTTGTTCTAGGAACGCTAAATATGTATGAGGCAGAGATGAAAAGACACAATAAAACTACAGAGAAATAAATCTTGAGATTAACTCCTCGAACATACAAAACTTCATAGACACAAAGATTCATACTTCAGCGTAACCAATGCTAATAATCTATATTTTAAAAAAATGCCACCCAAACTGGGTTCAAGTCTGCATTTTTGGATGGGGATTAGAAATGAATAACACATCATAGTCGAGTCTTTTCAAAAGTGAGACTCCATAAATTGAATATTTTATATTTTTCAGAGCTGAAAAATATGCACTATAATATAATTGGAATCATAGAAGCCCTTTACATTTTTCAGCATAGGAGTAAATTCATTAATTATGAGCTGGTAGCAACAAACAGCTTTCCTTGAGATATAAAGAAACTACATGAAGGTAACAAAACCTTCAGGTAAAAATGCAATAAAATACAATAAGCTCTTACCTGATCAAAACAGGATTGGCAGCCTTTATTTTTGGAGTAGGAGAAATATATGATAAGTGCTTCTTAAGAATAAACCCACATACAACCTTTACAGGACAGGATTGTGAGCTTTTTGATAGTCTCATGGGGGATTATTGAAAACCCCAGTAGGCTGAAAAAATTAGGCCTCCTCAAAGGTGTTGTGAGAGAAGAGAGAAAAAGTAAAGTAGTTCATCTCAAGGAGAAAGAAAGAAAGAATGGCTGCAACAAAAATCTGTTGTTAGAAAATATGTTTTAAAAGATTTCTTTCAAAGTCTAAAAAAAATTAAAATTAAAAAAATTAAAAATCAGATCTATGGGTCTCTGGTTCAAAACAGTGCATCCTAATGTTTTCAATTTCTACTTATTAATGAAAAACTAAATATTGGAATAGTATCAATTTTTTATAAATTTCCTAAGTTTCAAACATAGTTGGATTTTGTGAGCTTTTCTTCACTATTCATCAGTGAAACTCAAATATGTCTTTATGTGACATTTTTTAATAGTTAACTTGCCTTCATTATTTCTTGGACTGTTTTTTTTTTTTTTTCCTGTTACTACACTCTAAAAGCTGCATTAAGCCAGAGTACCTCGACTGGAATCTGGGTAAGCAGAAATGAACAGGGGTGGCAAAGAAAACTTTATTTCTTCCACATCTTTCTTCCCAAATAAAACAGGAAAGTTCTAAGTGAATTCTTATTTAGGAAATACCATTGCACAGTTGATATTCTTTCCAACTTTGTGTTCTAGAGATAATAAGCTTGAGTGAGCCTGTAATGATGGCTAGACCTTTTATTCTATGGATTGCCACATCCCGTGAGTTCATTTTCTTGATCTGAAATGTCCTTATGGCTGCTTTATCGCAAAAGTCAGGGAGTGTCCTTTTGCTTTCTCTCAGCATCCAGACTGCCAGACTTTCTAGTTGAGAGCATGTTGTAACCTCTGCTATATAGAGAGATTCTCACTTCATTTGGCTTGTTGAATAATTCTTTGCCATATGCTGAAGCTGTAGCAGAAGTTGAAGAAAGTTGGAATGTTCTTTGCAGAGATAGGAGATGCTGGAACAAATACCCTCAGAGTGATTGAGCAGTGCACTGGTTGTTGATCAGTTTCTAAAATAATTCAGCCACTTGTTCTGTAACATATAAGTCTTACCTTCATAGGAGAGTTCAGAGATACAAAATCAATTGATTCATTTGCTGATGTCATCATTAAATATGTACATTTTCAATCCTTCTTAATATATTTAAAGTATGCAAGATACAAATGTAGAGCAGAAAATGAATGAGTACTAATAACTGTGAGCAATTACTGTGTTAGTAAGCTGAAAGGAGCACAGGCCTTGCTGGTGAAGTCCATTTGAAAAAAGACTTTGTCTTGCACGGATAACACTCTATGAACAGATCTTTAAAGGTTTCCAATTAAGTCCTTTTCTAACCTCGATAAAAAGATTGAATTTTTTAATCACTGTTGGGTGTTTCTTTTTCATTGAGGGGTGTATAAATATAATCTCAGATTTCTGTGAATGCATTTCAGTGTATAATTTTGCTGGTTCCTACAAATAACCTGTGGCTAGAACTGCAAATGCTCCTTGTTTGGTCTCAAGGTTACGTATTATCAGGTTGCTAAGGAAAAATAAAAAGGAGAACAACAAAAGCACAATGGTACTGCTATCAAAACTGTCATTCACTCTCCTTGAACAAGCAATGCCAATATACTTTAAAATCAATGGCTTGGGATTTTTTTTCCCTTTTAAAATCATTGAGAAGGGTTGACTATGAGTTTGTAAACTGGTTGGAGGAACTATTCTCACATTCATCACATTTTTGTCTAGTATTAATAGGCCCTGGAGAAGCAATAAGCAAATCTAGGAATGTTTGATGTCAGTGCTCTTGGAATGAATCAGAATTTTGATCTAAACCCTGAGCCTGTAACAGGGATTAATATTAAAGTGGCATGCTGAGAGAAAGTTGTATGATTTCTTTAGACATCATACAATATGGACGGTATTTAAATATATGTATTAATGACATGACAATCAGTTAATATTATCAGTGAGGTCAAATAATAGCTATGGACTTTCCTAAGTCTTGGCCTAACCCTGCGGTACAGAATGCTTCCTGATGCTGAGGACTGGCTTCTGACTTCTCACATGCAGTTCCTGACACTGCTTGACTGGTTGGGAGCTTTCAGTAGAGTTGAGGTGTTCTTCAGACCAAATCATCAAACAATATTTCCTAGTATATTCTGGCTGCTTTTTGTTTTGTTCACTAAGGAGATGTGAATGTAATCAATTCTGTAATGATGTTTTTGAAGTCCTTCTTCTAGAGCTAGCTGTTTGGTCTGTCCAAGATACACCAACCATTAGCTAACCTTGTTTTGATTTAGTAGTTCCCGTGACTTCACCAAGTTGGTAGTGATAAAACTTTTGTTTTGAAGTCTAAGGATGATAGCCCCTTCCTCTTGCTCACACTTTTATTCGTCAGCCATGAAAAGCTTTGACTTACTAACCCATGAAGAATTAGCCCCTGAAGAACATAGCCAGCTTGCCCCTTCAGTCAGTAACAGGAGAAAGCTGGGACATTTCCAATCCCCACACACTGGAGGAGACCTCCAGTGGGACCAGTTGCAGCTGGGTTGTTCCACTTTAGACTCTGAAAAACAGATCTCTGAATGTAAAAATAATTTAGCTCTCTAAATCATTAGATGTCTTAATTAGAAGTTGCAAAGTTTTCCAATATTTCTATTCAGTTTCCTTTTTTTTAAATTATATAATTTAATTTTTCTTCTCATAACTGACCCTAGTGACAAAGAGGTTAATTAATGTTAATTCTGATGAGCTTTCTTAGATACAGATACCTGTCCACAAAGAAAGGGATTGATGCCACCACATTATCTCATGTGGCTCCCAGAAGAACTTATCAGATGATGAAATCTGAGTTGCTACTGGCCTGTGAGGCAAACTCAAAGGCAGTAAAAAAATTCACACAAAAATTATGGCACTTAACCAGTCATCCTCTGCCTTCTTTTCTACTCTTTATGGCATATGAGTTTAAATGAGGTTTTTCACCATCCTGCTTTTCCTGCAGCTGCATATCAACTCTGTGTTTTTGCTACTCAAGAAAGGGGCAAATGTTTCTCACAAGTGAGCATATCAACCTACTTGAAATTTTTCTATGACAGCAGAAGGCTGTGGAATTTATGCACAGAACTTTACAACAGCCCTGTTTTCTTAAGTTATTTTTACTACTAGCTGTAATTATTGCCTGTGGTTTTTACAGTGTATATAAAATAATTTTTTTTTTTTGTCAAGTCATTGTGACTTCTAAAGCACCCAGTGTAGTAAAATGTAAGTGCTGTATTTCTTGTGAATTTACAGAGTTTCAGCCTTTCTACCTTTGGTGCAAGTCAACAAGGACTTCTTGCCTAGGATGTGGTTTTAAAAGAGTGGATTATTCTTTTGAAAATCTTTGATCACTGCAGTCATATTGTTGAACCTTTTATCTTGCTAGTACATTGATTTTAGCCAAAGATTGCCTTTCATGAAACTCTGAACTTTAAAAGCACCTCAGTTTCAAGGAAAAATATTCTGTGAAACATCTGAAGGCTCAGGTTTGATCTTTTTATGTGCCTATTACTTCTGACTTATTTTCTGTGGGACAGTTGTATAATGCTTGTGCTTCTAAAATGTGAATTATTCACTACCAGTATGGAAAAGATTGTGAGAATTTAAAAGTGTATTTTCAGTAGTGAAAGCTTTTTTTGTTAATTAGTTAATTGGGCAAACCATCTATGTCTTGATATTATTATAGATATTGAAACACATAATTCAAGGGGTGGATGTGTGTCATATGTAATCTTAAATTGTTTTTCTTAATGTCTATTACTCTTTGGTATTCTCTAGAAGTTTCTCAACTGGACTACATAAAACACCTTATATAATTTTTAAAATGTGTTGAAAGAGATGCAAGGAAATCTATGTTTGCCTGGAAAGCAGGACAAAGAAAGATTTGGAGTGTGTATTACAAGCATTATTACTGTACTGCATAATTTCGAGTATAAGTGGGATATTAACTAAATAGACATAAGATAAGAAAGCATATTTGAATTCTACAACTCTATTCTTGTGTGTGTTTCTGAGTTTGTGGCACTACATTTCATGCCACTGGTACTGTCTTACTCTGTAAATTCTAGGAGAGCATAAAATGTCAGGAGAAAGCCTTCACATTAATTTTTTTTTTTCCAAACAAAATGAATCTGAACTAAGTTTTTCTGCAAAGGCACTGCAAGATTGCAACTACAAGATGAGGTCTGGCAACCTCATCTGAACAGCCAGCAAGGAAAGAAAATATCTGTGTTTAAGTTGGCAGTGCTCTAAGTCAAGGTCAGTCTGTTCTCCCAGAGCACTCCTTTATCGACATTTATATTCCCTCTAAAAGCTGTATCTCAGAAGTCTTCATTTTAGGAAATATTCCCAAATGGTAGCTGAATGTGAGAAGTATATTGAGCTTTCTGGAGCACTGGAGCTTTACAGCCTATACCAAAGCATGTACAAACGAATGTCTTGATTTAATATTTATTTATAAATTCATATTCTTGAGATTTTCTTATCTAAGAGTGTCTTAAATCTTTTATGTTTACTCATGTCTAGAATTAAAGGAAAAGGATACAATATTGCTTTACATTTCAATTGTCTAAAGTTCCCTTAGTAATGCTGGACATAAACCATTTGAATAGCGGAAAAAATAGAACTTTATGCCACATCTAAGTCTTTCTGTTAAGCTGTGTCAGTTTCTTCATTAGAATTAATATGTAGGAATTAAGATAAATTTTGCCTATCTTAATTGGATAAGAATCTATAAAAAAATGCGTGATTCCAAATACAGTTGAGACATTGATTTCTCCCATTATCTTTCAACAGTCTGTGGGACTAAAATTTGGGTAGTAATTGAAAGGAGGTGGATCATCTCTCTTATAATTGTCAAAAACCCTCTAAATGTAGCCAAAGATTCAAAAAAAAAAAATTGCAGCTTATATTTTCCTTTTTTGGTGGAAGAGTAAAAATCAGTTTAATTAATTTATGAAGCCAGTAGTATCCTTATTGGAGTGTTCCACTCAAATAGCTGTTTAAAAAGTGGCTCTCACAATTACAAGATACTCCTCACAGGTGGAAATATTGGTTGTATTCTATGTTAATTTAGCTATAATTTGGTCTTCCAGTCTCACACTCTATGCTAAAATTTCAAAAGCCAGTGTATTGCTAAGAAGTACATGCTTTTCTTAACTCCTTCTTTGTCTTTGAGTACATTTGTTTGCCTTCTACATTTCATGTCAGGCTCAGTAACCCTGTTTTTATCAGGAGGTATTCCAGTGTTCACTAGTGTTTCTCTGTGACTTTTTGGTTTGTCTATGTTCCTCACTCATTTTACATTCATATCTATAGATTTGTTTTCTGTTCATTGTACTTGTAATAAATTCATTAATTTCTGCAAATATGAGATGCAGGTTAGTTTGTCAGATTATTTTTTAGGCATTAGCTGTTTAACAAAATAAAGCCTTTTAACTCTCTCTGTGAAAGCCCATGAATTTATGAAACCTGTGGCAGACTCATGTTAAATAATTTTCATGTCATAGGATTTTGCCTGTTAAAATCTCCCATTTTGCCTGTGCCAGCATTTAATTTCTTCTTAGTTACAGAATCAGGGAATATTCTGAGTTGGTATCATCAAGCCCAACTGTAAAGTGAATGGGCCATATGGGGATCAAACCCTCCACCTTGGTGTTACGAGCACCATTCACTAACCAACTGAGCTAAATATTGTTTAGTCCTATAGACAACCACATTTAGCTGAGGTGCACTAAATCTAGGAATCAAGCATACATTTCAAGTGAGTCTTGCAAGCACACATTTATACAAACAGTAGAGATATGAAAGATTTTCTATAGAAATTAATCTCATTTCCGTAGAACATATCTTCAGATGGGTGGGATGGCATTCCTGGAGATGCTATCATAGGTGCATATCTTGTGATAGAAGCAATAGCTATTCTGTATTTGGGTTGTGTGCCCTAATCCACATTCAGTTAGCAGAGCCAAACTAATTTCCAGAACTGTAAGACAGGTGACTTCTACAGAACTTTAATAGTTATTTTTCTCTGCATAGCCTAGGAAAATAGTGTTTTTAGTAACAATCGGCCTAAAGTGTCATGCAATTAATCTTTCCCTACAATAATTCATAGTCATGCAGATAAACAAGAATGTTAAAAAAAACTTTAGAAGTGTTACAAAAAAGTTGAAAGTTAAAAACAAAATCTTTATTGCAGATACTATTGAACTGTATTCAGATTCAAAATGCTGAAGCCAGACTTGAAGAAAGATGTGAAGCAGCCAGGTGTAATGAAGTGGAGGCAATGTTTTGCTGCTTTTTTGATGCCTATATTTGTTAGTAGCGAAACAAAATGATTCATTCTAGTCAGAGTTTCTCACTCTAATTCTCTTAGTAGTAATTCCAAATATGTTAGATTTTGTTGTTTGGCAACTTCTAAGTACTCAGTACTTCCATTGTTGCTGGACACAAATTTATGGGGCAGGGAGAAGCTAAAAAGGCTATAGAACATTTTTATTATTGCTCAGCACAGTGCACGTGACTAAGAAAAGGCATGAGTGCTGTGCATTCTCACTACCTTCAGCCTCAGCCTGATTCATACAGACTGTGGCCTTTTCACCTTCATAAAATATTTGTAAGTCTTTTTTGTTGTGTAGTCAAAATTTCTAGGCCAATTAGTTCCAGGAAAGAATATTTTAAGTCAGAACCCAGAAAGCACTGTCAGAACATAAACTTCCCATACCCTAAACTCACCCATTAGATTCTCCTGCTGCTAGAAGTCTTAATCAGTTAGAAACTGGACACCTTTGGACAACTGAGTGAGGCTAATAGCCCCAGCTGTTAAGAAGCCAGCTCCTAAAGCAATGCTGAACAGATCTCCTGGTGGTCTTATACCTTATACCCTTATACATCTGATCTGGGAATGTACCTGGCCTCCATGGTGTTTCCCGAACAGTTGGGTGGGGTGGACAGTACCAGAGCCATGGTGTAGGGAAGCTCATCCCCACAGCTGTCCTGTCTCCACTCATATACTTAACACTAATGTGCAAACATGTCCTTTTTCTTTCTCCCTTAAGAACAAAGAGGGTTCTTCAAAGGACTCCTTTTCAAGGAGGTATGTGGGAATTTTAGGTGTGAATTCTTAAAAAGCTTTTTGTAATTTTATTGACAGCACACTCCTGGAACATCTTTGAAAATATAGCTGTATTCTCTTCATGCATAACTAGGAGAATCAATTTTTGAAACAAGGATGTTTTGGGGGAAAACAGGGGCTCAAAGAGTTTTCTCCTTAATTTTCTAAAATTGTAAAGGATTTCATTTCTAAAAAATAATTCCACAAGAGCACACCATACTTTTTATATTTAGGCTTTCTGAAGGCTTTAAAGCTCTTTGCTGTGAAGGTTATCTTGTAATTGAATGTGTGTGCACAGTATATACTGAAAGAAATTCTAACTCTGCCTACAAAGGAATTGCGTTTTTAAGCATTTCTTGCATGAGTGAGCTAGGACTGCTATGTTATTCAGAGTCACACTGCTTTATTTAAACTCAGATACCAAATCAATGAAATCTCCATCACAATTCTAAGCAAATCTTGAACCCAGACAAGTAACAAGACTAAAGCCCAGTAAGAAAATACCCTAAGTGGAAAAGTTCTACTGCTGTTGAAATGTTAACAGTAGGAAGAGTTACAGATCATGAATTTGTTTGTCTTGACAAGCAACTGCTGCCAGTAAAAACAAGACAGAAAAGCGGTGCTTTGACTGACTGAAGCTGACCTCTGTCAGTTACTTTGCCAGAGATAAAATGGCAAGATGTCACTGTGATCGTGAATAGACTCATAAATACTCAAATCTCCATCTCATATTTTGGAATACTCTGATTTCAAACACATATGAATTAGTTTGGTAAAATTGAGTTGTGCTGATTTGTTGGCAAAGGAGTTGATTACTGTATTATGCAAAACCACTAGAGCAAATGTATGTGAATATTTCTGGAGTTCCTCAAAAGGTTAAACGTTATACTGTGATGACAGCACCTGGGGAGGCAAGCCTGAATTTGTTCACAGTATACAGTCTCAACTCTGTTCACAAATTTATGCCACTGTAGGGTGCAAGGCATGAGGTCTGCATACAGCTACATTGTTTGCCTGTGGGAACATTTCTCCAGTCATCTGGTACTTCAGCAGAGTTCATCAAACCTGTTATTTCTGTGTAAAAGGAAAGGAGGAAAAGCAAAGCTGAAAGCAATGGGAAGCCTGTCACTGAGTTTGTCTGCATCACACCGTCCATGTGAACTCAGTGCCAAGAGTCCCAGGGAAGTGGGAAAGGAGGCAGAGTCTTTTTACCTCTCCACAGAGGGTGCTACTGCCTGCAGGGGAGGTTGAACTACTGAGGAGGGGATTAACCCTCACAGTGTGAGGATATTTGGATCAGAATGGCAGCAGGTTAGGCTATTGGATCAGGCACGGGGTGGGGGGGGGAGGGGAGGGGGAGTGAATGAGTCTCTTTGCCAGAGTACAAAAGAAAAAATTCTTTGGAAGGTTACAAGAATTTTGCAGTGTTAAAACCCTAAAAATATAACTATTATTCACCAGTAAAGAAACTCTGTTCAGACTAAAGGTTGTCTTATTTTAAGAGAATTTCATAACACCAATGAAGTGATTAATGTGCAGTTTTTGGCAGGATATGAAGGGCATTGAGTTTTAGCAATTTGCAACGAAAACCTGATGTGCTAAAACGTTATGAAATGCAAGTTAATGTAGATTTTAACAACACAGCATGACTTTTAGACAAAATTTTTTTAAAATATCACTGCAATACAAGTGGGTCTTAATGGTATTTTTATTCTGAAAACTGCCTACTGACTTATGCATATGCAGGCATATATGTTTACATAAAAACAGACTAAGCAACTGCTTCCTTACACTATGGGAAAAGGAAGAAAGGTATAAGAATATGCTGATAATTAAGAAGAGAGGTTTAAGAAGAGCATTTATTAGGAGCTGTACTGAATTTTTAACCATATGGCATAAGAATTTCCAAATAAATTTTAGTTTTCTATCAAGCCTTCTAGAAACTTAGTATGGTGTCTGAAATAAATAGAAGTATAATCTGATTCCCCAGCCAATTTTGCAGTGCTAAAAGTACAGACAAAACCCAAAGGAACAGAAGATCCCCAAGTTTGTTGCTCCTTTTGCTACAAATACCAAATAGCATAGCAAAAATTTGCTTAATGAAAATGTTGAAATACATTGTGACATTTCTGAAAATCAGATCCAAAAAGTGTGTATATTTTCTAGCTGTAAGGGAACTATATACATACTAAATACTTACATACTAAATACTTAAATATCTACACATACATACATACATTGCTGTAAATACTATATGCTGTGGTGCATTCTTTCTTTTCTGAAACTTATATTTGGAATTAACGCAAACCCCCCCCACAAAACAAGGAGTCCTGTTAAACAGATGTCACCTTGAAAAAAGAAGGATTACGTCTTAAAGAGATACTTTGCTATATCTTCTTCAGTTTCTGTGTTAATTCAAGGAGACTACTCTGGAGATGATAAGAAATGAAGAAGCATGCTCGGGTTATGAATATTCTGGTTTCTGCCTTGAATGCAGTGCTGATTGCTTCCTAAAGATGCAGCAATTCATGTGTTACCACTTTCCAATGTACAAAGGCACAAAAAAAGGAGCCAAGAAAAGTCTGGAAAAACCTGGAACTCATTGATAAGGGCCATCTTTGCACTGAAATTACTTTTCATAAAAAACAGTTCATATCTGTCTGCCTAGCTGTTATAAGCAGTTAACAAAGGTTTTTTATAATTTTAATTTGCTCTGATTAATAATATTTATTGTATAACATAATCCTATATGTTAAAGAGCAACATAGAATAGCATATGTCTGAGGTGTTACTCATCCGTTCACCTAAAAATATCACCTGTGTATTTTTGTATGAGGGACACTGGCAGTGGAAGAGGTGTGTTCCCTGGGAAGTGACTGGTAGGCAAAGGATATCTGAACTGAAGAATAGTAAATGGAAAAAAAAGTGTATGGCAAAGACTAAGAGCAAAAGGGTGAAGACGGAGCACAGTTATCTCTGAGGATGAGAGGAATAGATGTATGGATATATAGCTATTTAAAATCATGCATGTTCATACGGAGAAACAAAATATTCACTTTCAGTCTGTATTTTTTTCTGCAGAATTTTCTTCTGTTTATTGGGTTTTTCCAGTCATAATAGCTAAGATAATGAAGAGGTTTAAAAAACTAGTATTGATATTCATTTAGATGTGTTTTGTTTCCCTGAAAAATGCAGTAGATGTATCAATAAATATGCTGAGGTTGTAAGAATTATAAAGAAATTGTATAAGTAACTTGATTTTGAATGAAGTTTAGGATTCTAGAGATCAATGTAACCTCTTCTATCTTCAAAAATAATTAAAATAAGCATACTGGATCTTCTAATATTTGATCTGTAAGGCTGATTGACAGAAATAATGAGTTCAGTTTTTCCAGCTTCCATTGAATTTACCTGGCACTCATTACAGGACTGAATTTAATAGAAGAATAGAGATGGAAAGAGAGAAAGCACAGACAGAAGAATCCTAAAAATCCTAGAATAGATCCCAAAACTGAGTAATCATGTGCTTTTTTTAAACTAAATATTATTATCTTACTTGATGTACCTGGTCAAGTTCTTTGGTTCCTTCACATATTCGTTGATAGTCCATGATTCTAGCGGGAGGGAGAAGTAATGTATCAGATGAGAAGAGGGGGAAGAAGTTTTTGTCAGATACAGCTGGTTTCATGAAATAGAATCTGTGTGTCTGAACAGAAGAGTAATTTTATGAGTGACATCTACCTGGAGCTCTTGTCTGACATGACAGAAACTGTAGAAGGAGATGTGTGAAAAAACAGGACTGAAACATCAGGACATGTAAACAGCGGTTATGCATCACACATTCCATCATGGGAAATTAAAAGGTTAATGAAAATCCCTGATTTCCAAAACAATACACTTTCTAGTTTTTAAATGTTTTGTCAGCAAAGGGAAAACAATGTCATGGGGAACATGGGAGAAAACATAAACCCCTCTAACATCTGTTCTGGTTTTTACTCATGAAATAAACCCAGGAAGATGAAGCAGATTTGAGAATATTTGCTGGGTGTGCTCTGCTACAGCTCAACCTCAAGGGCACAATAAACTTAGAACAAGTGCTTAGAAACAGATCAAAGATCCAATGAATTATTTTGCATTTTTAACCTCTGACCAAAACACCATATCCTGAATACTGTTGCTGTTAATTGAAGAGCTTAAAAGATAAGCAGCATACAGGGACAACCATTGCCATAGGAAAGTAAAACTGTGTGATTAATTATGGCATATTCCCTTGTCTATTCAATATGTTTATGTAGAATCTTTTTATTCTTTCAGCAATAATATTAGAACTTTTCCCCTACTGAGTAATATTTAAACTCATGTGTATGCAAATTTAAAAGGTGAGAATGCGCATAAGTATCTATTGAGCTTATTGTTACCTATGTAAAAAAATTAAACACAAATCTAAGTGAACATTGTTCACTTATATTTTTCACAGTTTAGTGGCAAAAGTTAAATTTATTTGAAATCTAAGTCCATTTTAAAGAGATCAATTCTTAAGCAAACTCCATTTTCAATTTGCACATTGGTCTATAAACTAATGATATTTCTTTAAAGTTCATTGAAAAGTCAATGTGTTCTTTTCAGTCTGTCTTGAATAATAAGATCGCTCTGGATCAAGTTAGCTGTCTGTTAAATGTTGATGATCAAATGATTTCATAAATTGATGCACAATACTTTGAATTATGTGTATTCAGTTTCATGACATTTTTTTGTTATTTTCCCATGTTTTGGTGACTAGTTACCAAAATACATGAAAATCTTTCTAATGGTATAACAAACTTAACAAAACAGGAAAAAATATGTTACTGAATTTTAATTCCATGGACTGAAATTGAAATTAATATCAATTCAGCACATTTAAACAACCAAATAGTACTGAGTAGTGGATAAATGTTTTTATTTTCATGTTTAATTGTTTTGTTAGACAATAACAGTAATGCTACTTTATACATATGAAAATCCTAGAACTTGATTGAAATAATAGGCTTTTGTAATTTAAATTAATAGCCTTCAATCCTGTGTTTTGTATGTTGACAAGTCTGTGTCTCTGATCAGATTGCTCTTCTTTTTATTGGTTCAACCATATACTCAGTGAAGTGGAGCTAAGTGCTTGACATTCACTAAAAATTACAGGATGCATTTAAAAGCATTTACCGGGTAGTAAGAAAGTGTTATGATCTACAAAAATCTGCATTTTACCCTATTACTAGATTTAAAGAGAAATATATAAAAGTAGAAGATGATTCCTTTTAAAGCTAATTGTGGTCTTTGTTGTTTTTATTAAAGGGAAAGCCTCTTGATTGTCACACCTGGGTATAGGATCCAGAGCTTTAGATTCAGAAGAAATTCTGGACATAAATACTTTTAGCATTAAAATATATCTTCTACGTCTATATTTTTCTTTTCCCAACCTTTTGATCTTAATTTTTTACTATATATGGTGATGGACATTTATACCTGTTAGTTTGGTGTTTCATGGCAAGCATAACAATTTTAGAATTTGCAGTCACCTTGTGTAACAAAAAATGACTAATACCCAGAGACTGACTTTTATTAATTACCTGTAATTTGTCAGCTGGCACCTTAGGGTTTGGTTTGTTGGTTTGGGGTTTTTTTAAAAGAAAAAATCCTGCTTAACGCAATCAGTAGCAATTAAAAGAATTACATATGGCATTTTCCTTTTTTTAGGATAAGGTCAAGGAAAAAAAAGGTGATGCCATTTCATTAAAATGTAAATATGTCAACTGAAATTTAGGTAACTGAGTATTAATGATTTAATTGACAGGATGAAACCTTCCTAAAAGCAAAGAGAAGATTCAATAATACCAGTCTGAGCACAGATAATAACTGATTTCAATGGAGAAATACTGTCTTCAGTGAAAAAGTCTTTTCATAAAATCATGAGCTTGAATATATAATAGTTTATCTTTAGTGAATATATTCATGGGGAAATAAAAGGCTGAATAAAATTGAAAGAAAGCTATCAGCTGTATCACAATTTCAGGTTAGGCAATTTAGATTTACTTCAACAGTTTTTCTAAATAAAGCTTTGATATGTTTCATGAAAGAAAAGTGCAATTTGCTATTAAATCGGTCTATTTACATAAGTTTTGAGAGGAATAACCATTCTCGCTAAAAAAGTAAGCACTTGTACTCTATGTAGCTCTGAACATTAATGATTATGTGCCAAATACATCTAGCAAATACATTTCTCTTCTGTAATTCCAACAGAATTGCTGTTGCTGAACTCAGAGATGAATTTAGTTCTGTGTGCTTCAAGACTAATGACTAAAACTACAAGAGATGCTAGTCCTCAAACACTGGCAATAAGCATATCAATTTAATATGCAGGTCCTCCAAACATTTGTCTATTTGTCTTTTAATTCTGGAGTCACCCATAACAGACAGGCAAACACTTTAAACTTTTTGTTGATGAAGTTAACCTGTGTGTTTCAAGTCATCTCTATGATGGCTTAAGCATTCACAGTGCTTAATGGTCAGGTTGTACAACAGCAGTTACCAACAGTTGTTGTTCAAAAGTGTAAATATTTTTACTCCAATTTTAGACACATGCAATGGCTTTTAACAAGGTTTGGATCATTTTCTTAATTTCATCACTTGAACCGATTGACAAAGTGATATCAAAGTGATGACAAAGGATGGCTAGGAAGTAGGTTGTGCACAGACTGAATCAGTTCTATCCACTGCAGCTTTCCAGTATCTGAACTAAAGCATAAAGCTGTAGTTAAAGCTTTTCATAAAGCTTGTTTGCAGCCAGAAAGCTGCTTATCTAAAGCAACATTAGCTGACAGAAGCAAACAGGGCATTTCTTTAGCATTTAAGTACAACTTGTAACTCATTTAGGCTTCAAAATCATGAAAATTGTCTGTATAATGTCATTAATACATCAGTTGTCTACTAGAATCTCTGTGTAGTTTGGTACAACTGGCAACTTTACTAGTGTTGTGACACAGACTTTTGCTACTTTTTGCTATGCCACTATTTTCTTTAGCATGTTATGATCCACAGTTGAGGCCCTCTGATTTACAGGTTTGATTTATTAGAACAGCAAACTTCATATAACGTCTTAGAAAAAATATAATTGTGTTGATCCTGCATTGGACAGGAAGATGGATTATGAATGTCCTATTGAAGTTTGTTTCATGTATATACTATAGGCATCCTACCTCACTCTCCTGAGAAAATAGCTTCCCATGGCTTGGACAGATGCACTTGTAGTTGGGTTAAAAATTGACTGGATGGCCAGGCCCAGAAAGCGGTAGTGAATGGAGTTACATCCAGATGGGAACCAGTCACTAGTGGTGTTCCCCAGAGCACAGTGTTGGGGCCAGTCCTGTTAAATATCTTCACTGACTATCTGGACAAGAGGATTGAGGGCACCCTCAGTTTTGGATGACAGCAGCTTGGGTGGGAGTGTTGATCTGCTGCAGGGTAGCAAGGCTCTGCAGAGGGACCAGGACAGGCTTGATTGATGACAGGACAATTGTATGAGGTTCAAAATGACAAAGTGCTGAGTCCTGCACTTGGATCACAACGACCTGGCAGTGCTGCAGGCTTAGGGAAGAATGGCTGGAAAGCTGCCTGGTGGAAAAGGACATGGAGCTGCTGGTAGACAGCCAGCTGAACATGAGTCAGTGTGTGCCCAACTGGCCAAGAAGGACAATGGCACCTGGCCTGTGTCAGCAACAGTGTGGCCAGCAGGACCAGGGCAGTGACTGTCCCCCTGTACCCGGCCCTGGTGAGGCCACACCTCAAATCCTGTGTCCAATTCTGGGCCCCTCAGAACAGGAAAGACATTGAGGTGCTGGAGCATGTCCAGAGAAGGGCAGCAGAGCTGGTGAAGGGGTTGGAGAACAAGTCCTTTGAGGAGCAGCTGAGGGAACTGGGGTTGTTTAGTCTGAGAAAGGAAAGATCAGGGGGAACCTTATCGCTCTCTGCAACTACCTGAAAGGAGGTTTTGGACAGGTGGGGGTTGGTCTTTTCCCCCACTTAACAGGTAACAGAATAAGAGGAAATCTCTCCATTGTGCCATGGGAGGTTTACATTGGAGACAGGGTTTTGTGGTGAGGATGGCAGAGCGAGGCTAGGGTTTGGAGTCAATGATTTTAGAGGTCTTTTGCAACCTTAATGATTCTGTGGTTCTCCATCTATATTCTATGTACTTACAACTGCCATGCTGGATTGGACCTCAGGAAAAATGAAGGTGAAGTAGTTGTATTTCATGTAGTACCCTGAGAGTTGCATCAACAAGAGAGGATATGGGAGTTCAAATTATTGATTGCATGAAAAATCTGAGTATTTCCTCTTACAGTATAGAATAATACTGTAAACATTATCTAGAATGCATTCTGGACATTTAATTTATTTTTTTGAATAAAGAATAAAGAGATGTTTAAAATGGGGCAGTCTTACTATGCCATTTGCTTTTTTGGAGTCCATTAATAAAATGAAATGGAAAGAAACAGAATTCTAGGGAATTCTTCTCACTCACAGGACCACTGGATAAGCAAGGTCCCAAGTAAACCTATGGATGAAGAGTTTTGATTGGAAATACAGAGATATATTTGGCCTAAGTTGGTTTGAAGTTAGGCAGCCACTGAGTGGCAATTCAAAGGACATTGAGCAGTGAGGTGTGAGAGAAGACTGACAGGGGTTTTCCAAAATATCCCTTCCGTTACTTCAGCAATACTAATATCTTGAAAGCTGCTCTATTTAGATGAATCAAAAACCTTCCTGTATAGGAAAAACCACATTTTGTGTATTAGATCTCTATTTCTCTTTCATAATTTTGAAGGATGATCATTGCTAGAATAGCAAAAGAGTAATTTATTTACAGTGCCAGTGAGGAAGTCTATTCCTAGTCAGTCCTGTGAAAATAAAATTAAGCCAGACCAGTGTTCAAACACAGAATATTTTATTTGGCTCTTGAGTATTATATTTAAACACACAGAGACTCAGAAAATGCTTTAAAAAAAATCTTCCAGTGTTAAAAATGTTCCTAAACAAATGATTCTGTCAGATTAGCTGCTGCACACCTACATTAGTCTAAAAGAAGAATATGTTTTCCGGTATTGTATGGCTACCCCTTATGAAGCTGCCACACAGCAGGATTGTTGGCTTATGGCAGTATCTGCTGATAAATGTTGGTTAATCAAGTGATGTCTTAATAGTAGCCACTGAAGTTATGCAAACTTCTTAGTCTTCTTTAATCAGCACTGAATAGAAAGAGAATTTTTAAATTAAAAGTAAAGCTTTATTGCATTTATGTTAGGTCACCAAAAATTGCCATAGTCACAGAGTTTCTAAAGACTGCTCATTTCTAGCATAACTGTATTTTAGAAGAGTGTTATTGCAATTGTACATCTCAATATGCAGAGATTATTATTTAATACATTTCAGTCAAATTGTGGAAAGACCAAAACTTGCTGACACTTCTGAGACTTCTATTCACCAATGCCTTTATTATAACAGTTTCTCAAATGTAATTGCTCTGAAATTAATTTTCTAATCCTACAGTTTCAATTGTTGGCTAAAGATTGAAATAGGAACAAGAGCCTAGATACTCCGAGGATTCTCAGAGGGCTTGGACTTAGGTATTGCTGTTGTGTTAGCAACTATGCAGTAGTTGTGCCTTTGACCTTAGCTTAATTGCAAAAGATGATCTGTAATAAGAGCTTTATATGAAATGTAAATAAATGTCAACTGGTGTATTAACGGGCTAATTTATTCATTCGAGAAACAATAGCAAAACAAATGTAGTATTCATTAATGAAAACCAAGCATATGTTGAGGCTGGGAAAGCACTGTAGCTGTGTGGCTCCTCCAGTAAGTATATTGGCATGCAAAATGACAACTCTAGCAGAGAAAATGCAAATGAATAGGGGGAAAAAGCAAAATGGAACACCATTATTGTGCTGTCGGTATCAAAATTTCTCAGTGATCAGACTGGGGACCAATTTAATTTTATTTTTTTTAAATTGGAACTGAAGTGTGAAGTTCTGCTGAAAATTCCAGTGAGCAAAACTGGAGGACACAATAGATAAAGGAGTCAAAATAGCAATATAGTCAGAAGCAAATGATGATTTGCTCTTTAAGCTAGTAAGTAGAAATGAGATGTAACTTACTAGTGTAAAGTGCAAATCAGGCACTCAGGGAGCAGACAAATGATTCCTAATCCTCAGGCAAAATTACCTAGTTAACTTAAACTGTAGTTAGTTCTTCATTAGCATCTCAGACTGAGATGGGCTATGGGAAACAGTTTTTAGAATACATTAGGGAGAAGTAACAGGGAAAGACAGTAACTAGTAGCTGGTGACAGAGGAGCAAGAACCACTTTACTGGCACAAACAGTCCCAGAAGAGAATGCATGTCCTCAGCCTTGGGACTACAGTGGTCTGAATTCTTGCTGTTAGCTTAGGCAATGTGATATTCCAGTTTAAATATTCCAGATGTGAGAATTGCAACACAGATGCCCAAACTATGCTGACTATAAGGGAAAATCTTTTATATTTTAAGGGCATATCAACAGATAAAGATTTGGTCAGTTCATTTGATTCATAAATTCAGTTCACAAATGCCTCACCCCTATCCCTGCTCTGATGAAAAATGCAAAATAAAACTTGCACCATTTTATAAGAAAACCTCCTTAACGATTTTCTTTATATAAGTATTGTGCTGTTCCTTTCTACTGAGTTGAAGTTAGATGTGAAAATGGTTTTAACTTTTGAACGAATAAACCAATTTTCTGTCAGTTATTATATTGTGTGGTGAGGTTGGGGAAAGATGGCTGGGGATAAACTTAGAGGAAACTGGGAAGTTATATTCACATCTTAACAGAAGTTGTAATGGTACTGAAATTATGGGGTTGCTACTCCCTGGATGGAATGCAGCTGGCATGCTCAAAACATATTCTATGATGATTCCCCATAGACACAATCTGCAATCATAAGCACCTGGTAAGGGGGATGGAATGGAGGGCGAAGCAGAGTGCGGACACTGCCACCAGGCTCTGTTGAAATCTTTGCAGGGAGGGGAACTTGGTGGTACTTTGCAGCTGAGAATCCATGTAACACGGGTCAATCAGGGGAGAGAGGAGGAGATGCCTTGCTGCTGGGCCAATGACTGGGCCAAAATTGCTCTCCTTGGATGAACTTGTTTTTTTATAACGTAACTGTAATATGAATGCACACTTGCACCCCAAAGGTACTCGCCTCCAAGGTGCAACCAACCCTCACTGGGCATGTGCTCTTTATTTTATTGACTATACATCCATCAGTAACAAAGGTATGTATGACTAGAGTCACTCAAGCTCCACCTAACATATAGTATAGAAGTAAGTTGAGAATGGGGAAAAGTTAGGTAAGACTCTATCATAGCTGCTGGGATCAGTGGATGGGCTGAACCTGTCTTCTCCCCTGTGGAGACACCTATTGCATAAGAATCATACTCTGTGCACACTAAATACTTTAATTGGGGATTAGAACTTGTCTGTGTATTGCTTTAAATACATTTTTGCAGTCAGATACTATCACCATCAATCCTTGAACCTTAACTTGTTACAATTTTATATTAAAAAAAGAGTGCGACTGTCTTGGTGTGAGTCCTTCTTGGATGCTGCCAGTCCCCAGCAGCATGCAACATCCTCAAATAAAGTGGAAGTTCCACTGAGGGGTCCTAAAGTGGGAAGACCTGCTGCGGAGTCTCCTTTGGTGTGTCCCTGAATAAGTCAGTCAAAGTGCCTCTGATCCAGCAGGACTGCTCCTGGGTTCCCCCTGACAGGATGCTGACACTGGTCAGGCACAAGGGTCTCAGCTTTCCTGGGGTGCTGACAGACAAATCAGACAATAAGGGTTGAGGAAATCTCCCTTTTCACATGACAGAGGGCTTTGTAGATACCTGTTATACTGTTCAAGAACACACATAGCTAGAGGATGGTATTGCTATATGCCTTTAAGAAACTTATGAATATAAGAGGTATGGGTCCAATGTGATTAAGTTATTACTGACAAATAAGTCCAGACAAAAAAATCTGCTATGAAACTAAAGAAGGAACAAACAGGTTAATTCTGTAGAATGGGAATAGCCCATAATTCATAGAATAGTGAACACATTGGGTATTAGTGTGTTTAGAGCTACGAAAGAACAAACCGATATCTATACACTTAGAGGACTAAACACTAAACATAATTTGCTTGTGTGTAATTTGTGCATACTTTGTTTTCTAGCAAGCTAAATTGAAATCGAGACAGCTAATCTGAATTGCCATAAATTCTGCTACTATATTCTGCTATGCAAAATTAATGAACAAAATAACTAAATAAGGAGGTACTCTAAATGAACTAAGCAGCACAATTATACCAAGACCCTTAAAGTGAGATAACGCAAATCCATCCTGGAAATATTTGCAATGTGTGCAAAATATGTGTGAAAATGAAAACACATGGCTATTTCTCACCAAATATTCTTGCTCACAATACTGTAAACAGTCGTGAAAATATGTAGCAGCAAACATGATATGTTGTAACAGATTTTGTTTAAAAATGCCTGGAAATGAAGCAGGAACTAAATTTTCAATAAGGCAAAACTAAGAAATTAAGGTACATGGATTAAGTATTTGAGGAGGTAAATATTCACAATAATCAATACATTCATATAGTCCACTATAACTCTTGAAAAATTATATCAAGACCTGTTCCTAGACACTTACATGAATGACACTCTTGGGTTTTTCCAAACATACCGTTCACTCACTGCAGAAAAAAACCTTCAAATTTTAAGAAGAACAAAAGTTATACAGAATGAATAATAAGGTTAAGATATTTTTTCTAGTCTGATCTGCATACGTGCTCACTGAAACATAACATTAGATACTAGGGGTTTAATTGTTTCCACCAAAGCACACACTGAAATCACTCAGCTTTGCTTGACTAGTGTGGCGTTTTTTATTTGGGGTGGTGTTTTGTGTTTTATTTTGATTTTTGGCTATTTTTTCCTTCTATAGGAAAGCAATAATCTTTTTTTTTCAGATTATTAAAAAAAATAAAGTAGAACTCATAAATGAAAATAGTAACTTCATTGAACATAGATGTGAGGGAGGAAAATGAATAACAAATTTTTGTGTGTAAAAAAAGTATTGTTTCAATCTGAGCAAAACTGTGAGAAAAACTGTGGGAAAAGAGGCTAAATGACTAGAGAAAGCATCTTAATTAAACAAGGGGCTCATGGTCAATGGCAAGTTGAATCAGCAGTGCCCTGGCAGCCAGGGGGGACAGCCATGTCCTGGGGGGGGCATCAGGCACAGCATCGCCAGCTGGGCAAGGGAGGGGATTGTCCCGCTCTGTGCTGGGCTGGCCTCACCTTGAATATTGTGTTCAGTTTTGGGCACCACAGTATAAGGATTTAAAGCAGTTAGAGAGTGTGCAAAAGAGGGTCATGAAGATATGTGAAGGATCTAGAGGGGAAGCCATATGAGGACTGGCTGACTTCATTTGGTTTGTTCAGCCTGGAGAAGGGAAGACTGAGGGGAGAACTTATAGTAGTCTACAACTTCCTCACAAAGGGAAGAGGAGGGGCAGGCACTGATCTCTTCTTTCTGGTGACCACTGACAGGACCCGAGGAAACAGCATGAAGCATGTAAATGGTTAAACCTAAATGAGCGTGTGGGAAAATTCCTAGTCACCTTTACATTGCCTTAGTTTCCCCCTCTATAAGTGTCTCATTAAAAAAGAATTTCAGGTAAGGTTTTGTTGAATTCTAAGCTTCATCATCTGACTTTTTCAAGCGCTATATGAATATTACTCGAAAGATAATATAGTTACTCAAAAAAAGATGAGAAACATATAATTTATCTTCTTAAGCTGGTTAACATTCCCACAAATTGGCTGGACAAATATTGAATCACTAACCATGAACCAACACAGGTTTTGGTGAAATAGCATTATTCCTTATTGTCCATGGAAGTAACTAAGACATGCAGATATCCAAAACCTAGCAGTCACAAAGAAGAACTAAAAGTGGTGAATAAAGCCTCCTTTTTTTGACTGTTAAACTCTTTCTGTCACACATAATGAGTGCTATATAAAAATCGATTTAAGAGCAATGTCACTGAGTCTTACAGATTTTTCCATGACCGATGAATAATGTTTCACAACTACATAAAGATGCAGGGATGAAACCAAATTTGAAGCAGTCTAATCACATAAGGAGTTTCACAATCTATTCAGATTCATTTCCCAGAGTGTTGCATCTTATGCTGTCTGTTTCTCTGTAAGCCTGTTTAAAACGCTAACATACTTAATACATATTTGCAATACCTAAGAAGTAATCTTGTCCATTCAAACTCAACACATACTAATTTCCTCAAGACTCTTGAACACTTTATAGTGCTAATTATGTCTATTACTGTCATTTACTTTGAAATTGTATGTGGGCTCCCTTCTGAAACAGAAATCCCCAATTTTGCTTAGTAATGAAGAAAGTTCTATTTCAGTAAGCCTTTCTGATCTAATGGCTCTGATTTCATTTAGAAATAATAGGTTTACTTGTACAAGGAATGGTGACACATATGTTTAATGCAGATAACTGACTGCTTATCAGATTTGTTCTAATTAGCCTTTTTTCTTATAGGATTAATGTAGACACTTTTGGGACACTGCGCAAGAAGCA
Organism: Corvus kubaryi; assembly: GCF_017639235.1. Taxonomy (NCBI): domain Eukaryota; kingdom Metazoa; phylum Chordata; class Aves; order Passeriformes; family Corvidae; genus Corvus; species Corvus kubaryi. The sequence continues at coordinate 10,440,507 of NW_024582073.1, forward strand.
TATGTAATTCACAAGTGAGATGATTTTTAAAAGCAATTTTGCATTTTTTTAATGTTGTTTCTCCCATATATATGGGGTTAAATATAGTACTAAAAATATTCAATGTCACTAGAATAAAGCTGAGATACCTTTGATTCTAATTAAGTTTGAACCTGATACATTGCATATGTCTGTCTTTCTTTGTGCATCTATGAATTTGTTCATCTTTTTATGAACATGAATCCCAATTCAATCACCTTTTTGTTACAAAGGACTAATTTACATAATTTTGCACCATAGTTTCCATTGTGAAGCACCTTTGAAAAAAAAAATTAATTACTAGAAAAACGAGCTTCTTCTTCCTTTAGTCTGAGAACTAGACAAAATGGCTTTTTACTTGAGGTTTTGTTTGTTTGATGCAGATGCAGGACACTTTATTTACAGTTGTGTCCTCATACTGAAGGCATGGCTAAAGATCAATGTTCTAGTCCTGATCAGGTTGAAACATTTAAATCCCGAGGAGAATGTGCACTTAAATCATTATAAGTGTCTTTTAGTTTTGTTTTTAGTTTATTTTTGTCAGAGACAGATAATTCCTTTTGGTAAGATAAACATGCGACAAGCAGTCTTGTGTTATATGATGCCATGGGGCTGATGTATTTAAGATCTTTCTTTGCTCTGCACTGAACTGTAAAAATACCTGAAGCTGATGTAAGGCCTAATAATAATCTACACCAAAATCACTGTAGAGAAGAAAAGGTGGAGGGAAGACTTGATCATTCAAGAATGCTAAAAATTACAAGAACAAAGAAGGGTGGCCTGTTTTTCATGTACATTTTGGATAAAGCTGGCAAGCTTTATGAAGAATCAAGGAGTTTTATCAGAAAAAAAAAAACCAACCTGCTTGCTTCTAAGGAGATGAAGAGAATGGGAGTTGAGTGGAAGGAATCCAATTCTAAAAGTCACATCACAGTAATTCAGAGATTTAGGAAAGAAGGACAGATGAGTTCAGAATGTATTATATGCCTTCTATTTGTTTTGTTTTAGATCAGGGGCTAGAGTTACAGATACAAAGCTGTGACATTATTTTATGTGTACATACACCAGTTGGAAAGAAAATCTAAGGAAGATAAGAAGCAGGAAAAATAGTACTGAGAAATTTTGTGAAAAACCCAAAGCAGCATGGTGTTATACTGATAGGAAAGGGAAAAAAACATGAGAAATCTGATCAGTTAGTTTTTCTGAGGATATCAGAAACACTTATTTCCTTGAAGAAGAAAAATTATAGTGGAAGACAGATTTTAAGAGAAACGAGAGAAAGAAATCAATGATTTATATAAGTCACCAAAGCTCCATAACTCTTAGAGATATGGCTGGGTATTTGATGTACTCAGGTATTAATTTATTACTGTGTAATAACAAGAAGTCTTCCTGACCTATGTTGTATGTTAGCATTCACAGCCTGAACCTTTTGCTCAGAGATGGTTATGTACATACATATCTCAAATCAGTCTGATCCCTAGCTGAGGACTGTTGTGGTTCAACCCCAGCCAGCCACTAAGTACCACACAGCTGCTTGCTCACTTTGCAGGTAAAGAAAGCTGTTGCTGGTTTGGCTCCAGGTTGGAATGCCCAATCCAGTATGACTGGCAAATTGTGAGGCATTTTAACGTACTTAGCTTATACCATGTGAAGTTTTAGAGAAGTCAAGGTGACTCTTCATGAGATTAGTTCTGCTAGTGATGAATAAGGTCATCACAGTAAACTGGTTATCTACATGTCACTTTAAAAATAATTAACGTATTATTAGAAAATAACAAGATCACACCAGCCTCAAAAAATCTGACATTCATGTTGAAGAAAATGACAGTAATTGGATACCAACTTTTTCTGCAAAGAAGGCATTACTTTAATATTAATTCCATTTTATACAGATATTAAAAATTGAAACAGTTGATTTTACTGACAGCAACTAAATCAGAAATGGAAAAATACATTAGCATAACAGAAATATTCTTCAGTCCAATAAAAATCTAAAATAACAGGGCATGTAGAAAAAATACCAAAGTGCTAAATAAAATGATCAATGAATCATATACAAGAAAAGAAACACATATAAGAAAATAACTTGTTGACAGGAAGGATTAACTATCTTAATTAGGAAGTACTGAAGTTGTTATGTCAAACAGCTTAGATTTTACCTAGCAATTGGAAATCTGGCAGGATTTATAAAGTACATTTTTCTATTAATAGCAGTCTGTAGAAGTATGGGGAAGAAATGCAGAGAATGCACATTTCAGATCCGCATAATGACATCCATCACATCCCTGTGGGGGCATTAGAAAGAGATGTTTAAGTTATGTACCAATCCCATTTTGCTGATAACACTTTTCATCAGAAAAGATGAAACAAACGTGACTTTCAAAATTTAATCATGAAGGACAAGGACATTGGATAACAGTAACCACTTAAAATATCTCAGGAACTTGCACGGTAAATGTGCATGCTATCAACTTGAAGGCAGACCAACAAACTTCAAGGCAAACTACACAGATTATTTTAACTCTTGAAGTAGGAAGGACACACAGTACTTTAAATGTATTATACACATTACAAAAGAGAGGCGTATTCTCAGCATCACATAAATATGAAACAGTCTGAGGTGAAAAAAATCTGTAACCAGAGGCCAGTAGATTGCTTTAGGTGGATAAATAACTCCCAATAGCAAAGCAAACATGCAACATTTCATCAAAGCTATGACTTTGGCAGTATGCCTGAAAGAAACATTTAGTATACAGAATGATGATATATTGACAGCTAACACTGAACAAAAGAAATTACATTCTAAATACATTCTAAATTACAGAATATGGTTTTGCAATTGAAAGATACAAGTGGATTTTCAAGAATGTTGAGTAACGTGAGAGAATAATTATAAAGATCTTACTAAGAAAATCAAAATTTATTAGCTCAGTCAGAAAACCTGATTATAAAAATGACACTGATAAACAGAAAAACAATAATATCTTAATACTACTGAAATACATATTACAATGCGCCAATATGTAAGAAGGGGCAAAAACCACATTTGCCTTTCTAGTCTTGCAGCTAAATGGAAAAAGAAAAAAAGACTTATGGCTTTATTCTATTGGGGAAAAAAAATCCCTGAATAGAAAATTTTATTGAAGGATATTTCAATTATTTCAAATATTTCCATATTAGGCACACACTTTTTCCTGTACAACTATGAAGTCAGGGATGGTTACGAAAGGAGTCATAGACAAAGTGTGTATACACATTTAATTCACATACAGCCAAGTTACTATCAGCGTGATTTTTGTGCATGTTTTCTTTACTTAGGCATGTTTTTACATTTATTCATCTGCTTAATCAATACGAACAGCTCTTCCCACATTAAGTGAATTATTCATATATGTACAAAATTAAGGACTAACCAGTATCTTCCTGAAATGAAAGGTGTTTATCCCCTCTACCACACCCTTGTGAAAGCCCACCTGCAGTGCTGCATCCAGCTCTGGGGTCCTCAGCACAGGAAGGACATGGACCTGTTGGAGTGAGTCCAAAGGAGCACTATGAAGATGATCAGAGGGATGAAGCACCTCTGCTGTGGGGAAATGCTGGAAAATTGGGGTTGCTCAGCCTGGAAAAGAGAAGGCTCCAGGGTGACCTAACTGCAGCCTTCCAGTATGTGAAGGGAGCCCACAAGAGAGAAAGAGAGGGACCTTTTACAAGAGCATACAGTGACAGGAATTGGGGGCATGGATTCAAACCAAAAGAGAGATATTAGGAGGAGCTAACTTGCTGTGTGGTTGGTGAGGCACTGGAACAGGTTCCCCAAAGGAGTTGTGGATGCCCCATCCCAGAAGGTGTTCAAGGCCAGGCTGGATGGAGCCCTGAGGAACCTGGTCTAGTGAAAGATGTTCCTGTTCATGTCAGAGGGGTTGGAACTAGATGATATTTAAGGCTCCTCCTAAACCAGGTCATTCTGTGATTCTACGATCATATGATCCTCTCCCATCATTGAGACTGTAAAGTGAACAATTAGCTCTAGATTGAAGAACAAAACTACATATTCATCTAATTCTCCATCTGATATTGTACAGAAAGGGTTTTGATGTTTTGTTTATAGTTAATTCATACTTAATCATTGTTATTTCCTTCCATTTTATGATACTGGTATACTGGTCAGAGTAAAATATCACGGGAAAGAGAAATTTGACAGATTGAGCATTTTTTACCTTCCTCCTTCTATGGTTCTCAAAAGAAAACTTGTATCTATGACACTGGGAGTAATATTGAGAACTTGACAGGTTCAGACAAAACTTTCTGATGTCTTTCCTCAAGCTTGAACGCTTTTGTCTTCATTCCCACTACTACTGAGGATATTGAATACACTGAACAAAACCATCATGCTATTCAAAATTAGATGTTGAAATGACAGGATGAATGTGTAAAAAAGATTCAATTACTTAGATATATCTCATTGATTTTCAATATGAAAGTACCAATCACAGTATACACCTTTAATTCCCTAAGAATATCAGACCACACTCATTGTTTCTATGAAGAAACAGTCTCTCTAATGCATAACTAGAAACCAGGATTTTACTTCAGACGATCAAGCTTTTATCTATAACACTGCAGTATTTTTATTTCCCAGAATAGCTTACGTATAGAGTTGTAAAAGAATTTCCATTGGATCAAAATTCTCTCCTCATTCATCCACGTGTAACAGAGGCCAGAACAGACAGAGGTATTTAGGAAAAGAACAGAAAGAGAACAACTACAAAAGTATTTTTTACCTAGTGTACGCTCTCGACTTCTAGCAATCAGCACTTTATCTGGACTATCATTATGCAATTTGCAAAGAATATCTGATAGAAAGAGTAAAGAATATGAAGCCAGACTCTTCTCAGTGGTACCTGGTGACATGACAAGAAGCTTTGCGTACAAGCAGGAAGAGTGGAAATTCTGACAGAAAATACAGTGAGGGTAGTGTCACGAGACTGAAATATTCTATTACTTAAACATTTTCATGAAGGACTTTTAAAATTGTCTTACAAAAGCTGCAGACTACCGCACCCTGAATGGGGCCCTGACTGAGGCCTTACACGGGTCACTGATGAAGATAAGATAAAGTAACAACTCCGGGCTGGGGACATTCACAAAGCACAGGCTTAACACCTCCAAAGTGGAGACCACAGCCCCAGGGCTATCAGCTGCCAGGCTTGCACAGACCCCCTGTACCAAAGGGTGGGGGAAGAGAGGCTTTGGGTGTGTGTTGGAAACGCCTCTGGTCAGAGGTGCAGTGACTGCCCATCCTCCACTGTGCAGAGGAGCCCAGCTGAGGGGCCCTTCACCCAGTGGGGGGAAACCTTATCCACAGCAGAAGGGGTGACATGGCCCATCAAAGGGGGCCCCCTCAGAGGGGTCCCCAGACCCGGCACCAGAGACGATGCAACAGACCCTCAGTGTTGCAAGGGACAGTGTGTCAAGCCAGCCCCTGCAAGGGAGATGTGGATGATCCCACCTGGCCCAAAGCCTATATTAATCCACGGAATTCTGTGCTCTCCAGCGCATGGTGTGGTGGCGTGTGGCAGCGTGGCCACGGCAGCGACGGGGGACCCTCACCACCAGCAGAGCAGATGGAGGGGAGCAACAAGACGTCGTTGGGACCCTCGGATGGGAGATATGCTTCCACCTAACCCCTGTCACCTCTCCCTCCCCTCCCCCCCACTTTTCCATTTCTTTTTCTCTTTCTTTTCTCTTCCATTCTCTTTGCCTCTTTTACTATTAAATAAAATACATCCATATTTTGGCATCAACATCTAACCTCATTTGGTTTTAATCTCATTTCTGGAAATATTTTGAACCTTCTAAGTTTTTTCTGGTTTATGCACAGAGACGTAGCTTGCTTTGCTTTTCTGCATTTAAACCAGATCGTAACAGGTAGTTACACTGGAATTGATTGCAAAGAGCTGTGGATTCTCTGTGCTTTGAATTGTTCAAAACCTAAAACCTATAACATAACTGGACACATTCCTAAGCAACCTGTTCCAGCTAATCCTGTTTTAAGCAGGGTGTTTTTCCAGATGACCTCTACGGGTGCCTTCCAATCTCCACAAATCTCTGATTCTGTGGTTCACTTACTCAAGGGTGGGAATATTTATGATATCCGCAAAAAATGCCACACTTCAGAACTGCATATGGTTGTAAGTGCACTCGGAAAGCAAAGCTTATGCTTCTTTTTGGATCTCTGCCCAGGAGTAATAGAAGTCTAACCTACACCCCTAAATATGCTTCTCAGGCAGAAATGTACCTGCTTGCATATCAGTGACATCAGTGAAGAGAATACAGTTTGTAAAATAAAAAAACTAGCAGTTTGAAATCGATATATAATCCTGCCTCACCAAAACAATTATTTCTGTGCTGTCACTTGAGTATAAATGTAAATAGCCCCAGTGCTCTGCTAAAATTATAACTGATTTCCTTTTCACTCACCTGTAGAAAAATAGTATCAAAGTAAAAATGCCTAGTTCTGTGAAAACCTGGTAAAGGTAAAAGTAAAAAAAAAACCCAAACAAGTTATAAGTACATGCAATAGACTTGTAAAATAAAAATTTCAAAGTAGATGGAAATCTAAATAGCTGAAGAAAGGCTAATGATGCATAAATTCCTTATTAGATATTTCAGATGGCCCATCTGAGTCACAGAGATTTCCTTCTCATATTGTACTTTCCTGACTGTAATAGCAATGGAAAATTTAATTAAGAACTGTTAGATCATGTGTATCTTTCATGTATAAACTGCTGAAATTTTAAATCCTCCTTTTAACAAGGGAGGGACCTACAGAACTGAAGGGCTTGTAATTGGGGACTGTACCCGAGGTTTCAACTCTACTTCCTGTGCTGAAGATCTTCCTTATAGCACTCAAATCCTCAAACTATCTACTGAAGTTACCTTCCTTTGAATTCCTTTGATAGGAACCTTAAAGCAGCGCTTTCCTTGAGGCCTCTGCAAAAAAGTCATAGATGCATAAATAGGCCATTAGTTGTCCCTTAAAAAGAAAAAAAAATATCGGTGTTTAAATATCAACATGTTATGGAAATGCTTAAAAAGTAGAAATCAAAAGACACATGAAAATGCTATTCAGGAATAACCATAACTGGTTTTGCTTATTATTTCCTGTAAAGATTGTCGAGATCATATCTGATTTTATAGAATATTCCCAAATTAGGATTAGATTTTTTATACACAGAATAAGAGACAGACTTTTTGTCCTAGACTTCAAAGTCAGACAAGAGAGGTTTTGTTTCTCTTTTAAAGAGCGATTAAGTGATTTGCTGCTGTATGACTTTTTCATCATGTACAAATAGGATTCAGATGTTTTGACTTCCTGTTCTGTTCTTGATACACTCTTATTTCCCTCTGAACATTATCTCAGGATGCCTAGAGGCATATTTACAGGTAAGTAAATGAAGAGGAATAAATATTTTAGGTTTTTAAACACAACTTTATGACAATTTTCAAATAAAGAATCTTAACAACATTAGTGCTTCTAATTTAGATAGCATTTCAGAAAACTATTAGTATTAAGAAACTATCCTTAATTAAGAAGTGCATTTTTAATACAGTAGGCACTATAATTAGCTGTCAGTAGAAAATCCCAAGAAATTTTTATAATGGTGTAGATAAAAAGGTGAAATTGTGCATTTAGTCTTATTCATGGATCAACAATTAAAATTAGAATAAATGTCATAAAAAAATTTTAAAAAAGAATTTGACTGAAGCACCTTGACAACTCCAAGCAGAATAATGATCAATTATATCTCTAGAATCTATGTAGTGCAATTATAAGATTCCCAGAATTATCTTTAAAATGATAGATATATTTGTTTGTTGTACCTCATAGGAAAAAGCAGAAAATAAATCGCATTGAGCTAACAAAGTAATTCCATATTGAATTATTTTTCGTTTTATAAGACAATTGAAAACAAGGACAGTCATCCCTCTGGGCAGTTTAAAACACTGTGGCATCTGAAATAAGTTAGTGAACATCACTAGAGAAATGGTAAGAAATAAAACATGCAGATTTTTGGTAATAAAATGGCATGCTGGTTGCTATCAAAATCAAACATCAGTCAAAGAAATAGTCTTGTCAGAATTATCACAAGAATTGTACAAGGACTACTGAAGATAACACACTTGGATTAAAGGTGAAAAAATGCAGATCTTGAAGGACTTTGTCTATGCAATCAATTTAAAACAATTCAGTAACAGAAATATTATATTTAAGGGTACTAAAAATAACATTTATCCTCTTTATCCTTGAAAACAACAAAAATTATTTGAATAGGACAGATATAATATGTAGGCATGTAAATAACATTGGAATTAGTAGTGGAAGCTTGTTGTATTATCAGTTTATCTAGTTTTTGAGTATTAGCTAGTACATTTGATGGTTTGGGATAAAGGAAAGAAAACAACAGAACACAGTAACTAGAAACAGAACTTTGCTTTATCAGGACATGTAACAAGACATTTGATTTAACAGGGTATTTTCTTTCTTGGAAAAGCAACAATTTTCAGGCTAGAATCAAAAATTTGATTGTAATCATGGTAAATTAGAAGTAACTTCAGCAGATTATGACCTTTTTCTGTTCCCTAGTTTTTATCTGGAGAAAGAATGTACATATGCATTTTCACTCAATCCAGAAATTATCACTTTGTAATCAACCAAAACTCAGGTTTATCTACAAAATGGCAAGCGATCAAACTTTCCTAAAGGAAGGTTTTCCTCAACATCTCTTTGAGAGTGTTTGAGGGCATTCTAATTATCGGTTCATGTCACTTGCTCATTACAAATGTGACTCTGAACTTTATGCATATTACAAAGATTGAAGGATAATTCTTACTGCCCTCTTCAATAGAACTGCAAATAGGACTACCCTAGACCCAGAGGGTCTAGAAGAGCTAGCTTTATGGTGGTTTGTGGGAATAACATATCTTAGTATGCCTTTTAAATTTTAAGTACTTTTAAAATTATGAAAAGCTGCACAACTTCAATATTTAGAGCAAGTTTTTGAAATTTGGCCTGGAGAAAACTGTGAGATAAAAAAATAAAATGCACAACGTTTTCTTCTGAAATTCTCTTTAGGTTTGAGTGACATGAAGTGTGAATTTAATGTCAGTTATCCTTTTGGTAAAGTTCTGATTGCATGTTAAGATAACACACCAGGAAAAATATCTGTCAAGACATAGTCTACAAATAATTTGACAATAATTCCAGCTAGTGGCACTGGCTAGTTTTTCTCCAATTTATTTTAATTTTGTTATCAAAGTCCAATTTCTGAAAGCTGAAATGTTGCATTTAAAGATATTGAAGATTAATAACCTCTTATGCCAAAAGTCTTTTCAGGTGGTCTGTGTGAGAGCCATTGCTTTTACTCAAGAACAGGGATGGGAAAAGAATACATTTAAAATAATTGCAAAATAAACATGTATTGACTCTTTTTATTATTATTACTATTTTCTTTATTTTTTATTTAGAAAAGAGGTGTCATTTCCAAGAGAAAAATGACATGGGAATAAAAAGTCTGGGGGGATGGAAAGTTCCTCCTTTACAAGTCAAGATCTGAAAAGTGACAGCTCTTCATGTTAACAGTAGAGGAAATCCCCTACACGTTAGAGAAACCTGTGTTGCACTAGTATGAAGAAGTTAGCCAACAATTTTTTTCATTTGTGTATCTGAAAAAAAAATCTGATTGATTATAATATTTTACCTTAAATACTTTAACTGTCATGAAAAAAGTTTTGGTATTGAATTAACTAAATAATGAATTAACTAAATAGTCGGTGCTGGCAAAAATGTTGCTTGGTGTTGCAGTTTAAATAATGATATAGTATCCCTTACAATGTCACAAATCCATTTCGTGTTATAATCTAATTTTATATATCCAAGTGTTTTTCTACTTTCTATCACCTTCATCACCAAGTTAGAGCCAATGTATTCCTGGTGGTAACCAAGGACTGTGTTCTGGAGAGATTTCTTTATAATGCAGAGGCCACAAAAGTCATCTCAGGTAACATGTGATGTTCCCATGCATTATTTCTTTTTCTCCCTTCCTGTGACCTGCAGCAAGAGGAACAGATGAAAGAGTAAGGAAAAAACTTTTAATCAAACACTGGAAGATGAGATACTGGAAGAAATTACATCATATGCAATGTTACAAAAGCTGTACAGAATTAAAATCATCTTTTCTGTCCCTGCACATTTTCTTGAACATTTCTACTTAGTTACATCCAGAGATGATAGAATCATGGAGTATGCTGAACTGGAAAGGGCCCACAAGGATCATCGAGTCCAACTTCTGGCCCTGGTGAGGTAGGCATCATATGCCGACTACACCAGGAAGCAAAAATCCTTCCAGAGTTTGTATTTCACAAAGTTGTTTTTCAAACTCAAATTTAGTATTGGTTGTATGATGGAGAATTGTATATTATGGCATTAGCACTGACTACCATTTGAGAGTTGCAAAGATAGTAGCAGTGTAATTCCACTTGCAAGAATTCTTTCTTCAGGGATTGCTGAAACTCTACTGAATTCAGGCTTTTAAGAAGATAATGTGGTTTTTCAACAGAACATGTCAAATGTCCTACATTTCAGTTACTTTGTTTTTTCTGTGAAGACCAGCCTTTAGAGTTGCACAGTACTAACTGAAAAAGGATGTATACCCTTGACAGAAGCTTGTCATAAAATCCACTAGAACCCCAAACCAAAAAACCAGCTCGTCTTCCAGTTGACAACTGCAGTTTAATGCAAAGATGAAATCACGTATTTCTGATGATTGCCAGTATAGTGTATACAGTTGTGTCCAGCACTATGGTGTTGGACACATGTCCCTAATTGAGGTCAAGTGGTGTCTACTTTTCATGACAAATGTTCTGTAAGAACCCATAGAGTGTAAGTACTACATGTTCTTTCTAATTTTACTAGAATTATTCTTGGTTTTGTATCCATCCTTTTCTAGCCTTGTTAGCCTGTCTTCATCACCAACATTTTTATGCAGTATTCTGCCCTTTGTGGTCTGAGTTTGCAAAGGTTTTGGCCAAGACTGTGCCACCTCATTACCCATCAGAGATTTTTTCAGTTTCAAATTGTTTGGAGAGAACTGATTCTGCTGTAGTTCTGCAACAACACCAGATTGTGCACCAGGTCTGACATTATTCTGTATGCATCAGACCTGCAGAATATGTACAGATCCATTGGGAACACTCATCACCTAATGCAATGCCTTCTCACAGAGATAAATGAGTGCCTTATGTTTGCCCTGTGTTACTCTTGAAAAGTCCTTTGCATCGAAATCACCTCTTACACAGAGGTGTAATATAACAGAATATAACTATGATATAATCCTAAAGATGTGGATTCTACTTTTTTCTTTTTCACACTAGAACAATTAAGGTGAAGCCCATCTATATTCTTGACAGCTACTGTCAAATCACCTGCAAAACCAAGAGAGTTCATTAAAGAGAACACATTTTTCACAAAGATGTCTTTGGTCCCAATGAAAATACAAAACAAAGGCTGCAGAATAAAAGGACATAGGAAAATAAAGTCTCGAGGAAATAGGCTCAGACAAGAGACAAACACTGAGTTGGAGGATAACAAAAGGAGTTCACCAAGTAAACATTCTAAACCAGTGAAATTAGTCAAGACAGTTCTTCAAGCACAAATCATATAGCAGAGTTAATGAGAGGAAAAGCTAAAAAACTCCAGCTCTAAAACCAGCTCTCAGGTATTTTGCATATATGACAATAATATAGAAATTACTAGAAAATTGTTTGAAGTAGCTATTCGTTTTGAGAATGTAAACCAGATTTTACTTCAAAAGCAATTTCATAATAATGACGTTTCACATGGAAGAGACAAAGCAAAATTAGAGAGGAAATTCAGTACTGAAAATATTTCTTTGGTTTTATTCCAGCTGATGTCTTTGCTTCCTGGATGTCTGCTTTTCTTTTTTATTATTTTTTTTCGATGTAGCAGGCCTTTACCTTATTTGGCTTACCTTTTAAGACCAAAGTTACTGTACCTTTCATTCCCTGATTCATATTTGCAAGCCAGCAGATGCTAATGGTGCAGAAAAGTGCATATGAGCTTGAGAGAACAATGTTGAATCACAGCATGAAGCCACAGATAATATGGATATATACACTCTAGTTTTACTGACACAGACTTTGAACTGTCATCGATTTGGATAACAGTTGGTCAAATATTTCATTTCAAGGAAATTATTTTGTGTGTGTGTGTGCCAAAAGAAAATATGATGTTAATCCCATGAGACTTGGGCCCCATGCTGCTTCAAATAAGATTAAAGGGATTGCCTACCAGGGTGAAGTTCTATTAAGTTTATAAATATTCATTGCTATATTGAAAAGTTTAAAGCAGACTGGATTTCAGTTAATTGCTCACAGAAAGTAATCTTCTTATTTAAAAGAATACTGTTAATTAGATTTTCAAGGGAAAAAGACTGGGATCCAAAGATTTTTGTACAAAGAGAGGGCTTCAGGCAGCTGAGTTTTATGAAAAAGAGAAGCGATCAGATCTGTTATGAGAGTAAAATTAGTTACTAGTTTGGTATGAAGATATTTTCCAGTTACAAGATAGTACCAGTGGTTTTTTTAAGGATTAATTTCAAATGAATTTGCTTAACCAGTCAGAAGTTCCTGAGTGTTGGTTCAAAAGCTACAGAATCCCTGGCCATATCAGACAAAACGAAATTACTTTAAAGACTTGAGCTATGTCATGCAAAAACACAGACTAGACATGTCAGAGTAGCAAAATGGTCTGTATCAGAAGGGCTACAACAAAAACAAAACAAAACAAAGCACACCTCTGCCCTCCAAAAAACCACCTCCCCAGTATCAGTAGACAGCACAGTACTGTAATGACGAGAGTAGCTACAAAATGTCAATACGGAAGGCATTACTTGGTAATGAATGTGTAAACAATGTTAACAAAGCAGCATTTTCCTCATAATGTCTTGCAAAGTGCTCTACTTTAGCTCTATTTCCAGAAACAGCATTTACAAGGCATACTGTTGGAATTCAGCAACACGCAGGAAAATACCAGTGGTAACGAAAAGTACTGATATAGTGTTTTTGCCAAGAATTGCATATACTCAGGGTGCTCAAGGTTAGAAGCTACAATTTGTCTATCAAGTTGGTTTATCACAGGCTGCAATAATTGAACACTTGTCCATACATTAAAAAAAAAGGGAAAAAAAATTAAATAAATAATAGAAGGCTGAATTTGGCTAGGGGTTCCTCTACATGGGGAAATAAATGGGAAATGAACTAAAATGTAAAATGAGAGGCCACTAACTTGTCTCAGTAACTCTCCAGAAGAACACTCCTTTGCTGTAAGAGTGGTGCTGTGAAATGGATTTTATCATGCTTTGGGAACATATTAAGATACAATGCATTAAAGTTTTCTTTAGTATGACATTTTCTTTGCCAAACAGGCACTATAAGAATGACAACAGAGAAGTAAATAAATTCCTTCTTCTCATTAATTTCCACATGTAAATGGTTTTTAAATAACATCTAGTTAAAATTTGTCACACAGGCTATACTGGTAGAGAGAATCCACTTTGATTATTTACACCAAAAGTTAATCATCCTTTTAACAAGGATGTTTCTTTTCACCCTTAGAATATATACAACCTTGGCTTTCAGTCCTTAGTTCTTTTTTCTCCTCTTTTTAACTATTCAAATAAGGGGGTCTTTTGTAGTCTATTATGAATATACTGAATGAAAAGAATTTTTAAAGTCAGTGGAAAAAACTCTCATTAAGTTCAGAGGATTTGAAACTGCTCCAGAAAATCCTAAAAAGTTTTCTTACTTTTTTTTTCATTCCTTCATGAAGTTTGTTTTCCAGTTTGCTGAATAATGAATATTTTGTTCAACATTGAGGGAAAAAGCAGAAAATAAAACTGATTTGTTCTGAGGGGTAATGCATAAGTACTTCTAGGTTGTTATTAAAGTAGGAGCGAGCCCAGGAGATGAATCTGTAATTACATGGATCCAGTTGTTTTGATATTTCTCACAGCTAACATAGTTCTAGATCTTAAATAGGACAGATGTCTGCCTCAATATGAAGTTGTGGTTTAACCCAGCCAGCTACCAAGCACCACATAGCTGCTTGGTCACTCCTCCACTAGCAGCATCAGCAAGAGAATCAAAAGGGTAAAAGCAAGAAAATTCATGGGTTGAAACAAAGACAGTTTAACAGAGGAAGTAAAAGTCACTTACGCAAGCAAAGCAAAACAAGGAATTCATTCACCACTTCCCATTGGAAGACAGGTGCTCAGCCATCTCCAGGACAGCAGATCCCCATCCCATGTAATGGTGACTTGGAAAGACAAATGCCTTCATTAAAGATGTCCCCCCCTTCCTTCCTCTTCCCCCCACTTTATATACAGAGCATGATGTCACATGGTCTGGAATATCCCTTTGGTCAGTTTGGGTCACCTGTCCTGGCTGTGTCTCCTCCCAACATCCCAGGCACCCCCAGCTTCCTCACCAGCATGATAATACAAAAAGCAGAAAAGGTCTTGGCTCTGTGTAAGCACTGCTCAGCAAAACAAAAATATCTTTATATTATCAACTTTGTGTTCAGCACAAATCCAAAACACAGCCTCATACCAGCCACTGTGAAGAAAATTAACTCTACCCCAGACAAAACCAGCATACAAGTTGTTGCATTCCGCTGTGGGGAACTGCGGGGAGTTCATTTAAAGCGGATGTTCTAGGACGAAATGAAGACCAACGAGGAAAATATTATATCTGAGAACCATTTATTGGTAATGAAAAGTGTGTTGCCCTAGTAAAGACGAATTGAAACAACAGAAAAGGAGGAAGGAGAAGGAAAAATAATGGTGGGAGAGGGAGAGAGAAGGGGGAGAGACAGAAAAAGTGGGCCCAACCACCAGAACTTTGGAGTGCTGTCGATGTCCAAGTGGCAGGGAATGTGTGCACACTGCCTGCCAGGGAGCCTGCGCAGCTCCCGGAAGGGCACAGCTCCACAGGAGCAGCTCCTGCAGCGATGGGTAGCTGCACATGAGGTGAGTGGGTGCTTGGGCAGGAGGCTCAGGGCCCTGGACAGGGTCACAGTGGGGATCGCCATGGCGGGCTGGATTGGTGAAGCAGGGTGGAAAGCTGGGGATTCACGCAGGAATGAGATAGGCAGGGACGAAGCAGGCAGGGTGTCAGGCAGGAATGCGGTTGGAGCAGGTGAGGGAGACAGAGTGGTAAGGCAGGACACAGGCTAGGCACAAGGCTTGGAGGTGGTCAGTGAAGCAAAGTCAGCAGCTGTCCAGCCAAGTGTTCAGCAGTGTCCAGCAAGAGGGAGAGAGAAAAAGGGCAAGCCTTATAGTTTCTGATGCAGTTACTTTTATACCCCCGGCTCGTCCCAAGGTCTGCTTACTGACAGGAGACCATCAGCCAGCCAAACATTCGACTGCAGTGCATTGGTGGAGACCTTTTGCCACCTGATTGGAGAACCTTTCTAGAGGACACAGTGTCCTTGGTGGTCTGCTCCTCCTCATAGATACTGACTGCCTATTCCATGTGAGACATGAAACGGCTGTCAGGCAAAGTCCCCCTAGGGACAGAGCTTTTCTCCATCTTCTCCTGGCTGCCTCATGCACATGGCTTGTAGGCAGCCCCTCCCCCACGCACGTACCTCTGGTAATCTTCAAACAATGTTGAGAAAAAAGTCAAAATTAAATTTGTTCCTCACACAAGTAAAGGCAAATTGTTGTGTTACTGTTTGTTATGCTTGGATATCTATTACGTCGGAAACAAGTTTTGCACAGTTCTGAAAGCATTGTTTCCTAAATTAAGTTCCCTG
Source organism: Corvus kubaryi (assembly GCF_017639235.1). Taxonomy (NCBI): domain Eukaryota; kingdom Metazoa; phylum Chordata; class Aves; order Passeriformes; family Corvidae; genus Corvus; species Corvus kubaryi. Next base: position 10,456,423 of record NW_024582073.1, read on the forward strand.
AGAGTCTGACTTTAGAAGAAGAAAAGAAGAAGTCAATTTTCTAGAAAAACAATATGAAAATATTATATCATCCCAGTAATTAATATTTCCCTAACAATTATATAGCTATCTAAATTGCAATGAGAGATGCCCTTGTTCTTTGATCTTTGGTTTAGAAGTAATAAAACACTAATTTTAAAGTTTCTCAGCCAAAAATACAACCCCTGAATCAGAAAGGTGAAATATAAAAACCCCTCTACAATTTGTTGAGATCGCTGTTCTCGTAAAATCAAAGATTGTATATGCATATTTGTAACTTTTCCTTTTAAAATGCAAAAAAGCCTTCTCTTTTCCAGTATATTATACAGAAAAAACACCCTTAAGATGCTGCCATCTTAGTCCTTTTTCAATCTTGCCTGTATCTAGAAAATAAATGTGCTGATTCTGCTGTCATAAAATAATTATAAACTATGACTCACAAAGACAGCTTTATACTTTGACCTATGGCATATAAGATGTTTTCTAAAAATGTAATTTTTGATCTTAAGTTGTAGAAAAATGTCTATCTAACAATTTCTAGCTCTTTATAGGTAACAGGAAACCATGCTGCAAATCAGACATTAATACATCTCATGGAAATCTCTGTGGAAGTCTATTCATGGTTCTGAAAAAGACAAGAAATATATTTGTGCGTATCTACATTAGCGTTTTTTATTTCCTCTGTTGAGTAAGTGTAATTATTCACAAATATTGCTCCAGAAATAAAACTATTTCCATTTTTTAGATTTTGCTTTCATTCCATCTTGAACTTATGTAAATATTTTAGCCTCCAAACACACTTTAAGTGTGCTAGTTTTGTGCTGGTAGATAATCTCACAGGCTTCAAAGCCTCTTCATGAAGATATCTATGAAATGTTTGTGATATTTGCAAGCATTGATAACAATTTGAAACACTTCTAGAAAATAATAAATTTTAAAATTACAGTTTTATTTTAGATTTTTTTTCTTTTTCTACAGTTGTTTCTTTTTTTTTTTAATAAACATTGGAGTTGTTGCAAATGAGGCCCTTTCTGCACTTATTTCTTCTTGTATATACAGTTTCCTAGCAAATAAGACATTGATCAGGAAAACTTCAGACATCTACACTACGTAGAAGTATTTCAGACAGTTTTGATTTCTTACTTCTCAATCTATTATCATGCCAGTTTGGTAAGTATCATGCTGATAATGTTCTTGAAGTCAATACTGAATAATAAAGATTCCTTTTTCACATAAATAATCAGTTTTTCCAGCTTAATGTGGGATTTCAAATTACTGCAACCCAGACTTGATTGATGCTTGTGAAATCATAAGTCCTTGTGATGTAACCTTCTTACACCTGAAAATCAACTTTTACAAAACTCAGCTATTTATATGGTAATATAATCCTATGGCACACAAACCCCGACCCCTTTTACTTAATCTCTGTAATTATGTATCACTTAAAGAAAAAGCTTGCAGTCAGCTTGAAGTTTGAGAGGGGGGCTAATGAGTCCAAAATATTATCTTTTTTTCCTGCTGATATATAACTGGGTTCATAATAGTTCTCATTCATGACAAAGCTCTGAAATAATGTAAGTATTTGCTAATAAAATAACACATTTCTTTTCAAATAGAATCAAAAGAGATGGGCTGGGATGTTCTTTACAACTAGCACCGGTGGTATAAATCTCTGTGAAAGAATGATCATGTTAACCTCTGGGTACAGATGTGTTAAGAATCTTTAACTGCAGAGATATATTAAATCTTTTATAAACAATAAAAATTGTACATTAATAATTTTAAGTTGTGGGAAATTTAAAATTAATTATTTAGGAACATTAAGCAGATTTGTGTTTAAGTATATATAGCAGTCCTTACCTTGAGAAAGGGAAGCTCTTTGTGACCTTTCAGCAAATTTTGCACAAACCGACTAAATGTGTACTTTAAACAGTTTTTTTCTGATGAAATACTGCAGAATCAAACACATTTGTATTAGAGTACTTCTGCCTTACTTAGTTTAGATTGTGTGACATTTCTGCCTTATATATAAAGTGGAAAAACCTGGCAAGCTGATCTTGAAGTTGTATGTGCTCCAATCACTAATCTTAGAGTTGGAAGCAAAAATCAGTGTTTTGCTGGCTCTTTTGAATTAACACAATATTTTTTATTCAAAGTGGATTACTATTCACTTGGCAGAAATTAAAAACACATACCTGGATACTGAAAAAACAACAGACTATTTCTTGGGCCAGATTTCTGACATTAGTTTCTTTCAAATGTTAACAATGAGAAATAAACTGCATACCATAATGAAGCTAAATGTACTGCCAATTTCTTTTTACTTAAAGGTTATGGAAACTGAATATAAGGAGAAATTGGGTGGAATTAATATAGGCTTTGAAGAGAAGTGACGTCTGAAGTAAGAGTTAACTGCTGCACATTCTGCATCTTTCAGGTAAGGACATTACATAAGAGGAAAAAACACCATCTATTTCAGCCAGAAACAATTTCTGACTGTAGATGTCACGAAAACTGGAAAAGTAACTGAACATACCCCTAAGGAGTATCATGTATCTGACACAAATAATAAAATAGGATGCATGCACTTTGCTGAAGTACTAAGTATTGAGAACTTCTTTTGGAGGCATTGAGAGACGTAGCTCTCAGAATTCCTGAAAATAAGATTGAATAAAGAATTAATTAAAATCATGCTAGATTATCATCTATAAATCACAGTTCTATTTTATCCTGAAACCATTGTGTGTTACTTGGCAGTGGTCAATGATGCACTTTGTTCTTGAATCATTATTTAGAATTTTTATTATATAGTGACAAGGGACTGTATCAATAATCTATAAAAGTCAATAGAAAAAAAGTCTGGTCAAGAAGATAAACATCGAAACTGTTTATTAGAGATAGTGATGTCATATCAGTGTGTCATGTTTTGTAGTAATTATGATTCAACAGTGAAATTCTGTTTTTACATTCTTATTTTAAACTGTGACATTCATGAATTAGTAATTTTTTCTTTTGGGTGAGGAAAATATAAAACAATAACCCTGGATTTTCTAACAGAAAATAATGAAAAATATCCCTATGACTTAGAGTCACAAGAGCAAAGGAGACACTTCTGAACTTTTTTCCAGTTACATTATTCATGCAGGGTGTAAGACATTATGCTGTGGTATGAAGTTCTACTTTACAGCCAGGACAGATTTCTAAAATATAATTTTGCCTCCTTCATTTAGAAGAAATACAGATTAACAAAAATCAATCTAAGTCTATTGTTTCAAACACAAATGCTCAAATCATATGATTTCTAGCTTAGTGACAAAAACATTTTATTCCAGCTGACTGAATGAATTTTCAATCTTCCAGATCCTCTTCAGTACTGTCACTGAGGCAAAGAAGATGATCTTTTTTCAGCTGAAATCCATGGGCTCCCTTTAAAGTACTAGTAAGGTACTAGTTGCTGTATTTACCAGTAAAAAGGTAGGGAAGGAGAAAATAAAAAGAAGATTATATACATGCAGGTAAAGAAAATAGGGAAAAAAAAGAATTAAAAAAGGAGAAAAAAGAGCAAGCTTAAATCTCCTGTATCAAGGAAAAAATAGATTGCTTATGAAAGAACCAGTCAAAAAAGCTTTTGCATAAGTTTTTCTGAACAACACCTCCCTCATTCTTCAAGATTATGCTTGCTAAATCCGATAGTGAAAAATTGAATTATTCTATAATAGAAAGGCCAGGTATTTTTATCAAATGAACATAAAAACTGGTGTCAGTTTGGTCTCTCTATCAGTCTTGCTGTAATTTTCAGAAACACAGGTTTTGTCAATAGATTACAGCATTCATACTTGCTTAAAACATCTCAGCAAGGGTGGTATGAAAATCATCATGCTCAGGATGAATAGCTGCAGAGAATGCAGGCCAAGAAAAACCTGTTCCATGTTCTTAATATACCAAAATCACAAGAAATTCTTAGGTAACTTGACATATTCTATTAGTGTAATGTTGGGATACTACTGATAGATATATAGAGAGATAATAAGGTTTGGGGCCTAGGTACTTTCTTTAGGCTTTTTGTACTGCAGTAAATTTTCTGAAACTTTTCCAATTTTATCCCCACTAATGTCAAGTATGCCATTAAACTAAAAAAAAAAAAAAAAAAAAAAAAAAAGGTGGAAAAAAGGTGATAGATGGTTCTGCTTTAATTGCTAAAATTCCCGGAATGGACTAATTTTCAATTTCAGGTCTTTAAAATGGTGTTTGGGTATAGATTTTACCTACTTTCTAAGTGTTTTAATAATTTAGTTAATACTTTAATGGCATTTTATGAGAAAAAATGTATACATATGTGTCAGCATAACAGTTTAAATTATAAAGCAGGACTTCATGGTAATTGTTGCTAATTTTGAAAAATACTCAAGGAGTTCACAGTGTTTCAAGTTAACTATATGTGTGATTGCACTACAATGAACTGCCATGTAACATAAATATTCAAGCAATCACTCCAAGGTATGTAATGTTATAGTTATTAAGTGAACGCACACTTACAAGGTTATAGCTATCAGTCTAATTATTTAATATTTCTGATAGCAACTGACAGCTATAAACATTAATTCTCAATTATCCTTGTTTACATGATGTGAGGATCTGGACTAAAGTAAGCAAAATGTTTTATAGGTGGTTTTCAGGCGCTATGTTTTGTCTAATGGATTTCTGGTATTTAAAACATGTTAGAGTACTCCTCTGCTAAGTATAACACTGACATTAAAAGGTCACAAAGCAGGTGTATTTGTAAAACTGCATGACTTCCCTCAAGCTGGTATTTCGTAGACATACAAAATAAGTGATGGTCGGCAAGGAAGAAAAGAAATTTGTTAAGCAATGTTTCCAAAGAATAATATTATGCAGATTTTTCCCACCATATATTTCCTTTGTTCTCTATTAGCTACTTTGATTTCATATAGCTTAAATAGTTTCTAAATATCGGTTTGTTAAAAGTTATGCTAAATAATCTTTTATCATTGAAACCACCATATGTAGAATTAATGCAATCAACGTTGTATCACTGTAAATGTTTCCCCATTGATACATGATATGATATTACACTATGGCAATTTCAAATATTTATTATATTTTACTGAGTGTTTTTACTGTTAATAGACATATTATTAGGATTGCATAACATCTGCCGGTATAAAATAATATGACTAGAATTCATCCACAATGAAAGTATTTTTCACTAAACACATCACCACCTACTGTTAGAATTCTAGTAGCACTTAGAGTAAAACTTCTTAAAAAAGGACGATCACAAAAAACTTACTTTACCCCACTTTATTTTACCAGATATTGTAACGTCACATGCTGCTTTCAGAAAAAGTATGAGCTTCTCCCAATAACCGTGTGCACTGATCAATGAACAATATTTTAAATAGATGTGACACTGCTGAACCAGCAGGCATTTCTGTGGCCAAAGACTGTTCTCCAGCCCTTGGGGAGAATCCAGCATCTTTATGAGAATACTTAACTAGTGAGCCAAGAACTTGGTGTTCTAGACAAACAGTACTTCTTCAGATAGATTATATGTTAATTAGCCAGACAGTAAAAGAATACAGACTTGTGTCTCTGTGGCTGTGGAGCAATAAGCATGCTATATGAATGTGCCCAACCACAGAGGATGGAAAATCATTTTGTGGAAATAGTTTTAGGAGCTATCATTGTATTTCTTTTCAGTTATAGACTGCAGTGAGAAAGTTTTGTGGAGATGTTGTTTGTGATTCCTTTTTGCAATTTTGTTTATATGCAAATTTTGTTTAATGCAAACTGTGACACAGCAATGCTATTTTCTTTATTTGGTTTTAGAAAACCTGAAGTCTTAGCTAGATTTCTCTGAAAATTTCCTTAGCCCTTGACCTTGTTCCTTTGATGCCATGAAATGTAGTATTCAGTTAGGATGGAAATTGTGTGATACTTAGTCTACCTCACTAGAAAATAAATATGCAAAATTTAAGGGCATTTTAATTATTTCTAAAACCAAAGTAAACATGGAACATATGCAACATTTGCCCAAGTTCAAAAATTACTATAAGAATAGAAATGAGGACTTAATTTCGCCCATGATGAGGCTTTTGTTTAGATAGGATCAAAGTCCATATGTATAACTAGAATTTATACCAAATAAAAATAGGTAGATATAAGAACTGAATAAGCTTCAAGTAACATTTCTAAAATGATGCAGTAGACAAGAATAATTTCAGTTTGTTTATCAGTAAGTGTTATTTTAGACTGTGTGATCTGATTTAACAAAATCGAGAGAAGCTTCATGTACGGAACAGGAAAATGTAAAAATGCATATGAAAAATGACTTATTCAATTCTATAATTAAAAAAAAAAAAAGAAAAACCCAACTAATTTAAAAAATATAAAACAATATATATAGAAAGAACACTTTGTGAGTATTCGTCAAAAATAATCTATAGAAATAAAATATTAAAACTTTTGAGCATACAGAATGTGAAATACTAAAAAAAAAAATCTACCACTCGGGTACCATTTAAACATCAAATCTTCAAAAAAAAGTCTCTTGGTCTATGGCAATTCTGCAACATCAACAATTAAATTAAAAACATATACACATATACATAAATTCCATTGCCCTGAACTAGGTACACCAATAAAACTCCCCATGAAGAAGGAAGGAAACAATGAACAGAATGAAAACAATATTGTGCACCAGAGCATGAATAATAGACATATTTGTTTTACCCTAGTCACTGGGGAGAGTATCCAACTTTATGGAGTCAAGTTAATTTAAAGTCTACAAGTATAGATGATATGGAAGATTTTTGTGGCTTTTTTTTTGGACATGGCTAACAGAGCTTCTCAGTATTTGAAATCCATTTTTTATTCCAGTTTGAGAATACTACAATAATATGTTATGCATAAGTATGGAAGATTTTTTGTATAGTCTAGAATATTCTATGAAGATATTACCCAAATATGACATGTCTGGTAATAGGAGTAAATTTTCTTCTTGGCATATCATGCAAATTATCCATTTCATAGGTTTTACAGATTTTTAAAGTGCACATTGTTCATTGTTGGAGATAAGATGCTAAAGCATTTCACTGTAATGACTAGCTTTCTTTTGTGACTTGACGTAAAAAAAGAGCTGACTTTAAAAATGCATTCTATCTTTTAATTTAAAAAAACTCCAACTAAATCTACCACTAGATGGGTTGGTTTTTACGGGATGTTTATTTTTTCAGTATCAGGTTTCCTTCTGTTTTGTAGGGAAGGAAATAAAAGGTCTGACTAAGTAACTTGATGGATGTAATGAAAACACAACATCTACAAGTGATTAAATGAAATCTTATTTCATGTAAGTAACAAAGGATTAGAAAGCTGCTTTCTCTTTTATAAAAGGTTATGTTAAAGTTTATTCTATTTCTTCAAAAGTCATTCTGAATTCTGCTTGATTTACTCTTTATACTCTGTGCTGTACATCATCTTAACCTTAAGATTTCCACTATTTTCCACATTCTAGTGTAGCAAGTTCTCCATAAACAAAGGTCAAATTCCCCTCATTTATGGTGGTATCATTCTGGGAAAATAATGTTGAAATCAGTGAAATTACTTTTTAAACCAAGCTTTTAAAGAGAATATAAGAATAATTAGAATTATTTTCCTTGTAGGCAATTTTTCATAATACTTCATATGTTTGTATCTGATTTATTGTCAAAATCAATTTTGCTGGTATTTCATCTCAGGCATGTAATTATTTCTTTTTAGGCCATGGTCTTCATTGTAGAATGTGATATAAGCATGTGCCTTCCCCAAAAATGAAAATTTAAAAAATATTTTATCCTTTTCTATGTCCAAAACTTGAAGAAGCTGCAGTTTTCTGTAACTGATCTAATTGGATTGTACTAATTGGATTGATAAGGCTTGAAGGGTTCACATATTAAACTTGTGCATTTATGTTAAATCTTCTGTTATTTGTCTTCAATTAAGGGCAACTACTGCCCATAAAGTTCACAACATCACTATCTTATTTTGTGGAAAAAACCATTTGTAAACAGGGACAATAAACCCAGGTAGTGCAACAAAAATTGCAACTGCAGCAACTGCAAACATGTTCGAATTTTGTCTTCACCTTTTGATCTAATAGTAGCATGTCATTCAGAGCTGTATATACAATTAAATGTCACATATGCAGAAAGTCTGTAATATGCCGATCTCAGAGGAAAACCATTATGTGATAAAAAGACGTGTGTAAACAAATATAGAAGATGACAGAGAGTATGCTGGTTAGTTTGAAAACTGGTACTTCAGGTACTGAAGAAATCCATAAAAACATTTAATCAACAAAGGGATTATTTAATTAATTTCATTGTCTCCTACTCTCTTTTTTCAATTCCTTCCCTCTAATTTTTCATCACTGTTTTGCTCTTTCTTCTTATGGATAACTTGGTCTTAAAAAAGATATTTTGAGAAACTGTATTTATTTTCATTTAATTTAACCTAAGGAAGCTAGTTTTTTTGCTTTGAAATCAATATGTAATACCTTTAGGGAGATATTTGCATTCCAAGTTGAAAATAAAAGTGGCAGATTTTTTGCATTATCAATGCTTTTCTTCTCACAGTACTGAAGATTCACTCCAGAGAACCTCCTAATTCTTATTGTTTAGCTCTTTCACCATGCTCAAAGACCTCCAAAGATGACACTTATTGCTTCAAATGTGCACAACACCTTTGCACAGATGAAATACCTTTGCAGGCAATGAGAAAAAATTTACTGTGGCAGTGAAGTTTCCCTGAAATTACTCTGAAACTGTGTTTTCAGTTTTTAACAGACAGTATCTTTCTTATGAGAAAGGCCAATATACAATAAACCTGTTGGCAAACACATTGACAGTTTCTTAATTTATTTTTGAAGAAAATAAAATTATAGGGAAAAGGTGGAACAAAATGCTACACACAATATGTACAGAACATGTGAGGATGAAAACATAATTTGGGTTACTATAAATAACCTATACAAAATTTATATTGAGAAGAATTCATTGTCAGATATTTTGTCAGGAACCTTGCATATTTAAAGACATTAATCCTGTTTGCTAATTTGTTCATTTATTTATAAGCTATTTCAATGTGAAATGCACTGCTGACAAAGAATTTTAATGCACAGTGGATATAACACCAGGCTTTTACACAGCATTATTTGCATACTTTATTTCCATTCTTTTTATGAACGGCATACTATTGCATTTGTGTGGAAGTGTAAGTTCATACATATTTAAACTAAATTCTCTTGGCAGGATAATATAGAAGTGTCATTAATCTTCTAAATTCCAGTGAGCAAATGACTTGTTTCTCACTTAAAGATAGCCATTAACATGGCATCAACCCAAAATGTGTTTTACCTTGAATACTGCTGTAAAGTTATCATCTCAATCTCCTGAACTGGTATAGAATCCTGAAGATTGATGGAGAGAAATACTAGAAAAAAATTAAGAGGACAGTAGAAGTAGCATTCTGAATGAACACTGCTCCTGTTCTGCTTGAATAGTGTATTCGAACTCATGAATTCACTTAAATGCTGATTCCCCTAGACAGGCATTATGTGAGTCGCCAGGAGACAAATGACCAAGGTATTGTTTGAGCAACATCTTTTGAAAGCCCTTATTGCCATCTAGATAGTAAGAAAAAATTTAAGATAGCTCAGTTAGAAAGAAAAAGGCTCTTGACTTAAGACTTCAATGCCTGCATTGTTACTTAGCCCTGATCAGTACTTAGGTCTGCTGGATCATACGGTCCAGTACTTCACTGTCTGACTGGACAATATGTTATCATGTGGTATTGTCTGAGCAGCTAATCAGCAGTGAACAGATCTACTGGCTTGGACTGATTCCAGTTTAGTGGGTCTCTGTCTTTCTCTTGGTGAGACTGGAAGGGGATTTGGAAAACAAGTCAGTCACTCAGTCCTGCAGAAGTACTCAGAAAAAGTCTTCCATGTAAGACAGAAATTCTGAATAGGCTGTTAATGAAATACTGCTAGAAAATAGAATTTTGTATGCAGTCTTCTTTGCTAAGTAAACAAGAATTCTACTTCAGATACCTCAAGGAAGCAGCACCATCACCTGTGACTGAATTATACAAAAGTATAAAACTAAATTTGGATGCTGGTGTATATAAGCTTTAACACTCAAGAGCAGATTTTTAGAAGAATCTCAAGTAAGTAGGAACACTTGTGTAGCTACGGGTTCTAAATTCCAGGATCAGGCAGGGTTTATTCTCAGCATCCTGTTACAGTGTGGGTTTTTCTGCTTCTAGTGTATGCGTTGTGTATCAGTTTTACAACATAACTAAAATTTCCCTGTGGCTTCCAGAAAGCCTTAGACAACTTCAGGTTTGTGACTGCAACATCATGCCTAGATGCTAATTCCTGCATCTACTAAATAATGCTTTGAAGACTCTCAAAACCATTACTGGATATAGCCACTTGTCTGTGAGACCAGAGACCAGTGCTGCCTTTTTTGAGTTGTAGTTTAGCATGTCTTCCTGTTGCTTATGACTCTAATAATTCCTATCTTTTTTCCTTAATGGCAACTTAAATCCGATCAAATTTCTTGAAGATAAGCTGTGTGCCACTATGTCCCTCTAAATTAATATTTTTTCATGACCTTTTTTTTTCTTTCTTCACTTATCTTTGAAAGTCTCTATTTAATCTGAAAGATTAGAACTGAATTGGACTGTTCCCATTCCTTTTGACAGGATGGTTAATGTAAGCACACTCAGAGATACACTTCTGTCCACTTATGACTGCTTTGTAAGTTTATAAGGATGTTTATAAGTGTTTTAGAAACATTCTACTCCAGCGCTGTTGAAGATACTGTAGTTCTATGTGACACTACAGGTATAGGTTAAATGAACTAAGAATCTCTTTTTTCTTGTCTCTGATTCATTTTATAAGATGGACAGAAATGGAAACTAGAAAGCTTCTGAAAGATTAGGGGGAAAAAAAAAGAAAAGAATCAATCTACTTCATAAAGTTCCACATTGCTTTGTGGAAATTATTGTTGACATTGCTACAGATCTTCCTCTAACCCTGGCCTGCTCTATCATTCACCTGCACAATTTTTCCTTTTCAGTGTTTTACCAGCTCTAGAGATATACCAGGTTTTGGTTAAAAAGCAGAGTTCTTCTGCTCCAGCTATTTATATATCCTATTTATATAGTAAACAACCTATTTACACAAAGGTGCTGATTTTGACTGTTAATTTTCTTCAAGGTAGTTAGTATGGAGCTGTGTGTTGGGTTTGTGCTGGAAGCAGTGTTAATAACACAGGAATATTTTGGTTATTACTGAGCAGTGCGGACACAGAGCCAAGGCCTTTTCTCTTCTTACCCCACCCCACCAGCGAGATGGCTGGGGGTGCACAAGGAGTTGGGAGGGGACACAGCTGGAACAGCTGACTTAACTGACCAAAAGGATATTCCATATGGTATGGCATTGTGCTCAGCAATATAGCTGAAGGAAGAAGAAGGAAGGCACTGATGTTCAGAACGAAGGTATTTATTTTCCCAAGTCACCATTACGGGTCATGCAGCCCTGCTTTCCTGGGAATGGCTAAACCCATGGTAAGTTGTGAATGAATTCCTCATTTTGCTTTGCTCACATGCACAACTTTTACTTTACCTGTTAAACTGCCTTTATTCTAACCCAAGAGTTGTCTCACTTTTACTCTCCAATTTTCTCACCCATCCTGATGGGGGTGGGGAGGAGAGGTGAGGGAGTGAGTGTGTGTGGGGTGTTTGGTTCTCAGCTGGAGTTAAACCACAAAAATAATCAATAAAATACCTTGATGTTAAAAATGTTCTGACTTGTAGTGCCCTGAAACTAATGTTTGAGAAGTGTCTATGTGGGCAAACACAAGCAGCTTTTTTCAACTTGCTGTTTACCAGAGAGACAGAAAAAAATTAACTTCTATTTAGGCAATTGTTCTGCATCTATCTAGTTTGTATAAGTGGTATGTTTGACATTTACTGGAAATACATCTAAAATGACTGACTAGTATTTAACTAAATAGAAAAAATAAAAGCAAAACAAAAAATAAAGGATGCTTAAATTTAGTTAGGGTATTGTCTCCATCTGGATTGCTTGTGCAAGGTAAAGCTTTAAATTCATCTATGACTGGTTTCCTTAAGTATTCTTGACTTCTATTTTGAAGTGTTTTTGTAATACATACAGCTGAGCTCATGTTTAGATACTTTCAAATGTAGCTGTGAAATGGTTTTTTTGTTTTGTTTTTTTCCTTTTTTCTGCTAACCGTGTGTAAATTACATGTCTGGCTAAATTAACTGTTCCATATATATATATATATATATATATATATATGTATATGTATTCCAAAGAAGATGAAAATTTCAGATACTCAAAAGTTTAGTTGTATTGAAGGGCATTTCTATCTTAACAAAAGCCACATCTTGGAACTTCTTAAATCACTTCTAGTGATGTAACTATGAGTTAATGCTTAACATTTCAATGAGTCTTATAAATCTGGTTGGTTATGGCCAGCCAGTGTTAATTTGGAACTAGTGTACTGTTACAAAAGGTATTAGAATCTGCTAAAATAGTAAGCTCGGGAGAGTTACTTGTTCTTATAAAATAGTACTTTACTTTTGCATACTAATTGAATTGTGTTTTGTTTTAAAAGTAGAGACAACTTACTTACCCTGAGGATACATTTTATTATCATGTGAAATATGGAATGCTATTTTGCTTCAGGAGATAAAAGCAATTTTCCTCAGAATCCCTCTAGAAACTACTGCATCAGCTTACCTAGTCATCTAACATCTGTGAGGACTATCTTTCAATAAGTGTACTTCAGTGTTATTAATTTGTACAAGACTTGTACAAATGAAATATTTAATAAAAAATGTGATTTTGTATTTCTTCTAAAGTTAAATAAGACTAAATTGCAATTGTTATGAACAGATCTTACCTCACTGTATTTACAGTTGTTACATCTTGTGGAGGGTTAGCCCTGGGCAAAACCACAGGGGAGAAAATAGGAAGAACAGGAAACAAGCTTATGGGTGAAAGTAAGGGAAATTGCTTATCGATTACCATTATCAGCGAAACAGGTTTTACTAGGGAAAAATTAACTGATTGCCAGTCAAAATAAAAACGTAATTATTAATTCATGTAGACGAAAATAAAACATTAAAGCCACACCATTAGTACCCTTTTTTTCCAGGCTTAACTTTACTCCCAACTCGTCTGCCTGCATGCGTCACCCTGTCCCTGCAGCATCACTGGGAGAGGGAGCTGCAGCCAGTCCCTATTAGCTCATCTCCACCACTACTTTTTCCTCACACTTTTCCTCTCCTCCAACATGGATGCTTCAGGGGCTTCAGGGAACACCTGCTCTGGTGCTATGCACCTCCTCCTCCTGGTAATGTTGGTGTTTCCTCTATTTCTGCTCTTTCTTAAATGCACTTTCCTAGAGGCAGCACCACCTTGGCTGAGGGGCTCAGCCATGCCCTGCTCTCCCCCCGGTTTCTGGCTGGAGCTGGCCATGTGCAGCACAGAGCAGCCCTGGCCTCTCCTCACAGAGGCTGCCCTGCAACCCCCACTGCCTGGACTGGGGCACCTGCACTCTAATTTAAAAGTAAAATCGGTAACAGTAGAAGTTGTACAGAAATACAGATGTCTTCCACTAGCATGCTTTCCAGCCTTTAGGCTTTTTTTTTCCTAAATGTTTGCTGTCTTCTGTGAAAAGTCCTTCAGACACTTGAAAGGATCCCCAAAAATCTTTTCAGATCTCCCAAGTTTCTAAAAGTTTCAAAGTCTGTGTGGACCATAACTGATCAGAGCTCATTGCCTATAGTGTTAATGGTAATTCATTTCTTCTTTTAATTAAACACAGATGTAGATCTAAAGTTTAAGAAAATAGGAAAAGCTGTATTCCCATGCCAAGTTCATAATTTCCTTTTTCTGCCACACTGCAGGGTCATTGACAGTACCCCAGAGTCTACCACAGATGCACATTAATTACCCGTTCCCTAATTACTAGGGTATCAGGATAACTGTTCAACCATTCATTAAACTTTCTTCTTCCAAAGCTCCAGAGACATGTGCAAGAAGCTCAAAACTTGGCAATTTTAATTGAACCCTATTAACTCATAAAATGAACAAAACCTCTAGTTATCAATAAAGAATCCTTTTTTATTTTGTCCACTAAGCCCACAACATACACATGATCATTTTTGGTGCAATCTATTTGGACATCCAACAATGCAGCTGTTCACAGAATGTTAATTATTGGGAATTCATCAACAGGATTAGGGAAGAGTCCTGGCTGTTAAATTACCAGTTGAATTCCCCATTGAAGACATGCATGGGGGCAGTTAGCTAAAGAAGCAAATCTAAATAGGAGGATTATCTAAAAATTCGAATATTAACAAGGGGAGGACTGTGAAAATTAATAGAGATGCTAACAGCAAGTTAAAAATACATTAAACTGTTCTGTGATATATGTATTTCCAGGATATAATGTGAAGTTCTACCGTCTTAAAACATTTTTCCCAATGTCATCATTATTTGACTGAAGGAAGGGTTATGACATGAATGAATCAGTCACAGAAAATTAAGTCTTGCTTTTTAATATCAGTATTTTTCTTGCATCTGCCGCACCTTTGATTTTTAAGGTTTATTTTTTGTAAAAATGTCCCACTTAACCATATCATGTTTTTAATACACCTGTGAGATGTCATGATGATTCTCATTTGCTCTGACTTTGATTTCATATTGCGGCTTCAAAGAGTATCTTTTCTTCTACCTTATTGGTACAGGAACAATTAATATCTATTAATACAGTTAGCATTACTTGATAAATAGATGAGTTCATTATTTGTGGTTTGTAATCTACATGTTGTTTTCCAGGAGTCAGAATCCACTGGTGGATTCTTGGTATTTCTTAGCAAATTCCCTGTCGTACTTTAAGTAACCACATCTTTTCAAAGCGCTTCTCAATATATTCAACAGGATTAACTATGTACCTAAGCAACTTTTCAGAACAAACAATTAAGATGTGGTGTTGTTATTACAGATATATCCAATAGTCCACAAAAATTTAGTTACTTCCATTTGCTGTTACCTATACCAGAGTAGTCAGTGACTATTTGCTTGTACTTAGCTGATCTATTACTGTACTTTTAAAGTTCTGTACAATTCCAAGCAAAGGAAATTTAGGATAAGTACTCTGATTCACACAATAAAGTTAAACACTGAGCAGTCTGAAATACATGCATGTCTTTAAAGTGATAGTAAAATTAACGAATATTTGGCATTAAAATAGATACTACATCTTTGTCAAATTAGTGTAAGTAGTTGGCTAGAACTTACTTTTGTAATAAGTGTAATGCTAAGCCATTTTAATAAAACAATCTTTACAACAGGTATTCAGGCCAGTTTGTCATAAATGAACAATTTTTGCAGTCTATAAAAGTTAGCTCTCTATAGAAATCCTTATCAAATATGTGAATTGCCATTTAGAAAAGATACAGAAAATATAAAGGGAGGTTCTTCTCCTTGCAGGGTATTTCTGTATACTGGACCACCATGTTGTATCAAATGAGATTCAGCTAACAGTTGCTTTCTGCTAATCAATAAACAGATTAACTCCATACAGATGATTCTGCTTAAATAACCATGTGACACTTACAGCAATTAATCAGAAAGAAAGAGAAGACAACATATGTTGATTGATCCTGTCTAAACTCATCCAGAAGAACCTCAGCTATCTTTTGCATTTTGAAACAGTAAAAGAATTGTGTCAGGAAATTGCTCCATCTCCTCTCTGGTCTGTAACATTGACTGTTTCTTGATTCAGGGTTGTTTTTTCTTCCTTTTTCCCTGATCAGTTAAATCAGGATTATTACACCTGATTACAGATTACACTTGAGTGTAATCATACTGCCTTTATTAAATATTCCCCTGATTCGGTTATTTGAGTACTAAGATTACTACAAATCTTTCCTATCAGAATGAATTTCTATTGCTCCTCATAGTAAACAAAAGTAAAAAATCAGGGAATTAATTACACATAGTTAATGCCTTAAGTTGGATGTTGGATCACTGAGAGAGCAAAACCAGGAGAAAAAAAAATCTTAATAACAGTCAAAATGCTGAGATAACAAAAAATAGCAAATAAAATTGCATGTATTGCCAGGCACAATTACAAAAATGCTGACTAAGTCCGTTAGAGCACAGTGCTCGTAACACCAAGGTCTTGGGTTTGATCCCCATATGGGCCATCAACTTAAGAGTTGGAACTGATGATCCTTTTGGGTCCCTTCCAACTTAGAATATGCTGTGATTCTGTGATTTACGTTCCAAACTCCAGACAATACTCAAGAATTTCCATGGAAGATTACTGCATAGCCAGCAGAGGTGTAGAACAGATTTTGAGTTCTGTGCTATCTTTTTGGCTGGGCTTAATCCAGCCAAGGCCTAGACAATGCCAGCTGCTTGCTCATCCTGTGTCCCTGCAGAGCCTCCGGAGCGTGGCTGCGCACCATCCTGCGCAGCTGGCTGGGCCTGTCCACGTCTCCCCGCAGGGCCTGGTTGCCAGGGATGGCCCTGAGGCACAGTGCTCATGAAAGAATGCATCCCTTTCAGGGAAAATATGGAATCTACATTCTATAAGAGACAATGTAAAATGGATGCTAAGTTTGTCCACTGGTAATTTGAAGTAAAACATTAAAATAAGTTTTATAACCTACTGTGCAGAACCTCATTTCTTTGTGTAGTCTACCTATGTGATAGGCAGTGTCTTAACTGTGTTTTAATCGGAGTGCCATTGAGAACAATAAATATAAAAGATGTTTGATCCTAAAATTAGGACGGAATGGAAAGATGGCAAGAAGCAAGCAAAGAACTTATTTAATATCTTATATTTCCAATTAATGATGCGGAGGACTATATCATACTATTACCGCAGGCCTAGTTCCTACGGTATATCACCGTGTCCCGCAGCCACAGGGAGGAGGAGGAGGAGAAGATCCAGCAGGCAGGAATTGTGCAGCAAGATTCATTCATTTAATTATTTTACAAACCTTTTATAGACTTTTTTCTTCATAGTCTAATTGGACAAAGGACCAGCCACCCCTTGGGGGTGATTGGCCAAAATCCTAAAACATCCATTATCAAAATATTTTCTACTATACTATAAACAAGACTTTCCAAGGTTGCAGGTGGCTTGGTTGTTTACATTCCCTGCTACCTCTTCTGTGAGAGAGAAAAATCTTAGAAATCTTAGAAAAATAACAAGAAAATCCTCGCTAACAGCATTTTTGTACCTACATCATACCACTGTAGTTGTTTTGATGTGAAAGTCATTTTTAAACGGGATATTTAGATGAGCTATTCTTTATTATTCTTATTCAATTATAACTGTATATATCACTACGTATTAACATCCTGTACAAGGACTTCATTTAGATTTAATTAGTTTCTGTGTAAAATGATTTCTGCTTTGAAATTATGCATTTGTACATTACAGAACAATCAAATTATCAGCCTCACTGCCAAAGGTCAATCTGGAACTCTGAGAAGTGTGATGAAGTATGTTTTCCATCATTAAAATTACCTGCAAATTCTTTAGCACTGTCAAAATGTCTGTGACTGTTATTTAATTTGTTTATGACTAGCAGGAGTAAACGGGATTGTGTAGTAAAATGGAATTTTCAAAAAAGTTCATCTTTCCATGAGTGGAGTGCTTGCTGGAAGTCAAAGAAATCATCAGAATAAATGTGTCTATATTTTGTAAGTCTTTGCTTCCTTATAATGCGTAGTCTTAAGATAGGCATAAAAATGTTACATGGCTTCCAATTAAAACAGATGGATTCAAACATCAGTGAAATTTACAATTAGTGCACTGGTATGTGAAGAAGAATATTATGAGAAAGGAAAGTCTAAGCTTAATTTTGTTGCCTGATTCTTTACTCTCATGAGAACAGTGTTGAAGGTGAGAATGACACAGTAAAATAACAAAGTGGTTCCCTCATTTGAGGGAACACAAATACCTAAACAGAGCTCAGTGAAATTCTACACTGACTGTTTTCACACACCTAATTCTGTCCAAAGTGCTGAGAAGTAGTTTTAAACTGTTAGGAATGTTACCATCGTACCCTCTACTACCTGTGGGACAATAGGAGAAGTTCTCTGTTCTACACAATTTTGTGATTTTTAGAGAGCTGGAATGCAAGCAGGTGATATCAGAAATCTGTTGTCAATACAGCTCTATAAGGTTAAGTACATCTTCCTATTCAAGGGAACATTTAATGTTGCTTTTAATAGGTGATGCCTTTTTCCTGGTCTTAAAATCAAGAGTCATACACGGCTAGGAGGGGAAAAGGGATTTTACCTTGGTATTTATTTTAAGGATCCTTAGGCGCACACATCTAGGTCATATGCATCGAGATGCACCCTGCCAAATATATCTCAAAAGATCTGGTATAACATTATAGGTTTTATTAATTAGCGTATCTATCAAAGATTCCCTAATGAGAGGCTCAAGTGAGCCCCTCTCCCCAAGGAGCCTTCCCCTGGATGGTTCTATCTTAGTTTACAGAATGTGTTCTGGAGAGGACCTTGGGGTCTGGGGCACACTGATCCCTAGCTGCAAAGCTTGTAAGATTTTTAGTCTCTCAGCTTGACAAACAAGTCCAGGAATGTAGGGAAAAAGCACTAGGAATACAGAAAGTTGTAAAGAGGTATAACAGGGGTATAAAAGAAAAGGCAAAAATCTTCATGGCATCATAGGCATATCCTGAGTTTCTGCAACCGAAGTGCAAAACACGAACAATTAACAGCAAGCAAGTTTATACTGACTGTAAAATGAAGTAAATGCAAATCTCACATTTCCTTGGAAAAGAAAAAAATTAAAAGAGAAAAACACTCGCCACTGCCCTTTTTTTCCTGGACAATGGTTGTTGCTTATAGTTGTGCAAATTTGGAGTATTAGGATATACGGGGCAAGCTACTGTATTAAGCTTTAGACATTACTATGACAGCAACTTATATAATTTATCATTTATAATTACTCATGTTTTTGAGGACTAGAAATGTGTTATGTTTATGTTCCTATTTGATTAAAGAAAAAAAAACAAACAAAAAAAACTTCAAACAAACCACCTAAAAACAAACAAACAAACCCAAAACAAAACAAAAAAACAAACTAATATTTAGTCCTGTGTTGTGCTTGTATAGTGGAAGAATGTGAATGTTGTGAATTGACCCTGAGCAGCAGCTAAGCACTCAGCCACTTGCTCACTCCACACTTTACTTCCACTAGAAGTAGAGAGAACAGGAAAAACAAAAGTGTGAAAACTGTGGGTTCAGGTAAAGACAGCTTAATAAGTGGAGGAGAGAGGAAAAATATAAGTAATGCAAAGACAGTCACATGCCACCTCCCACAAGCAGATCAATGCTCAGATAATCTCCAGACAGCAGCCACCTTGGAAGCCAAAAAATCCTCACCTTCTTCCTCTTCTCCCAGTTTTTATTGTTGAGCATGATGTTACATGGCATGGAATATCCTTTTAACTAGTTGGAATCAGTTGTCCCAGCTGCGCCACCTCCCAGTTTCTTGTCCACTGTCATAGGTTAGCAAGCATAGTCCCGGAAGGGACGTCCTTGCTAAGGGGTGCTTACAGTTTCCTCTGGGAACTGATAGAACCTATCAGCTGGCCAGTTTGAATATGGACAATTCTTTAAGCCACTAAAAGTTGTGACCACCTCTGTGACACACATTTAAGAATAGGCAAACTCCCCCTCCAAGCTCTCTCTCGTTTCCAGCGCTGGCACAGGTGGCTGCGGGCCCCGTGTGGGGGCCAGCGGGCCCGGCCAGGCCCTGCCTGGGCCAGGCCGGGCCGGGCCACGGCCATCCTGGAGCCGATGGACCTGTTCCAGCCATGGAACCCCCCCCACTGCCTTGCCGTGGGCAGCCGGAGTGGCTTGGCTCTCCCCCCTCTCCGCTTCGATAAGAAACATTCAACATTCCAGCTGCAAAGCTGCAAGGCCGAGGTGAGATTAACCCTTGTATTGCTGTGAAGAGCTGAAAACCTGAGGGAAGAGAGAGAGGAGATGCTTAAAGCTGAAATTCGGTTGTGAAGCTATGATATATCAGAGCATCCCATTGTAATTTCATGAAAATATGGGGGGTGGAGTGTTCAACTCGTAAGCAAAAGCACCTGCACTGAGATAGGCAGATGCTGATGCAGCTGTAATTTCATGAGAAGTTTGGACAGGGAGAGATGGAAGCGATGAGGACTTTTGCTCCAAATGGGAAAGGAGAAAACCTCAGTTCCTAGAGATGCTCCCAGAGATAGTCCCAAAGATGAAGATGATGAAGACCCTTTGCTCCCAGGGAAGGAGAAGGGCCTCTGTTTTTTGTTTCTGAACAGCTCAACCTTAAAATTGTACCCCAAAAAACTTCAAGAGTGGACCCTCAAAAGCAGTTGTGGGAAAAGCTGCAAGTTGGGGGAAGGGACTCACATGCGAGCAGAGACTCCTCTTCCTAAATGGACTGAACAATATTTGGAAGTGGGCGGCTGTCTCATTGTGATAATGTTTTCATAGCATGAGCAAGAAGAGACTTCTCTTTCTAAATGGACTGAACAAGTTTATTATGGAAGTGGTAAACAGACTGAACATCTTAAGGGTTGTCTTTTTATCTTGTCAGTGGGAGAAGGGAGGAAGGTGGGGGGAGGAGAAGAGTCCTGAAGGTGTGGTATAATTTTTTCCGTTCTTTTAGGTCTGTTAATAAACTTCTTTATATTCTTTCAAGTTTGGTGCCTGCTTTGCGTTTCTCCTAATTCTTATCTCACAGAAGATAAACAGTAATGAGTATTTTGGGCCAAACCACTACATCCACTCTCAGTGTTCTTGCTCCAAGTCAGGGAGGGTGGGGAAAAGAGAAAGTGTGATGCTGGTGCAACCACTGTCAGCCATACTGTTATCCCCTGTGGTTTAACCACAAATCCAAAATACAACAACTTTTGGACTGCTATGAAGACAGGTACCCACCCAAATCCCTTATAATGATTTTGGTGGTTTAAATCAGCTGCTGCTGTTAACAAATGAGAAGTCTGAAAAATAAACCTTAATTAAAAAATAAACCTTAACAAGCTACTCCTCTGAAGATTTTTCTTGGGCTGGTGCAACTGCTTTACCTAACAATAATAAAGTAATACAGACTGGGGATCTTTACAATGCATGTTCCAACTTCCAGAGGAGAATTCCAATTCCAACAATAAGCCTGATTGCCACTTTACAAAAAAAAAGAAAAAAAAAATTATCCAGTCTATCCTGGCATTAACACTTCTTGAAAAATAACACCTCAGTGAAAATACTTGCCCTCCTTTCCACTGATCTTTGGCTATCCCAGTAGAGAATGATATATAATTCTGCAAGTTATGGGAACATGTCTCAGACAAGGAGAAATATCAAGCTTGAAAGATTTCAGTGTATTTTTGGAAAGAAGGTACATTTCAGGACCTTTTCCATAGTCAGTTATGTACTAAGTAGAATTTCCTATTAGCAGAGATAAAATGAATAGTTTAGTTTTCAAGTTGATATTTTAATTATGTTTGCATTAAATCAGGCTAGAAGGTGTTTAAAAAGCATCTGTTTAAAGTTCTTTTAAGTAGTAATTTTGAGCCAGGTGGCTGTCAACCACAGTAAGATAAAAATGCCAAATAAAAGAACAAAGTTTATTTTGAAATAAATTTCACAGTTTACAAATGGTGAAGAGAGTTTACACTTGTGTGGACTTCATGAGAGTTGAATAAGCTGCTAGCAGTTTTTATGTGGGGGAAGGAAATATGTAAAATTTTGTTTCTCTGCATTTCTATACTTCTGCTAAACTCAGACCTCAATGGGGATTGAATGTCTTTGTCTCATTTAAAAACAAAAGCTTACTGTGAGAGACAGCTCTTGGGTCTATTGAGATCAGAGGTTTGGGAGTCAGGAGCTCAGTATCTGCCCACAAGCCCCAGACTGCTGATAGAGAAACATGCCTTAGATCCTTTTTTCTTCCGTGAAGAAATTATTTATTCTCCGGATAGCTGTACCAATAACCAAACACTTACAAATACAGTGATGCTGGAAATTCTTCTCTCATATTTAGGATTTCCTTCAGTGAAGCTGAACAGAATGGAGGGTATGAGGAAGAAAATAAGTGATTTTACAAGATTTGCCTTCAATTGATAGACACTGGTGGTCATACATATAGATCATGTATGTCTTGGGGCAGGTAGCATGGCCCCACTTTTTATCTTCTTTGCCTTTTTGGTGGTTGGTCAGATACTTAGAATAGGATTAATTTTCAGTAACATTTTACTCCTTAATGTAAATGATGCCATAAAAATGGAATAAAAATATTTATTTTGTTACAAATTTTACAGATTTTAATGCAAGAAGATGTCATTATGTTACAGTGCGGATACTGCAACATGCGTATCAAACAACGAGGCCCGTGGAAAAGAAATATATATGGACTGATTCTTGACAGCTGTTCCAGAGATGTTTATTTCTCCAGCCGCATGGCCGGGGCTCTGCCCAGGAACTGTTTACAGTCACGGGACCCGAGGGTCCTTCTGCCCACGCAGGGGAACACAAACCAACCAATGGGGAATGAGGCTGACCAGGGCCAGGGAAACCCCGTGTCTCCCCCCCAGGGTCCCTCTCCCAGGACCACATGGCAGGGGGAGGGCCCCAACATCATTACATTTAATAACCTGAATTTCTGGAAGTAAAAAACAAAACAAAACCAGAACCCCAAAAAAAAAAAAAAAAGAAAAAAAACCAAACCAAGAAAACCTGAAAAAACCCAACAACAGCAAAATAGAACAGTGTTTTGTCCATAATTTCTGGTAGCAGGTTTCTGACTTCTGTTTGAGCTTTATATGTTTTTCAGAAGTATATTTGTTCTTAATTTGAAAGCTCTTGAGTGATGGAGAAATTGAGCACATCACTTACTAGAAGGTTTCTCATGGATAATTATCTTTACTATAAAAATCATGCCTTATTTATAGATGAAAATTTATCCAATTTCAGCTGCAGTCACTGGATATTGTTATGCCTTTGTTTAGTAGAGTAAACCCCCTTGTCTTTGAAAAGTTAAGTAAACAGAGCTTTTTGAATCTCAAACTGCAGAGTTCGAGTCAGTCTCACGAGGTTTGTCTGAACCTTTTCCAACTTTTTTGAAAACTTTTCGGAGATTTAGGCAGTCCAGTGTTGCATTCAGAAGAAATATTATGCTCGTATTTCTCATATACATGCCTGCAAAATATGTCTTCTGATGGGATTTGTTTGGATTTCTGCTCTTTGTGTGGCTAATGTTGTTTAGACAGTGGGTTTGAATGTCAGGATTAAGTGCTTCAACAGCTGAATTTGAATCATAATAAACCTAGGCACTAATAAGAAAGTCAAAGTTAACTTGGGCAACCTAAACAAATTCTGGTTAAATAAACATCTACAAACACACTAGCACTAGTTTTCTTCTCATCCAGGTCAGGATCGTCATAGTTTCTAAGAGCACAGAGCTGTGGATTTTACTTCAGTCATATATATTTTTTCTTCTAGTGTGGACAGATCTTCTAGAATTTATTTCAATCAGTAATGGCACAGTAATTACATACATTTCCTTATATACATTAGCTGCACTAGTCTGTGGGGTGAGGTGGTGGGCAGAGGGTGGGAAATACTCTTCTAATAGTTTATTTAGTCACTCAAATAAAGGTAGAACAATCTATTTGCAGAGGTAAAATAACATTTTCTCTGCCCTGAATGTTAACAATATAGGAAAATATCTCTCCTTTGTAAAATAACATTGAGTAAAACAGATGGTTGTCTCTGTCTGCTTCCTGTTTCTCGTTTGAATCCTCAACAGCCAGCAGAATAGGCAGCTTGCTGGGCCAGTGGCTGAATCTTCTAGGTCAGCCAAATGAGGTGTGTTCTCATTCTTCGATCTCCGGCACTATTTTCTGTTTTGGTTTTTGTTTGTTTGATTGTTTGCTTGTTTGGTTTTGGTGGGTTTTTTGTTTTGTTTTGATTTTGATTTTTATATTACTATTTGCTTGTGAGCGAGTCATTTTCTTCACCTACTTTCAATGATTTATATTTCTTTAATATGATGTGTCCGTACCAGCCAAATAACTTCTAAATGTGGTACAGCCAACTGCGAAGTGAATTGAAGCTGCAGTGCATACTTTTGGGAACTGGGAAATAGCATAGAAGAGACAGATGCAGGCAGATGGCCAGCCAGTTTGCTGTCCAGGAGAGTGCTGCACAATTCCAGCTGGGAGTTTCTGCTTCGAGCAGATAGGACCCAGCACATGGAGTATGAGGTCTCTCTGAATGTTCATTTTCATTTAAAAGAATATCCTTCAGCTGGGGGTTGCATGGGTTTGAATTGCCTTTTTACAATTTCTGTGCTGGGTGGAGAAAGGTTAGCAATTACAAAATTGAATGGGACTTTTCTAATGTGCTATTTTGTCAATGGAATTTTAGCAGAGCTATTGCTGCTTTTACTTTTGAGAAAGAAAATGAGAAAAAAACTATGTGCTACATTTTCTGCAAGCAATCTGATGTTGATTAACCCATTTCTCATGGTTATGATTTTCCCTCTTTAATTTAATGTAGAAATGTATGGGAAGAGGAGGTTTGTATTTCCAAACAATGTATATGGCTTGTAACAATAACTGCAGCCAAATCACAAGCTTTTTAAAGGGAGATACTGATTTTACTAAGTCTGTGGTTTAAGCTGTCTTTATAGATGGGAAATTTTTAATTAATCATGTGGGTGCTTGGGGTGGGCTGGACGGTCGGGACGGATGGAGACGAGAGATCTCTATAGTCTGATCTTGGAACATGCGGTTTATTGCAAAGGGCGTGGGTATAGGGGCACTGCTTAGAGCTGCAGCTGGCAGCTCTGAGCAGGCCCAAGAGAGCAAGAGAGTAAGCGGGTAAGAAAGAGAGAGAGAAATGAGAGTGAAGAAGAAGTGATGAGAATAGAATGGAATCGTGAAGTCCTGGCTACAATACAATAAATCATCTTCTGTACTGAATATTCTAATTGTCACTAACCAATCTAATACAAGATACAAATCCTATAGCATTTACATACAGCCTATAAGAGTTCTTATATTACCATAGAGTGTTACATCTTAACTTCTAAAGACTACTCTTTCGACCCCTTCTGCTGAGCTAGTAGGGTCTGCTCTGACCCTTGGACCTGCCTGCAAGCAGAGGGTATTGTTCAATCAAGAGGGGATTACCTTCAGTTGGCCATACCATTGTTTTCCAGTTGTTCAGTAACTAAGACTTGGTATTTCAAAAGTGGCTTTCATTTCGATGTCGCCTGTAGTTTTCATATTCCCAAAATCTTTTGTCAGGCAATCATATTTATAAGGCTTTCCTGTTTCATCTTCCCCAACAAATCAAACATTTGTATTTTAGAACACTCCATTTTCAGTTCTTACTTGCCCTTATAAATATTTTTTCCACGAGCTCACAGGCTTTCTTACCAAGTCATAATAAAATCTATAACATTGTCCCTAAAATAGTTCTTCTCCCACCTCTCTGTTGCTTTTAATGTAAACAAAGACAGCCAAATTGGTCAACCAAATATGGCTGAGACAGGATGACTTCATTGGAGCATGAGAAAAGACTTTTTATTTGGCCACAGATTTCCATATGTTTGGCAAAAGACACAACTATATAAGAACAAGCAAGTGAAAATTGTATTTGCATTTTTCAAAGAATCTCTCATTCTGACAAATCACTGGCAAAAATCCTACAAACTCATTGCCTCTTTGGAGGTAATCCATAAGCAAAACCACAGGTAGCACATACCAAATGCAATCAGAGTGCTAGACTGCAGTCAGTATTCCTACTCTTTCGAGACTGGGCATTTCTAACAGCGGTAAGCAGGATGGCTTGTGTTACACTGAGGGGCTGAATGCCGTGCTGTGGCAGAAGTGCGTGCAGAGCACAGTGACTCATCTACAGTACATTTAGCAAGCCAGCCTTTCAGCTGCTCTGGGGAGTGGAAACAGTCCTCGGATGATATTCTTTCCCTTGATGGAGGACCTAACATACAGCAGATTGTTATATAGAACCCAGCCTGCTTCATTCAGTGAAGTGCACTAGTGAATTAGTGACTGAAGTGCTATATGGCATTCTTCTTTCTTTGTTTTGAAGTGTGATGTGATGCAGCTATGAGCCATTTTTACTGGTAGAAATCTGAAACTGAGTTAGAAGTTGGTTGAATGATAACCAAAAAAAAATGTACAAAGTGACCATACAGAGAGTTGCTCATTTTTTCAATAAATTAAAAAATAGGAATCATTCTATTTTTATTCAGAATCTGATGTCTAAAAGATGGCAGGTGGCTTTCAGGTAATTTACTGCCTGTTCTTTCTGCAGGAAGATCTGTTAAAATTATAGCCACATTCAGTGCAATACTTAGCCTGAAAGCAATTAGAATTTCTGGCTTTAATGTGTGGCTTGCTAAACTCTATTTTGTCATTCAGGCTCATGATTCAGTTCTCTATGGTTTTAAGTTCTGGAAGCAGTATTTCTTTGTGCTAGGCAGTGCATTTATTATGCTGTACTTCTGTTCACTCAACACATCTACAGTTTTAGAGACCAAAGCATAAGAGAAAAAATCAGCTAACTGCTGAAATCGGAATGTTACATGAGAAATTGGGATTCCTTGGGTAGCTCATCCTCTCTTGTTTCAGAAACAATTTGAATGGAGGAAAACATTAATCTTTTAACTACACATTCAAGGTGGCAATGTAGATATTGCAAAAAGAGAGAAAGAAAAACTTTTGTGGGAACTAAAGTGTGATGCTTCCCAGCAGCCCAAGAGACAGTTACAGATTGATTTGTAGACAAGTAAATGGCAATGGAGATTCTGGGGCACTTTTACTTTGAGTACATGTTGGTGGGGCTGTGTAAGATGCTGGAGCAGCACTCTGTGAACATAAAAGTAGACTGTCTATGATCCGGGGAGTATTTAAGGGTTTGACATTCCCTCCATGATTTCCTTATGACAGCTGGAGGTCAATAGGAAGTAGGAATTGAAGGTACGCTTGGACCCATTGATTCCCTGTGGGGAACATTTGGGCTCAAAGGTATGTGCAGGCACGTATTATGAGGACCATAACTCTTCTCATGTCAGTGATGATATATCAGAAGTCAGCTAACAGCTGAATTAATTTCTGTGTATGTGACTATCAGTTTGTGGCCCACATGATTAAAAAGCAGATGGCAAATGTCCAGTGAGTCCTGGGGTTGATATGGGCTTTTCTGCTTTATTTTTTTATGACACAGTATTATGTTCTGGGTAGAATGCATACTGAGACTGGATAATGGCAAAGCAGCTGCTTTTTTGTACTTTCACTTTGAGAGAGAGGAAACCTCCCAGAGCCACAGTCAAGAGGTAATGTTCATCTTGTCTGAAAAAAGTTAGACCATATATATACATCTGAATTTCTCAGAAAGAGTTGACACTTCAGTATGTGGAGGACCTTGTTAGAATAGGCCTGGCAGCGTTCACTGTTAAAGGCTGTCCAGTTGTGTCATGAACTATGGGTTTACTTGGTATGAGAGTATTGAAAATTTTTCAGAAAAAATCTGAAAGATTGAGCCTAAGATGGTGGGCACTGGCTTGCTGTTAAATATCTTCACATTTAGAAATTCAGAGTATTGTTGGTATTTGTTGTTCCACAAAGAAGGAAGTCCTTTCACAGACATTTTTGCAGCATTTTTTGGGTTATTAGGAGGTAAGCTGGTTCAGCTTTCAGTAGAAGATATATCAGAACCAAAAGGGTAGATCCCATTGCTACCAGTTTACAGAGAGCTGTCTCAGTCAATTAAAATTAATCACATATATAAAAGCTAATGATTGAAGTAACGTAAACACTTGACAGATCTAAACACTTCTTAAGTGTTAATGTCTCAGGACAAAGGATCTCTTATCTTTTTTTTTTTTAATGTTCCACATATTTCTATTAACACAATTCATGATTTTTGGTTGTGAGAAATTAAACCATCAGTGGTTTTTGGCATAGTTCTTCCAAGGAGATTAATTTTGTTAGCTGGATCAAGAGGTGTCAATGGGTTGATGAAGATTTAAGCTTTGTGAGTGCTTCCTGAGTGAGAGAATTTTAGTAATTGTTAAGACATCCTATATTGACTCTTTTCTTGTATGAGTGACTCAGCCTGAAGGTGACAAGCTTGATCTGAAACCATACAGGTGCATGGTAGGAAAAAGCATTATTTTTTAGTATCTCTGGGAAAGCGCAGATTAGCTCCCAGAGGTGCACATGTGAAATAGTGGGATGGTACTGGCACAATACTGTGAAAATTCATGCTCAAGAACCACACATTGTAGACCAGCCATTTAAGTACAGTAGCTGAAGATCCATTAATCTTTACTAGTAGTTCTGAAAGTACAGTGTAAAAATGTTAATAGGCTTATTGTTGAAATCAGTGACAAAATCTGTCTGTTAATTTGATATTCTAAATATGTCAAACACATGCATAATATAATGTGGTATGCTTTTTTCAGAGAACAAGCCCTTCCCTCTCTTAATAGAACACAAAAAGAGGCCCTATTTTTCTTGTTAGAAATATTTTCAGCATGATACATTAATCTGAACACAACAAAGATGGGCATCGATTTTAAAGTACACTTACAGATTTGTTGTGTTAGGATCTGCATAAATAAATAAACAAGTAACAAGAATCCTCTATCTCTGAACTACAAATTTCTAATGACTGCAGAAAATCATATTTGTTTTCGATAATATAAGTTTATAAACTATTTCCTATGTAAATAAACCAGTTATCATGTCTAATAAAATAGTAAAAGTACATTGCCAATACTTCTTTTGCATACTTTGATGAGAAATGACGTTGTGACTTTAGCCATTCAGCTGATGAAATGAGCAAGTCCTTGGTGATTTTGCTCTAATTCTCATTCAAGGAAGACCATTAATGATTTTCTTTTATCTTTTTTTTCTTTCCTTACTCTCCCCCTCCCAATAATTTGATTAATCATTTCAGTGACATGTTTCTACTTGGCAACCTCTGGATTCAAAGGTTCTATCTCAGCAATATGTCAAAAGGAGTGACACTGCAAAGGCTGGACCAAGCTTTGACATGACACTAAATGAGGAACTTTATCTCTTGGGACATCTGAGTGGATTAGATTAAATTAACTTTAAGAGGAACTTTAAAGCTATGAGCATAACCCACACAATCCATAAATATTGAATATATCTGCAAATGTGCACTGTCTAGCACTACTCCCTGGTTTCAATTTTATATTAATTCTCTTTAAGAACTGCCCCATGTCTTTATCAACATGCACAAATTAATTGAAACAGCAAAGAAGTAAGACAGAAAAGCTTTCACAAAATGTGGGAAAATTATAATGTAGCTTCAAGTTACCTGTTCTGCAAAGTCCAGCAGGGACTAATTGAAAATTAGTCATATCAAAAATTGTATTTTTATGCAGATGAATATGCTTGTACAGAGAGGATAGAAGTTTTGATTGAAGGCATGGTCTTAAAAATTCTCTTCAGTTTGCTCAAATCATATATACTTGGTGTAATGTATGTTTGGAGATGTGTTGAACAGGAAGGAAGACTTCAGTTTTCTCTTCTGGTCTTTTTGTGGTTTGTGCACAATGTGGGTCTGAGACACTTTGGCTTTGGGATCCTCCTGAAAATCTCCGTGATAGATCTGCATTTGACTTTGCTCTCTGAAATAGTGTGTTATTTTATTTTTTCTTGTTGAACATTTATTTTTTTCTTTATAAGTCAGAATTTTTGGTGCAAGGATGAGACAGCCTCTTCTGTGACACGCTAAAAGCAAATGTGAATGTTGCATAGGTGTGAATTGTGTAAACAGTGCGAATTGTGAAGAGGTGTGAATTTAGGTGTGTAGGGATTTGTCTACAGCTCCCTTTTGTTTATAAACTTGTAACTTCTGTAGTTTAGCATTAAGATAAAATTTTACTATCTTTTTTTGTGCAGTTAATGTCTTGTGTGTGACAGTATTTCTATCTTCCACATGGGGAATGAATTCCATGTGAATTCACATCACCTAACTTCAGTGACATAAATACCAGGCCTAAATTTAAGATACTGGTCTAGGCTCTCCTTATAATTAAGAAATGACAGAATGGAAGATTTTTCCCATTTACCTTAAACACATTTTTTATGAGTGTGGATGCATACAGACTGCTATAGATACTTAGCTATCTTCTTACTGTGGAAAAAGACTATATGTCTGGCTTAGACTACAGACATGCTTTTAAAATGAATTAAGATGAGTCCATTTTAGGTGCAAACCAAAATTCACTAATTAACTGAGATAGATCCTTGACTTTAAAGTCATGTTCCTTCCACATTCATGGAGATCAAAAGGTAGAACATTCAGATATGAAAATTTATAGAACCTGTGGATAGATTAAAGTTTTGTGTAGGAAACTGGAGACACTGAAAGAGACCTAGAAAATTGATACTGTGGGCTACGTAATTTTCTGAAATACCAGTGTTCTCTCTTTTCTACAATAGTGTATTACAATACAGAGTAGAAGGCAAAATACCACACAGTATCACTGTATGATGTATCACTCTGAGTTCTAACATCCCAAGTGGTTAATGACTTTTTATTTCATATTGCTGATGAATTTTTGATCTTTCACATATCTTGAACATTTTGCTAATCTCATGCAAAATCATTATCCATGAGCAGTATTATTTTGTCAGGAGGTATGTTGCACTCTATTTTGTGAAACTAAAAGCATGTAATTGCATTGTTGTCAAAGTAGAGTATTTCCAGGCTCTAGGTTGTAAGCAAAGAACTTGTAAAGTTGAAGTTGCAGATAAAATTGTCAAATGGTTTCCAGAAGGATGGATTATATACTACCCTAGAGAGGCTATTTTTGTAGATTCTTATATGTGTTATTTACACTTGATAGGTCTGATATCTGTGTTATAATTTTAACCGCAAAAGCTGCTACTGAATTTTGTTAAAATATTTGAAAGGCAAAGGACAAAGAAACAGTCTTTCAGCACATTATTTCTTTATGACTAAGAACACTTTGGAGACAGATGAGTATTCTCACTAACAGAACGTTTTTTTACGATCTTCATTTCGTTGGATATTTATATAGATGAGAGCTTGATGACTGACAAATAGAATTGTAAACTTCTTCCCAAGACACCTGGTCAGTTGAACTATCTTCAGGAAGAAAAAAAATGTACATTTCCCTTGAAATAAAATAATCAATCTGTCTCTATTTTGGAACTCCAGAGAACCCTTAATGGACTGGCTCCCCTTCCTGCCTGCTGACACAATCCAAATGAGCTGAAAAAATCTCTAGGGGTAGGTGATGATCTTAGTGGGATTGCTCAATGAAAAGGATATTGTTTAATATGTGTAAGAGTCATGTCTTCCAACATTCAACATTTTTGTCCATACAAGCTTTTTGTCCATTTTCTGATTGAGAAAAGTAATTCTTATGACAGATATGCCAAATTCAAGGGAAAGTTTAACCAAGAAGATTTTAGCTTTAGGAGGAAATGAAGCTTGGGTATGAAGTTTCTGCTGGAGGGACATGTTAGTACTGCATACACATGGGCACGCTGGGCTGCGCATGCACAGCTCACATATATGTTCACATATCCATGAATGTGCAATGCCCCTATAGGTTGATGACTGTAAATTGTGATATTTTGGAGGATCTAATTATCTTGCCATTTTTACCCAATATCTTCTGTCTGCATAGCCATCTCTTCCTTTCTTTAATGAAAAAATAAACATGCAATTTTTTTTTTCTAAGTAATTGAAAGGTCAACAATCAAGTAACTCATGCCAGCTCAGTTATCTGCCATGAAGAGCAGTAGCTTCTCCCATGTAGCAGGAGCAGTATCTGCTTAGCTCTGTTAGTTTCATTTGGTAACATCCTTTGAGGCATCTTTATTATTGCCATAAAGGATTTAAAATTTATTGTTGTATAGCCTAGTCTTTCTCTTGGGGGAGTCTAAAGCAACCTTCAACAACATCCAATTATAGACAGATCATATAAAGGGAGTATTCATCTAAATATAACCTGGTCTTGCTCTTGGGTAGTCTAAGGCAATCCTCAGCCACATCCAATTATAGATGTATCATATGAAGAAAGTACTCATTTAAATATAGCTGACAGGTCCATAGATGACTAGAAACTGGTAGATCATCTAATCTTACTCCTGAGACAGCATAGGCCATAGGATTTCATCATTGACCCCATAGTCTACAGAAAAATGCCTTCTAGGAAGCAATCGAGCCTTGATTTATAGGAATCAAAAATCTGTTGCTCCCTTCAGGCATGTTGGAAAACAGTTTAATTTTCTCTGTAATTTGCCTGTACGATATTTTAATTTGGTCACATTTATCAACTTTATATGAAACATATGCCTTCTGGGATAATATTTCTGGGGGTTTTTTTATAAGTAAGACATTACAATCGAAACAAAATTATTGTATGTTATGATGCTTTCTTAAAATAGGCTGCAATATGCCCTGCATGGTAAACAGCAGAATGTTTTCTTTGTATTCTAGCTTCCTAGATATGCAAAGCATAAACAATTTAATAGTCTAATTAACTCATAAGGTGCCGTCACATATCCACTGGTGGAGGGATGTTAGCAGTGGTGTGTGTTTTCAGATTTTTTTTTTTTTTACATCATGCTAGTAACAGCCTCTTTTGCAAGTTCTCTAATATTTATATTTATATTCTCTAATATTATATTGTAGAAAATCTCTGATCCTTTGCTTAGGTTTGTGGAAAATAAATTATCATTGTTTGCTAGAAGTTCCAAAGACTGAGAGAAGCCATGTGTTAGAGAGCAGGACAGTGTAGGACATTACAGAAATTTGGGTTCTGGCCATACAAGACTGATGATAGTCCTGTACATATTTTGTCATTCAGATTTGTTGCATTAACCTTATTTTTCTGTTTAAGACTGTAATTACAGACTTAGGCTACAGAGTGATTACATGTATTTGTTAAGATGGCAGTGAACATGAGAAATGATTGTTTTTTACAGCCTGTGCTTTGCTCAGCCTAAAGTTTGGCAAAGATGAAGGGTTTTTTTGGTTCATTTGTTTTTGTTTCTGTGGTAGAAATGGAAAAGCAAATATTTTGGACAATGTAGGCTGTGTATCAGTAGAATATCAAGAAAGAATCTATTACCTGTAGAAAGCTTAGGGAAGTTTGCTTTGTTTACTCTCCATATAAGATTTCAGGATGTAATTTTGAATTATTAAGATTTCAACATGTTTCTTAAAACAGTGATAACGTGATATGGGAAAAGAGAAGAGAGACCTCATGAGTTTCAAACTATTATGAAACTGAATTGGGAGCAATTTTAAACTCCCTTGGTAATCTTTCATACAGACATAAGTATATCTTAAAGGATGCTTTCTGCAATAAATCTCTATAATATAGGTCTTATGCTTGTCTTAATATTATACCATCTGTGAGGAAAATATATGTGAGCTTGTAAAGGGATTCACAAAGAGACTGTATTCAAAAATGAAGTCTGTAGTATACAAATGTAATGCTTATAGCTGCAGTATTTGTTGCAAAGATTATGGGAAATCAAGACTGAACAAATCAAAAAATTGTCCTGATGCTCATACCATTGGTTGGCATAGGACTCAAGGGATGTTTAATGCATGACATTAGAAGCCATTAAGAAAACTGTGGGACGAGAAAACAAAGGGGGCTTAGTAAAAGAAGAACAAAGACCGCTTGGTTAAATAAAAGAAGCTTATTCCGCTGAGCCAGGGAGAAGATGTAGCAAAGTTTCTAAAATGCAACAGATAGAACCACAGTAGTTTGCAATAAGCTATAACTAAACGCTTGGTCTGAAAGAAATGGTTTGATGCTCAAATCATTTATTCTATTGGCTGTCTAGAGGGATGTTATTTTAATCTGATGGTAAAAATATTATAAAAACTGTGTGCTTTTCTAATAAATGTTTCCGGCCTTATCACTGCCTGGGGACCATGCTTTGCACCCCGATATGCTGCAAAAAAACAAATAATTTTTATTCTGATTAAATCTTTAATTCACTAGCCATGAAGTTGTTTTACTCTCAGACTTACTTTCTCCAACTTTAGTACTTGCAGTTTAAGGATTAGGCAGGCAAATTTTTTGTAACATCTTGAAAAGATGCTACAAAAGCAAAATACAAATGCAAACGTCAACTATATCTAGAAAAAATTAAGGCATACTAGAATCACCAGTCAATTTTATTACATTGCTTTATATATAGGGGCTGTAAATAATGTAACTACTGCTGCTTCAAAATGTTTTTACTCCTGTTTTCCTGAAGTACCTCAAACCCCATTCTTTCAGCTCAAGAATAGATCTTCACAAATAATGAAGTTTCTGCTATGGATTTATGCTACTTTAAAAAAAAAGTTAAAATTTCGACACAAGTGAAATGAAGCTATTGTTGTTAAATAGCCATCAAGCCTTGCTCCCCCATCATTTCTTTTCCTCTAGATGTTCAAAACAATTCAGACACTGCCAAAATACAGTGTGCCACCCTAGAAAGAGGTGCCTAGTTGGAACAGTGTCTTAAGGGTACAGAAACATAACTGCTTTACAGCATATTTTGCTTTTTCCCTTTGCACTTTTAGTTGAGTAATTTTTCCTCCACTTCAGTATTGAGCTAGATGACAAATCAAATGGAACTATTTAACCAGACATCATTGCATCTGAAACCTGTATTACCTGGAAAAGAGTAGTTATTAGTGGTTGTTTTTAAATATTATGGTTAAGACAGCATATTCAAACAAAGTCCGGAATATTCTTAGAACTATATCCTCCAAGGTAATGAAGAGCGTGTTTAAAAGTAAAAGCCTGAGATTTAGTGAAAGATATTTCAATGCACAGAAGTGAGCAACTGTGTTCTTACACTGACTGATATACGGTGTCAGAGAGCTTGGATAATAAAGAAGGATTTAGTACTTTTAAATTTAAATTAAAATAGTAAGTAATGATACACCATACTTGTCACAAACAAAAATGAAAATTAATCACCAACAAAAACTTATTATGTCATCAGCCATCAAGTAAGAGGTTGTGAGTTTGGGCAGGCTTATCAGGCTGATGTTTGGCTGGGCAAGCCAGAAAGTGCAGTACCTGTGAGACAAGCATGCTACAGCATCCATCTATTTGCTGGTGAGCCCCAAGGCAGAGCAGCCAGTGAGGGTAAGAGGGCCTGGTTACTGTTCAGGAGTGTTGGCCAGAGAGCAGGGTCATGATGGTGTTTGAGGGATCCACTAAAGTGCACGTGAGTGTGAGCTGGGAGTGTTGAGTGTGTGCTGTCAGTACTGAGCTTCAGATTCTGCTGGCTGAAGAGGGGAGGGGACTTGGCTGCCTGTGCGTGTGTTCATGTCCTGCATGTAGGTGATGCTCAAGGCAGCTCCTTGTCTGTGGCAGCCTGTGTAGCTGGCTGTGTTGGTGTCCTCTGTGTGTGTGTTTGGAATGCATACTCAGCATCACTACTGTTGGACTTGTGAAGGACAAAGGAGCAGCTGCATCCATTGACCAGGGATGGAGGTCTGTTGGTCTCTGGGCTGGACTCCAGGGGTCAGCAGGAATAGTGTCTTATATAAATAACAACCTAAAGCTGCTGGAGGCAAGGGCCATTTCTTAAATCCCTTAACAAAATGTAATCAGAATACTTATAACCAGCTTCCAAGTTTTCCTCCAACTTTTTTTTCCTTCACAAAAAGCAATTACATTGATAAAAAACCACATTAATCCCCTATTAAAATGCCCTAGGGTATATCACCGTGTCCCGCAGCCATAGGGAGGAGGAGAGAAGATCCAGCAGGCAGGAATTGTGCAGCAAGATTGATTTATTTAATTATTTTACAAACTCTTTTATAGACTTTTTTCTTCGTAGTCTAATTGGACAAGGATCAGCCACCCCTTGGGGGTGATTGGCTAAAATCCTAAAACATCCATTGTCAAAATATTTTTCTACTATACTATAAACAAGACTTCTCAAGGTTGCAGATGGTTTGGTTGTTTACAGAACTCTGCTACTATCTTTTGTGAGAGAGAAAAGTCTCTCATGGACTTAGAAAATAGCAAGAAAATCCTTGCTAGCAGCATTTTTGTATCCACAATCCCCAAAGACTGTTAATCATTATATTTTTATACTATCATATAGCCATAAAGAAAATCTCTAAAGACCTGTTAAAAAGAAAGTGTTTTTGATGAAAACTAAAATAGTAACTACAGAACACACCAGAAGAATCCCAGAAAACTTAATATTGTTGTGAATAAAAATTAAGGTCAAGTTTATCTTGCCACAAACAGAATTAATATTAATTAAAGATAAAATTTAATTCTATCTATCAGGGCTTTAGCTTTCCTAACCTGATCCCTGGCTGCTTTGACAATTTCTCTCTGTTCCACAGAGACGGGGGTTGCAATTAGACGATCTCTGAGATCCCTTCCAACCCAAACCATTTTGTTATTCTACGACTCCTCCCAGGCTACCTATTCTTGCTTCCATACTCTCTTGGCTTCCTCTTTGTGTTTCATTTTGTATAGGAGCTGCTTGTTCTATAGCTAAAATAATCTTGTAATGCTTTTCTATTATAAAGACATCATAATCTACTAAATAACTGCCAGTTCCTATTCTATGTATATAATAAAAACATTGGGGTGCTTTATACAAATGTAAAATTGCACAACTGGTGTACTAGCTATGCAATCCTCAGAGTTCACCTCATGTTCCATTGAAGACTGGAAGACTGCAGGTATTCTATTTTTTTTCTTCACACTGAAAAAAGAAATTATATCATGGGAATCTACCTTAGTAAATAATCAGTGACAATTTTCAAGCATTTTTTTATTTAGGCTTCATAGATTAAATGCTTATTTTGTTATTCACTCTATTTTGCAAAATAAAAAGCAAAATTCTTTGGTAAGAGAAGGTAATTCACATTATATTAGCTATTAGACATGATTTTAGGAAGCTGCTATGAAAGATACAAGGACATTTATACTACAGAAATAGATAATATTTATTTGCATCAGCTTTCATCTTTGACATACCATGTTCTAGCTTCCATAATTGCCAGTAACATTCTTTTCATATAATAAAAGCACAGAATTGCCATTCCTTGGTGCACTTACTAACTTTTGTGATTCTGTAGTCAGGCATTTTCTGTGGATATCAGTGTTCCTCTGAACCTTGAATAAGTGAATCTCAGAATGGCTGATGTTGGAAAGTATCTCTGGATTCTCTGCTCAAGCTGGGCCACCCAGAGCTGGTTGTCCAGGATGATGTCCATCCTGTGTCACCTGCTCTGGGTGACCCTGCCTTGGCAGGGGGCTTGGACTAGA
Source organism: Corvus kubaryi (assembly GCF_017639235.1). Lineage (NCBI taxonomy): Eukaryota > Metazoa > Chordata > Aves > Passeriformes > Corvidae > Corvus > Corvus kubaryi. The sequence continues at coordinate 10,493,946 of NW_024582073.1, forward strand.
TGATCTCCAGAGATCCCTTCCAATCCTAACTATTCAGTGATTCTGTGATTTGTAAATCTTAAATTTGGTAATTAATTGCTTGCTAGCCATTTCCTTCATAATGGCCACTATGTGATAAATTTTTAGCAGGTATACCTCTCATCAAAACCTTCTTAGAGAATGTAATTATCATCATGGAGGGGGAAGATTTGGCAAAATTAATATTGAAGTTCTTTTTTCTAAACCATTCTAAGCTGATTTAAATACCCTAGTGTGGAGAAGTCAAGTAGTCCCTATAGTCCAATATTCCAACTATGAATAGTGATGATGATGAAAAACTTGATGGTTGCATGTAAGAATATCTGAAGTATTTGGCAGTGTAAATATCTAGGGTAAAGCAGCCCTGTTAAAGCCCTCTCCTGAGTTATGGGAACGAAAAGTTGGCATAAGACCTCAATAATTTAACTGAGTTCCCCACCAGCACTTCTTTCTGTGAAATACATGTGTATTTTGAAAGTGCACATCCAATCCTTTTATAAATCTTTTAATGTTTCTCTCTCAAGTACAGTAATTAAACTTCTTTAATTTCCTTTTGCTGTTTTTCTCCCTTTCTGTCAGGAGATATGAATAGAATGTTCTGCATGTTATTCTTTCTGTACTGTACTTTCTTATTTTGTTGTGTGTCCTTATTCTTCTGCTTTCTAAGATTAAAAAGAAAAGGTCCTAGTCTCCATATGAGACTTTTTTAAACTCCTTAATCATCATGGTTACCTTACTTCATGCTATACCGGGTATTTTTCCACAAATAGAGTGACAATTTTCTATCAGCTACTGCAATGAACCAGAGTTTCAGTTACATCTACATACCTCAGCAAAAAGGCAGCAACAATAATTACGGAAGCTATCTACCTTACAAGGTCAATTTTTACTAATGCTTCTATTTAGAATAATCAACTCTGCTGCCTCCAAGAAAATGAGGGCTAGTGAGCATCCAGAAATGAAGCACAACTATCATGTAAATGGTTTAGGACCTCATCCTGCCTAAGTGTCATATACATTTATTGTTCATTGAAGTTAATAGGTACTGAGTTCATTCAGTGACACTTTAAAGCATGAGGGCCTTATTCCAAATTAATCTTTATTTTTGTTTTAGTTTTAATATTAAAGCACTTCAAAAGAAGACCTAGTAACCATAACAACTACAGTTTGCCACATTTCAACAGTTTTATTTCTGTAAGCATTTTAATAGCCTTGGCTTTTCAGTGGTTGAGCACATCTGATTTAATGCTCTCTTCACATTTACCTGTGTAGTGAGAACTAGTTTCTATCTGATAAATGTATGTCATAGGTTAGCAAGCATAGTCCCGGAAGGGACGTCCTTGCTAAGGGGTGCTTACAGTTTCCTCTGGGAACTGATAGAACCTATCAGCTGGCCAGTTTGAATATGGACAATTCTTTAAGCCACTTAAAGTTGTGATCACCTCTGTGATCCACATTTAAGAATAGGCAAACTCCCCCTCCAAGCTCTCTCTCGTTTCCGGCGCTGGCACAGGTGGCTGCAGGCCCCGTGTGGGGGCCAGCGGGCCCGGCCAGGCCCTGCCTGGGCCAGGCCGGGCCGGGCCACGGCCATCCTGGAGCCATGGACCTGTTCCAGCCGTGGAACCCCCCCCCCACTGCCTTGCCGTGGGCAGCCGGAGCGGCTCGGCTCTCCCCCCTCTCCACTGCGATAAGAAAAATTCAACATTCCAGCTGCAAAGCTGCAAGGCCGAGGTGAGATTAACCCTTTTATTGCTGTGAAGAGCTGAAAACCTGAGGGAAGAGAGAGAGGAGATGCTTAAAGCTGAAATTCTGTTGTGAAGCTATGATATATCAGAGTATCCTGTTGTAATTTCATGAAGATATGGGGGGTGGAGTGTTCAACTCGTGAGCAAAAGCACCTGCGCTGAGATAGGCAGATGCTGACGCAGCTGTAATTTCATGAGAAGTTTGGACAGGGAGAGATGAACCAGATGAGGACTTTTGCTCCAAATGGGAAAGGAGAAAACCTCAGTTCCTAGAGATGCTCCCAGAGATAGTCCTAACGATGAAGATGATGAAGACCCTTTGCTCCCAGGGAAGGAGAAGGGCCTCTGTTTTTGTTTCTGAACGGCTCAACCTTAAAATTGTACCCCAGAAAACTTCAAGAGTGGACCCTCGAAAGCAGTTGCGGGAAAAGCTGCAAGTCGGGGGAAAGGACTCACATGCAGGCAGAGAGACTCCTCTTCCTAAATGGACTGAACGATATTTGGAAGTGGGCGGCTGTCTCGTTGTGATAATGTTTTCATAGCATGAGCAAGAAGAGACTTCTCTTTCTAAATTGGTGTTTCCGCCCGGTTACAAACCGAACCCGCGACAATGTACAACTCCCAAATTCTTTGATGGAATTTCGATGGTGACAATTATTGCTAAAACATTCAAAAGGATGATGAAACACTTAGAAGGAGAATTTGAGAAAGTCAAGCAAAAAGACCAAAATTTGATAACATTTATGATCATCAGTGAAATAGACTGATTTTGTTAAAATCAAAGTTTTCATTAATAACACAAGATTAACTTCAAACTGTAGCTATATGGAATATGCTTTTAGTAACGAAAAGAGTTTTTTAGTATTGAAAACAAAGTTTAATACTATTTTTTTTTTAGAGTTAAAAGTAGCTAATTTTAAAAAGTCAAAACGAGTACAGAGGGGAAAAAAACCCCATGCACATTAGAATTAAGAACCAAAGACAATTAAGGAACAAGGATAAAATATTTGCAAATGCTACAGAAGCTGTTTACAGACATGTTATAAAGTAGTTTGGAATAAATTATAGATAGAAATGTAATCAATGTTTAAAGTAGTTTGTCATGTATATGTGTATGTTTACAGTACATGTATTTAGTATACATAAACATAATCTAGATTTAGTAAATATTTTATAGCATAGATAGCATAGATATTATGAATTTACTCTGAAATATCTAAATATGATGAAATTAAAAATAGATAAAAGAATGAACAAATATTAGTATTATAGAGCACAGTGAAAAACTATTAGCTATAGGAATGTAATTTAAAAAACCCAAGTGATGTTCAAATGCTGCTATTTATTATACATAAGGCTATAATAAAGAAAAAAGGATAAAAGTTAATTCAGCTTTTGAAAATACACCAAAACCAGAAAGTATTGCAGTGAATTCGAGAACCCAGATACTAATTTAGTTTGAAAAGGCCATTTAAAATATAGAAGCAGTATATATTATTATAAATATATATCCTTAAGAGGTGTGAATTTTCTGTAATGCTCAACAAATAGGGCTCCGTTCTCAGCTTATCCTTCAGCTCTATGACTATTAAAATTAAATGATACCTATGTTGCATTCATTTTTGTCGAAATTAGGACAATTTTTAAAATTTGTGATTTTTCACATTACATCTTATAATGGCTAGAACAATTGGGGTGGGGAGAGAATGGAAAGTAAAGAATAGATAGGAAATAGAAAGAATACCTCAGAAACAATTAAAATCTTCCTAATCTGATTACTTACCTTTGTGTGAATTGAATTCATAGTGCATAAATCAATTCTGAAAAAAAAGAACAATGGAAAATACTTTTCTCATTTTAGGATATGCTTTTATCTAATAGTTTTGACCAAAGAACATTAGTTCAACAGATAATTTGTAAACCAGAATTATAGGTTTTTAAGTATTCAAACAGAAAGTGACCTTAGAGTCATGACACGGTTGACTTCCCTGAAAAGGAATACACAGAATACAGTGCCAATTGTATTCTGGTTTAAAGTATTTAATGGCTGGTAAATAGAATTTAAATAGATAGCAGCATTTGATTTTTTTCGCCAATTAATTGACTGGAATAATTACCACACAGCTTTCTTATGTGGTATCTTCTTCATGTGTTCTTTAATCACATGGCCATGTTCAGCTGGCTATGATTTCCTAAAAAGCAGCTCATAATATTAAAGTTCAGTTAATTAGAGAGAGAAGGCAATCAATCTTTCTAAGCTCAACCTAAGAATATTATTTGATTTTAAAGGATTGACTTCTTATCTGAATTTGACAATTGGATTATTTAAATTTATGTTGACTTTAGTCAGACTGTTTAAATGTGTAGCTCATAATTTAACTTGTAGTTTCTCCGCCTTGTTAAAACCAACCTGCTAAGATGATAAAATAAACTCATTGCATGTTCTAACAATAATGAGCCCTGGCTTAGTGACAGGGAAGATGTAAGAATCCAAGGTGAGTATTTAACTTCTTTCTGTGCTCAACTGAGTGCTAATTCCTGAAGCTTCTTGACTCAGCAGTTTTACCTCTTCTTTGGTGTTCCTACCTTCTATCTCGTTAGTGAAAACTTGACCTCTTATAATCTCTCACCATGGTTGTTTCCACCATCTCTTTTTGATTTATCATTTTGGAGGTCTAAAAGCTCAAAGAAAGTAAGAATAATTGTGTGCCACAGGAGAACCTCTATGTAGAGTGGAGGCTAAAATAGAAACACTGAGTGATATGTCATTTGAAATTGATTAACTTTAAAAGATGGATGCAGTAGTGGATTGTGACTTCCTTTTCTAAGATTCCTGTGGCACTTTCACAGCAGTCTGAGGCATATCATGTCCCCAGCCCTTCTGGTCAAGTGTTGACCAGCACCATGGACTCAGGACACAGGACATTCACTCCAGCTGCTCAGTATGCCTAAGTCCTGGCTGGTGGCCTGGACTGCTACACAGAGCTCTTGCATCTCTGGCTCACCTTTCTGCAGGATCATGGATGTGGCCAGAGGGCAGTTGTTTTGACTGTCTATTACTTTCTAAAGCAGACTGCTGGCAGAAGCTAGCAATGCCTTGGCTGCTTGTGTGATGCCAGGCTAGTCTCACTGGCATTCTTTGTACCGGAGGTCAATGAATGGCTTTTATAATGGTTTCTAACATGTTCTGTTTTCCCACCCCAAATGTGACACACAAGCTAGCAAAAGTTACATAGCAAAATTAATCTATGCTTTAATTTCTTTCCTAGCTTGTACTGGATTAGTTTAATGAGTCAAATGTGGTATCTGTCGCACATACCTGGGGCTTTACTGTGTCATGTGCAACTGTGCTACCTGATAATGACAAATAATTAAAAATCTGAAAGGTTCTCCTGTTGTACCATTCTCTAAGGATTCTAGCTTATGCATCTGAGCTGCTTATATGCTGGCAGCTCTGGGAAAACCATCTTTGGGGCAGAGATTTAGTGACATAAATGGAAGTAGTCTTTTGGGTTTTGCATATCATCTGCTATTTCAAGTTTGTGATGCAAATATTGAGAGTCTCATTATCAAAGGGCAAAGACATGAATACACATATGGGAGGCTAAAATGATACTTATGTCCTCCACTGATAGCACTGTACTCTTATCTATCCTTCATTTCTGTGAACCTCATCACTGCTCCCAGACATGTGCATTCATATTCTAAAGAGTGCAGAGTCCATAAAAATAGAAGAAAAAGATCTTCTAGTGAATAAATGATATCTTTTTTGAAACCCAAAATTTTCTTGTTTGCTGAGGAATTTGCATATTGCTGCATATTTTCCATAAATTTGGCGGGTTTTTTCCCTGCAGACGTGTTTAACTCTGTTTAAGTAAACTGCCATAGTATTTCATCAGAACAGTTTGCTATGAATGAAAAAAATACCATTTTATCTAAAGAAAAATAAGGTGATGAGGCTACTCTACAATGACATGATTAAATAGAATTTTAGTTCAGTTGCTTGACTGTCATACCAATTGAACTTTCCTGCCTTTGCTTTTCACATATCTTAGGATTCTAGTGTTTGTTGCATCTGTCAGTCAGCCAATTAAATTCACATTGAGAACAAACATTGTGAGGGAAGAAAGTATCATTCTAATGAGCTCCTATTATTGTTTACATTCTTGTACAATAAGTGAAATTTCAGCTATCAGAACCTGACAGCAGAAGGAAAGAATTCTTGTTAGGAAAAACTAAAGCAAAGACATTCTTTCTGAGATCCTGGGATTTATCTTCATAGGCTCCGAATTTAGAATGTTCTTTATGTTCATCCATAATTGCCAAATTTCTGTTATTTGTATCGACATTTTAAATTAATGTAGTCAAATCGGTCTCCATGAAGGTTAATCTTTAAAAGTAAATGATGTGAACAGGATATGAGAATTATTGTTTTAGTCTTGATCCAATATCATATTGGGTTTATGGGGCCATATCTTGTCAGCAGGGATGGCTTCTGCAAGAAGGTGCCAGAAGCTTCCTCCATATCTGTCAGAGCCAATCCCTGGCAGCTCCAAAGATGGATGTGCCTCTGGCCAGGGCTGGGCCAATCAAAGATTGTTGTAATTACTCTGGGTTAACAGATTTAGGAAGAAGAAGAAAAAGGGTATTGTGCGGATGTAATTGTGGCCAGAGAAGAGAGGAGTGAGAACGTGTGACAGGAACAACTCTGCAGACACCCAGGTCAGTGGAGCATGAGGGGCAGGAGGTGCTCCAGGCACTGGAGCTGAGATTCCCCTGCAGCCCGTGGTGCAGACCATGGTGAAGCAGCTGTGCCCCTGCAGCCCATGGAGGACCACGGGGATGCTGAGATCCACCTGCAGCCCGTGGAAGAGTCCCACACTGGAGCAGGTGGATGCCTGAGACAAAGCTGTGACCCCCATGGGAGACTTGTCCTGGAGCAAGGTCCTGGCAGGGACCTGCAGACCCATGGAGAGAGGAGCCCATGCTGGGTCAGGTTTGCTGGTAGGACTTGTGACTCCATGGAGGACCCATGTTGGAACAGCCTGTCCTTGAAGAACTGCACCCATGGAAAAGTGACCAACATTGCAGCAGTTTGTGGGCAACTGTTGCCCATGGGATGGACTCACATTAGAGAAGTTCATGGAGAACTGTCTCTTGTGGGAGGGACCCCACACTGGAGCAGGGGAAGGACTCCTCTCCCTGAATAGTGGGAGAAATGTGATGGACTGACCATAACCCCCACTCCCTGTCTCCCTGTGCTGCTGAGAGAGAGGAGGTAGAGCTGGGAAGGAGGGAGGGGTGAGGGGAATGTGTTTTTAAGACTTATTTTACTTCTTATTATCCTGCTCTGATTTTGTTAGTAATAAATTCAGATAATATCTCTAATTCTATCCTGGTTTGCCTGTGATGGTATTTGGAGAGTGACTTCTATTTAATTTAAATATTTAAAGATATTTAAAGTAAAAATATTTCTTTCTGAACAAAAAAAATTAAATTGTTGACTTTTGTAAATTCTTGCTGCAGTTACAAATTAGCAATTAATACCTGTATATGGAAAATAGTATGGACAGCAGGGCCAGGGAAGTGCTTCTTCCCCTGTACTTGGCACTGGTGAGGTCACACCTCGAATTCTGTTCAGTTCTGGTAGGACATTGAGGAGATGGAGCAAGTCCAGAGAAGGGCAAGAGAACTGGTGAAGGGTCTGGAGCACAAGTCCTGACAGAAGCAGCTGAGGGAGCTGGGGTTGTTCAGCCTGGAGAAAAGGAGGCTTTGGGGGTGACCTTCTCACTCTCTCCAACTGCCTGAAAGGAGGCTGTAGCCAGGTGGGTGTGGTACTCAGTGCCATGGTCTGGTTGACAAGGTAGTGTTCAGTCACAGGTTGGGCTCAGTGATCTCAGAGGTCTTTTCCAACCCAATCCACTCTGTAGTATTCTATAAACAACACTGGTGGCTGACAAGCTGGGCATTAGACTAGCTTTAGACAAAAGAAATTGCTAGTGCTTTTATTACAAAAACATGTTTCTACAACAAGAACTTCAGCAATTCGCGTCTTTTCTGAATATCAGTCTTCAACAGAGCTGTGGGTAGAAATATTTTCTTGACCTATTTTAACTTTGAAGATTTCAAATTTTGTTTTTTCTTTTGCACTGATGCAAACCCAAACATATTCAAAGCATAAAGTAATAAGGTTTAGAAAAGGAGGAAGATAAAAAAGACATCCAAAATCTTCTGATGGAAACATGCCTTACCTGATGTTCCTGTTCCTTGAACTGTCACAAATAATGTGAAAATGCTCTAAGCAACAGCAGAAGGCCCTGCTTGGATAGGTGTCTCTATTGGAGAGACAATCATATAAACACTTTGATGTTTATGTGATAAACTTGGAATCTCTTTTCCAAATTCACAGTGAAATGTCATGAACAGAAGACAGCTGGCTGTTGGAAAAGGGTCTTCTGGAACAGAAAATGCACTGTTCAACTGAGAAGTCTTTTTCTATATTTTGGTGCTTGCTAATAGAAAGCACTATAGCCTACATTTGTGTTTGCATATATATGTACCAAACCACAGCACATCTGCTATTAAAATAGATTATTCCATAAAGCAGGAAAAAAGTTATTTTGCATACAAGCTTATTGCTACAATCAGCTTTTTCTTTCTTTTAAAACCAGGATTTTTTTTTCTTTTTAAAGCAGAATAAACTTTAAAACAAAGGAGTCATATAGTGTTCACAAATGCAAATGATTCCGTTTTCATGTTACAAGAATTTTTTTTTTTCACAACAATTCTTAGAGCTTCAAACTTCTGTGTTTAACTTTGTCTCAGATAATTTAAGGGTAATGGTTGGTAACTCATTGCACTTACACAGACTCCAAGAAGACTGTAGTTCTAGACAGTGAAAGGAATCATATGGTAATGGTGATATACTCTAACTAATCCATATATATTCAGCCTCAATCAGAAAAAAATTTAGAGTGTTTTATAAAGTATATAAAATCAGGGGATCATATATATTTTTTAATCTATAGCAGAGATTCACCTGTAGCCTCTGGAGGACCCCATGGTGGAGCAGGTAGATGTCCAAATGAGGCTGTGACCCTGTGGAAAGCCCTCATTGGAACAGGCTCCTGGAAGGAGCTGTGTCTCCACTGACAGACGTGCCCATGCTGGAGCAGGTCCCCATGGTGGACCCATGCCAGAGCAGCCTGTTCCTGAAGGACTGCCCACCCTGGAAGGGACCCACTCTGGAGCAGTTCATGAACAACTGCAGCCTGTGTGAAGGACTCATGTTAGAGAAGTAGACCTGTAGAAGGTACTCCATGCTGTAGTAGGGGAAGAGTGTGAGGAGTCCTCCCTCTGAGGAGGAAGGAGCAGAAGAAACAGCATGTGATGAACTGAATGCACCCACCATAACTTGTCCCCCTGCACCACTGATGGGAGAAGGCAGAGAAAATCAGGAGTGATGCTAAACCCAGGAGAAAGGGAGGGGCAAGTGGAATTTTAAGAATTAGTTTTTATTTCTCATTATCCTAATCTGATATGGTTGGTTATGAATTAAATTAATTTTCCCCAAGTCGAGTCAGTTTTGCCTGTGATGGTAACTGGTGAGTGTCTCCCTCTTGTCCTTGTCTGAACCCATAAGCCTTTTGTAATATTTCCTCTTCCCTGTCCCACTGAGAAGGGCAGTGATAGAGTAGCTTTGGTGGGTACCTGGCATCCAGCCAGGGTCACACCACCACAACAGACTATAAATGACAGTTTGTTTGCCACATGACCTTGATAAGTGCAGCATGACAGCAGATTAGCCTTCCAGACCCATAAAGTATTGTTTAAAAGAACTTACAGTCTCAGTGAGGACAATCTCCACGTATAGTTTCCCTAAATGTCAACTTTTAAATTTAGTATGTAGTTTAACAGCAATTCTGTGTTTAAATGAGCCAGTTCCAAGTGTTTCAATTAACTTATCCATAAGGAAATGCTGAAAGGGATGCAATTTTTAAATAAATGCAGATTTATATGCTTCTATGAATTTATATTTGCCCCCTGTTACAACAGAAACAAAACATTCAAGTTTATTGAATGTTCATGAAATACACAATACTTGTATCAGCTATGCTGCTCTTTACTTTGTTGGGTTTATTAAAGAATTATATTTTCATCTATATAAAGGCACAGAGATGAAAATTTTACACATCTAAAAGCAGGCAAAAGCTTTTCAAATGGATCTGTGTAGAAGTATGTGTGAGCAATATAAAGAATCTGATCAATAGAAAACAGAAGAGAAGCAGGAAAAGAAAATTAAAATTAGGGATGAAGAAGGTAGCCTGGGAGCAGGGAACACAGTTAAGGTTGGCTTCACTGTGCATCAGAAGCACAGAATCAATAAGGCCATTGCTTAAACTGAAGATGAAATTACTTTTGTAAATGTGCTTTATTATTCTGGATCTCTCTTGTTACGTGGTTTCAAAACTTTTTTGCTGTTCACTTCTGCATTGCTTATTTTTCTCTTCTAGAAGTCATCAGTCTTGATTTGTTGCCTATTTCTGGAAAGATGTCTTCTACAGTGTAAGCCTACTTGTCTACACATTTATCTATACAATTTAACAGAAATATAAAATACAATACCAAAGCATAGGAAAAAAATAATGGTCTGTGCTACAGTTCCATGTATCAGGAATCAAGAAAACAAAGATAACTTTAAGACAGGATACAAGCCAGGTGTTGACATGAGTTAAACTGGAGACATCCATAATTCATGTAGTCTCAAGAGTATGATTTGAACTTTCACACTTTGTAGGAGACTTACTGAACTTAGAGGGCAGCAGTATGGGCTGATGTTCTCAGTTCTTCCTAATGTTTCATATTAGATGGATTGTGCATCTTACAGGTGTGTAAACTGACAAAAGTCAGCAACAGGCCACAGTTCAGTCTTTCTCACCCAAGAAGCTGTGAAACCTTGAACTGAATGCTAACTCACAGAAAAAGCCATCGAGTGCCAATCATACCATCATCATGGCACTGAGGAGAATGCAAGCACTTCTGTAAGATGTATTTTGACTGAAGAGAATCTGCTAAGAGGTCAAAAAAGCTACTTTTGAGGTTCTGGGACTGTTGAATTATGTATTGTATTTTATTCCTCTTTTTTCCAGTATTGAAACAAAACATAACATTTTGTGCTTGATAATGGCTAAGAGCACAGAAAAGAGAATTGAAAGAATCATAGAAAACCCACATCTTTCTATGGTTCTAAATCTTGTTTTTATTCAGAGAAAGGTCTTTGGATTTCTTTATATACTCAAGAATCTAGGAAACAGAGGCAAGGTGATAATGAAACAAAGGCTGCAGATCAAAACGAGAAAAAGGCTATTGAATCAGAGCAAAGTCCTGCCAGTCCAGAAAATCATAAGGTCAATCTTTATTTTAAAGGCAATCAAGGTTAATTAAAAGACTGTATCCCACTAACAGCAAATGTGGTGAATTGATGCGGTTCTTTGAGAGACAGCAGGAATTTTAAAAGGGGCATCTTCTATACCAGAAGCTCTTTCCACATTTGCAGGTAAGAGGTTCTCTTTAAAATTATGTTCACTGGGTGATTGTTCACATTAATGATGTGTTGTCTGGCACCTCCAAGTTACTACTTAAAGAAATTTGTTTTGAATTATGTCCGATAGTAAGATATTAGTGGCACAAACCAATGCTAGACATGGATATTTTCAAATGATCCTCTAAGGAAATACCTTTTGAAAGATCAGAGACCGTGTCAAACTTAGTGAACTCAGCACTGTAAATATGCTGTTGACATTAGTGAACAAATCTGTAGAAGCCTTGGAAAGGAAGAGGGCCTTTTACAGCCATAGAAACAATCAGAATTAATATGATCATTCTGCCTTTTTTGTTTACACATGCATATTACCTTTCCCTAGAGTGAATGAGCCAGATTCATTTGTTACATTACTGCTTCTTAAAGTGATCAACAATACTTTTTTAATTCTGCCTCAGGCTGCCAAGACAGACTTTGTTCAGGCTGATGGTAGAGAGTAAGAAGAGACAGGAATGGTCTCCTTTCTTCTGGATCCATTTTTTAATGTATCAGTCAACCTGCCTTATCTATCCAAAAGTTACATAGTGTAACAGATTTAATCTTTAATAGATAACTAAGAGTTGATGATCTTGGAAGAACACTAATATTTTAAATTTAGGAATGACTGATCTTTGAGGATTGCATTCGGCTAGTGATACTGGACAGAAACCATGTATGCTTTTCCAAGTCTGGGGTTTATTCCTGTCAATTAATTTTTTTTTTCCTCAAAAGCATAATAGTAGTTGCTTTAACTTAAATACATGAGGAAATAAGTGAATGAGGAAAACATGCGGAAGTTAAAGTTCAGGTCATTACAGTAGATTGAACTTCCTTCTGACTTAGATTTTATAGTTAAAATTTGAATGGTATTTTGTGGTTATTATGTTTCTATTATTCTGTTTCTATTATACAAAAGCTGATTTTTGAATGGGATTTTTGTGTATTAAATGAGTATTTGAATTAAAAGATTGCTGGAAAGTCTTGTACATTAGATTTAGTGGCTCCAGCTGTGGAAGCAGAATATCTGAGGTACTAAAGCTCAAGAGCAAATGTAAATAAGAGGACCCTTAACCTAACTAGTCAACTTGTCAGAAAAGTGGCTGCAGTGCAGAATCTTTTAACAGTGGATAGTTGCCCTTGAAAATGTTTCTGAAATATTAAAGCATGTATATGAGCAACCATGGGAATTACTGAAGCAAAGGATAAAACTAGTAAACAGTGGAGGCTTTTTTTTTAAGTTTTTTTCTTTTCCCTGTAAGTCCATGGGGTAAATTTGAAGTTCTTTTTCAACAAGAAGCATTCCTTGCAAAAATAGAGAGAGGAGTATTTTCTCTGCTTCAAAAGGTTTTGTAATGTTTTCCCAAGTTAACACTTAAAAGTGTTTCTTCTGAGGCTCGAGTGAAATTTTAAAACTGGAGAGCTTGAATATCTGCCCCTTGTTCTAGAATTTGGAATTTAACCCAATGGACTAAAGGCACTGTAACTCACTTCTTTGGTATAAATAGATCCCAACTGCTCAAGAGTTGACTAATCAACTTACTGATTAGTCTAGTTATTCCAGAAATTCCACTGGCTTTTAATAAAAGGTGATATGATAAACTGTGTTTAAAGTGCTACATTTGCACTTTAAAATTAGTAAATCACTTTTAAATACATAGTTCATACATATAACACAGCAGAAAGCAAATAGAAATTAAACTGTTAGGGTAAAGCAAATTTGTCTAGTGACAGCTGTCAAAATCTGTGAAACAGACATCACAGGATATGTTATACTGCATACATCAGAAATATAAAAGAAAACATCATGAATATTTTGTTTACATTATTAAGGAACAGTTTTAATAGGCAGTGATCAACACGTTCATTTGTCTGGGAATGTTTGTTAACTAAATCTAAAAATTGCACAGATATATTTTACCGGTGGTAAAAATTATGCTTCCACTCTCATAGAGTTCCATCTTGAAAGCAGTACTGGTAGGAAATCAGGTCTCAGAGGAGTTTTGTTCGCTTATTTGATCTTTATTATAACAAGGAAAAAGTTTACAACACTTCCCAGTCTACAGGAAATTAATTTATGTGTTGATTAGACTTTTGTAAAGACATTGTCATGTATAAGGAAACTCTGAAATAGGAGGACATTTCCAATGATCAACCAAGGCAAAATTTTAAAAAGCTGAAAAATGTCCTGGACAAGAGTGGTGTATTAGGACAACAACTACAGAATTGAAGCCACAGTGAAAGAGATTTATGGAATGAGTACAATTTATTTCAGAAATATTTAAATGTGTTAAATGTAATAAAAGTGTGCAAGCATATAAATCAGAAGAAGACTTCTTCCATTTCCACATATTTTAAGGCAGATCTAAGCTAAATCATCATAACTGAAATTTAGGAAAATTGGAATCCTACATCAGCTGTGAATTTGTTTGATAAATGCATTTCATCAAACCCAGGGAAGGTTTTGGCAGCTCTGTATGATTTTCTTATATAAAATGACAATATTAAGAAAAAAAAATATTATGAATTGTCTTGCAGGACACTAATACGGCAGGAATAAGAAAATATTATATCAAACATATTGACTCTGATGATTAAAGCCAGCAATAAAATGTGGCTAAACGTGGACAACCTAAAATTAGGAATTCCCACATGAGGAAAAGAAAATTGTTAAGAAAAGTTTAAATGTAAAATGTGGAAAATGCAAAGAACTGAAACAATTTGACTTATTTTCAGAATAAAATAAATAAGAAAAACAGTGATGATTTAAGAAAAATAATCGCATTCAACAGAGGTGTCAGGAGCACTTTTTTCATGCAGAGAATGATAAATGTGTGAAACAGGCTGTCAGACATAGTTGCTCAGGCAAAAACACAGGGGTCGCATGAGAAAAATGAGATGCCTTCCACAGGGGATGGAAGTACTAAGAATGGATGAACTTAGACAGGCTGAATAACCTCTTTCGTTCTCTGATGAGATGTTATGTTATCCTCTCAGTTGTTTCTTCTGAAATAGTTTAATTGAAAAAGTTGTTCTGGTTGCAGTTTTGTAACATTGTCAGAAGACTTCTTAATTTGCATTCTGACAGTATGTTTTGAAGAGTGAATGTTAGTGTATTTTTAAGCAATGCTGATCCTTTTAGCCTTATTCCTTGAAGTATTCAGGTGAATTAGTGTAATGTGTGAGGGTGTCAGGACAATCTGACAAATCATCATGACTAACAGACAATCTGTGTAATGGTTTAGTGTCATTTAATGGTATGGTTTGTGATCTGCTCTGTCGTTTTTTGGTGCAGAACACTGAGGGTTTTAGCTGAACTGTGATTGAAGAACATGCTGATGTTTAGCTCTGGTGATCTTTTACAAAATGTTATCCTTTGGACAGTGTTTTTTTTAACCACAAGGACTTCATGACCTTGCAATCACTACTAATTCCAGAGTGATTTTAATACTCTACAGGGGAAAAAAAACCCCCTAGACGATAATAAACTTCATATGATTTAATAGCATTTAATATTTTGCATATGATACCAAAGCAGGGCGGAGGCATACCAGTGTATACTCTTCAGGGCAGGGCTGTCATTCAGTGACCTAGATGGTATTTGGGAGTGGATCACCATCAACCTTCTGAAATTCAGCCAAAACAAATGCAAAGCTTTTCTTATGTAGTGTGACTGGCAGGGAAGAGTAGCTCTGCTGAGAACCTGGGGAGTGCAGCAGCTGGGAAGCCAAACAGGAGGCAGCAGTGTGTCCTGGCAACAGAGCAGACTGAGAACAACCAGGTGTGTACTAATCTGTACACTTCTTGTCAGCTTTGTGAGACCACATTTAGTATCCTGCATCCATTTGGTTTAGTATCCTGATCCAGTTTGGGGCTCTCCAATGAAGGAAAGACATGTATTGTGTAGAATTAATTTAACAGGACCGCAAAGCTGGTCAGGGACTAGATGTTGTGAGAGGAGCTGAGGTGTCGAGAAGGATTTTAAGAGATAAAGCAGGCTGCTGTACCTATCAACAGGTCACCAAGAAAGCAGAGTCATGCCCCTCATGGAGGTCCGTGGTGGCAGGGCAAGAGTCAACAGCCACAAATAGACACAAGAGGGTCAAACCTCTGGACTCCATCTTACGATACTGTTTGTACCTGTCCTTTAGAACCTCTGTGAAAGATGCTCTGACTTCAGAAACCTTTTGTCTTTGACTGTGAATTACCTCTCAGACTTGTACCTAGGAATAATATTGATTGCAGTTTTACCCAAGTCACTTTCACAAGGAGGCCCTCTGTAATATTTTAATACCTGAAATTCTTCGTATGTTGGTTTCTCCTTCATTCCTTTCTTCTTCAGGTCTTTGGTTGAGATTCTAGCATCTCTGGAATGGGACCTCCTATAGGGAATATTTTGATTTAATTCATAATTTCACTAGCAATATTTAAGTAAAGATTTAATTCTTTAAGTACTGAAAATGTGTCACGTAACAGTGAGTAACAGGAAGGAATTTAATGCCAATTAAATGTTTTTGTAGTTGTCTTGGGGTGACTTCATGATGTGTATCCCATATCGCTTCCCTATGAAAGGGATTAATTTTGTGCCTTTCTATGCCTTTAAACTGAGCCTGAGAGGGGGGAGGAAAACTTGAGAAAACTTCTTCAAAGCAGTTTGCAGTTTGTTCAAGGTCACACAGAGACAGAGACTTTTTTTTCAGCTGTGGCAGGAGAGCAAGGAAGCACCCGGCTTGCTGCTTTCCAGCCAGATTTTGGCTAGTTTTTCAGCTTCTTTTTCTCCAAAGAGAGACTGAGAGTTGAATTTTTTTTTCCCCTGGAATTTTGGATTTTCTCCCTTTTCTGCTGGACTGCTTCAGTATCAGAGCACATCGGGAGGACTTTCCACTGAGCACAGAGGGCCTGGCCCTGGGCCAAGCCCCAGCTTCAAGGAGACCAAAGGGAGGACTCTGACACTTTCCTAGGTTTTTCTCCACAGAAAGAGATTCTATTATTTAGCCTTATTATCCTTTTCCTGTGTGTTTGTTAAATAAATAGCTTTTATCTCTTTTACTTTCCTTTGAGGAAAATTTATTTTTTCCCGAACCTGGTGGGGGAGGGCTGGTTGCAGCCTGCCTTCTCTCAGAGGATGTATTTCTAAGTTTGGCCAAACTGGCACAGTAGCGCTGTGTCGCAACTCCAGATACTTACAGAGGGCATGCAGTCCCCTTCATACTTTCACACCTGTGATCAGCTGTTCAACTTTTGTGTATTTTTCTACATTTATTTCAATCCAATGTCTTTTGTTGCAGCATTTTTTTGAGAACATTTAATTTTCTCTTCTCTTTTTACATAAATCAATAATTATGTATTATTTTACATAAATACCATGCAGTGGCTCAACTGAGCAGTTTAAAGGTCACATTTTCATCTTTTGTAATAAAAATGTAAGAAAAAAACCCCCAAGAAATCCTTGCATAAAACCTTCAGTTCATTCAGAGTATTTAGAAGAATGTTTTTCAAATCTAGGAGTTAAATTTACAATCTGTAATCCCAGAATTCAAATAATACTATTTATAATCCTAAGCAATTTCTGTGTAAGCTAGATCTGGGACTGGAGTGAGAACTGACCATATTGCAAATATTTTTAAACTGCCTGTTTATGAGCTAGGACTAACAGTAGGAAACAGATTGCTGCATCATGACTAACAGACAGCTTACAGGGTTGAAAAATATTTCTGTATGTGTGCAGAAATAACAGCTTAGAGATCATCGCACCATAGTCCATATCCTAATTCATATATGTTCATTGTGACTGAAATTTCTTACATGTAAAAATTGTGTTTAACCTCACTGTGCCAGAGAAACACAGTTCCTTTGATAAATTAAATGGTGAAACAGAATTATAAAATGGAAGTGTTAATAGAATTCTGGCACAGTGAGGTTAAACACAATGAGTTTATTCTGATAGAATAGTGTATATACACTATTATAGAAAAGACAGGAGAGAAATGGAAGTTTTACTAAATTTTCAATAACAAATTAATATTAATCTGTACTAGGCCTAGAATGATTCATTTAGTGGATGTACTGATGTTTTCACAATGTCTTCAAAATAAAGGCAGTTTTTTGAAGTTGCATAATGCAAATTAAATATGAACACAAAATGATATAGGATTATGTACAAATATTACTTTTCTCCATCATCATAGATCACTAATGCTGTCAACTGCAGTGCTTAGGGGCAGTGAGCCTTCATACCATGCTGCGGGTGGTCTGAGTCAGTTTTATAACTTTTCAGGATTTCATTCCTAAGAAAGCTATAACTTCAATCTAAGCATAAATCAGATGCATTGACAGATCATAGTAGTGTAAAACCTCAAAGAAACAAGATACATGGAGGAGAAAAAACCACAAACCACCTGAAATATCCCCACACTGAAGAAAAAGTGTGTAGCTCTTAAGGTTGAAGTGAACTTTCTGAGCTGAACCCCATATGGTAGCAGAGTTGACCTTAGTGATCTTGCCTCCCAGTAAACTGAAATATTTTTTGACTAAATTGAAGTTCATGATAGCTGCTAGTAGTTATCCTGAAGTAAGAAGAGCTTTCTTAACAGAAGGAAAGAGAAGGGTGAAAGTGCAGAAAACATTGCTATGCCTGAAAAAATGACTTGTTAAGGAAGGGCTTAAGAGCAACTTGTACAACAAGAAAATAACTGTAATTTGCATTGAGCTATTCATAGAATCACGGAATGGTTTGGATTGGAAGGGACCTTAAATATCACCTAGTTTCAACCCTTCTGCCATGTCAGTGACACTTTTCACTAGATCAGGTTGCTCAGGGCCCAGTCCAATCTGTCCTTGAACACTTCCAGGGATGGGGCATCCATAACTTCTCTGGGGACTATTATATAGTCCTGACACAAAAAGACAGTGTATGGTAGTATTTCTGAGTTTCAGCACAAGGGGTGGAGTTTAGGCAATGATCAAAAAGAAAAAGAAAATAGTTAGCACAATATGATATGTAAACCGTAGGCCTTGACATGGCTTATTAATGGAGAATTAGATCCTGTTTCATCAGTCAAATTATTATAAACTTCAAAATGAATGAGAAAAAATAGTTCACTGTATTGAAGGTAAAGTGCATTAACTCGACCTTTTCCCTCTCTTGGCTTTAAAAACTTCATTTTAAACAAAGTATTCATAATTTCACTTCACTCATATTTTAGAGGTTAATTAAAGTTTGAAATTCTGTATATTGTTGTGCTTTTCCTTAAGTATGTCTGAATGTGACCATCAACATAATGTATGGTTGTGAGGATCTGAATTTGAGCAGTGAGTTTTTGTGTTCCTACTCCATCAGGAAAAACAATGTAAATATTTTGGTATTGATGAGCAAAAGTAATTAGCTCCAAAAGTGCAAAGGGTAGATAAAGAGACAGTTTTTTCTTGACTTTTCAGATACAGACTAAATGGCATCAAATCAGCAGTAGCAGTTACTATTAGCCTCCAGCTATAGCAACACCTTTCCCCCAGCAGGAACAGTTGTAGAGCAAGCAGTCTTAGCAGTAGCCATGGGGGTATACCTGGAGAGAATATTAAAAATGTCTCTATGCAGCATTGTCATGTGATGGAGAGTGCTGAAATGTAGAATGATTTCTCCAGCACAAAAAAAAATCTATTAAAATTAATTCCAAAATACCTCTGGGATAAATTTGGTGTTGAAGAATTCTGCAAGATGTGCAAATACTTTCAGCTTTGATAAGGGAATTCATTAAAAGCCAGGAAAAGTGGGTAACTAGAAAATTGAAACTACCACAAATTTCTGCAGTAGTCCAGGACAGTGTGAAAAGATACTTACATTATCCTTTTTGTAAACATACTCTAATTTTAATTAGGAAACCTCATAGCAGTTACCATATTTCAGGTGCAGTTTTATGGACATCTAACTGCTTAACAGCTAATTGACTGTCCAATGCAGTCTTCTAGCAATCTAACTTTAGGGTTGTGTACGTTCTCAGTCCTCATAAATCCACCTCAAGCACTCTCTGTGCATTGATGAGGAATCTTAATTAAAAAAAAAACCCAAATTATTTCATTGACATGTACATCGGGAAAAGACTATGCATACTGTATTGTTACTTCCAGAACCAGCAATGTCCATGCAACTATGTATGTTTGCAGGTCATTTGGAGAGAAGAATGCAAAGTAGGAAGTACATTATGTTTATCATGGTTTGTGCAATGCCTAGTCTCAGAGGTCTAATGTGCAACTGAAAAAGATTGAATTTGAAACTGAAAATTGATTGAATTGTTATCCTGATGTGTCCCTTTTTAAGCACTTACTGTGATATTTATTTTCAAAGTATCTTTATGTTAAGACTTTGCTTTCTGATAGTTGGGTGCTACAATAAGAATACTATTACATTTGAAAACATGAGGTATCATAGAAATATGCATGTTGGAAAAGATCTTTTAGATCATGGAGTCCAACTCAGCATTACCTAGCCCACCACTAAACCACGTCCCTAAGCACCACATCTATGTCTTTAAATTCCTCCAGAATGGTGACTCATACACCTCCCCAGGGCAGCCTGTTCCAATGCTTGAAAACCCTTGTGTTGAAGACATTTTTCCTTACGTCCAATTTAAACTTCCTCTGGTGCAACTTGAGGCCATTTCCTCTTGTTCTCTTGCTTATTACCTGGGAGAAGAGGCTGAGCCCCACCTCACTACCACCTCCTGTAGGCAGTGAACACCCTCATGCTTTCACTACTTAGCAGTGACAATGCAGTGTTTACAGAGTGACAGTCCCCTTCAGTCTCCTTTCCTTGAGCCTAAACAGACCCAGTTCCCTCAGCCACTTCTCATGAGACTTGCAGATATGAAGATATACAGGAAATCATTGCTTTTCATTGAACTAAATAATAAAAATATGAATATGTACTAACAAAACCATAAATATTTAAACTGTAAATACAAGTAGAAGTGTTATTCATTTAGATGAATATATACTTATATGCAGTTTTTTATAGGTTTTTAAGTTTTTATAGGTATAAATATTTTCCATGTTTTTATATGAAGAATGAAAATAAACCTCTGTTAAATTACTGTAAGTGAAGTCTGGATCATATCCTTTAATTAATGAAATGCAGAATGGAGAAGTCCAGGTAACTGAGTTTTTTTTTAAATGTGACTAAGTATTTAAGTCTAGGTCTCAGAAAAAGGCACATTTTTCCAAAACATGGATTTTACATCTTCTAAAAACAAATTCAATAACAAGTTTAATGTTAGCCGTACAGAATAGAGATATCCAAATTCATTAGTCATATTTGCAATCCATGGCTATTATTCACAGATTTTTTAAACCACAAACAACAACTTCACTTTAATTATTCTTTTTATCTAATCCGTTACATTCTCAAGTTCTCGATCTCTTCCTATTTTGCAGTGTGTATGAAGGGCTTTGAAGTGATTTAAAGTCATTCCTTTGGATGAAAGGGACTGTATTATTAAAATCTCTCAAAAGTTACTGAGACATCAAACATCCCATTTCAGTTATCTTTATCTCCTTGTCTGGCTATGCCTACAGAGAAGAAACATTATTTGCTACATGTTATCTCAGCCTTTTCCAAATCATTGCCAAATTTGAGATTTCAGACCACTCTTTATGTGGCCTCTATGAACTGTTCTGATTTGAAATCAACCCTGTATCCTCTTATAGTAGAGTTATTGTAATTTTAGGAAATCTGATTAAAGATGACTCACCAAAACCTCTGTAGTTCTATAATACATATTGAAATTCACTGAACTCCGTCAGAGCACTGTGGAAGGAGAGCTTAATGACATATGAACACCTTTAAAAATGATTAATTTTTTATCACCAGGTAGGAAACCTTTATTCATTTTAGTCCTCAGCTCCACAAATAAATTCTCCTAAATGAAGCTGATTATGAGAATTCTTCACTGAGGACATATGTTAAACACTGCTTTCCCTTTCCAATGAGGATTATACTACCTTGTTATTTCACATAAAAACTGTTTGTAAATCTTGCCTGAAAAGTAAACTAAGAAAGTATTTAATACAGGAAAAAGACAATTGCTAAGAAGATGGAATTAAAGTGTCATTTTGTCCATCATTTCCTGCATATAAGCATAGTTAGTAGAAGTAGAGAACTGCAGCCTTAAAGCTTGACCTCTTCAGGTTTATGGGCACATTGCAAAGGAAAGAAATATGAAAATCTGTTTCTGTTTCTCAGAGAAACATAACTGTTATAGCACCCAGAATATTACTGTTCACAATGATCATGTTATTTAGACCAAGTCACTAAGCTCTGCTTAATTGTTAAACAAGAAAGAATTAAGGATTAAAAGTTGATTAGACTTTCAAATATTTAGATTTTCTCTAATGGAACGAATTGTTTTCAGTTATAACTACTTGTAAAAGAGAACCACAGGATTGTGCATGTGTAATCAATAGCAACAAGGCTATTTGATTGTAATTCTGAGAACAAATTATTGTGACATATTCATTTTGATTGAAATCAGACCAAGTCTTTTATTGGCCCCCTAGAAGTCCTTGGGAGCAAAAAAACTATATATTTCACATCTTAGTGAATTATTGCCCTTCTCATCCATTATGAAGCAATGAGAACATTGCACTCAACTATTTCCTTTTATATACATCAGCTATTAACACAGATTTATAGACTATTGTAATTATTTACTTCATTCATGGATTGTAATAACAAGAAGTAAACAGATGTTCATCATATTCTCCATTTAAATACCTTTCTGATTCAGCAAATGAAATCTCAAAATGTAGAACAGGTAAGTACTTTGGTGTGTCTGTGTGACATACAATAAGCAAGAAAGACTAATATGTAAGATGATGTTTTCAGTGTATTAATTTTTCTAGTTTGGGTTGGGTTTACTGCTGTCCTATCCTAGAACTTTCCAATATTACAACCAAATATAGCTTTTCTTTTAATGCATCACTTGCCTCATGCAAGTTCCAGACTGCCTACAAGCTACATTACAAATTTCAGATATGAGAATTAAGAAGAAATCAGGACCACTTACCAAGGAATTAATAAAAATCAGTAGTCAATGCTATTTCGGACACATGATAAATCAAATCTGCTTTTCGGAGCAGTAATAATTCATAAATACATTCTCTCAATATGAAATTTGGCTACAAAATTGAGACTAGCTGCACTTTCAATTCTCAAGCAATACTGCAGGAGCAAAAGAGTCGTTATAAAGTTGCTTCACAAAGTCTGTCTTTCAAAATCCTAGACAAAAAGTAGTAGGGAAAACCTTTCCACTCTTAAGAGATGCTGATTTGAAGCCATTTATAAATGTCGAAGTCATGGAATAGCCTATACAAATGCTATTAATGTACCATTTCAAACATCTTTGCTGTTTAAAACTTCCCTCTCTTTTTCCCTCCTTAAGCCTTTCCTCCATTCCTGATGCATCCATTAAAAAGGGATCAGTTTACACTTTGCATATTTTGCCTGTTGCTTTGTAGACTAATAAACTAGTACCTTATGTGACAAACGGCTATTAGAGTATTGGCTTTCACGGGTAGTAAAATGTAAGAAATATTATGTATCAGAATATGTTAGGAAATATTATGTGCAAATATGTTAAGAATAACTTTGCTATGCAGATATTAACTAGTTAAAATTATAACTGGGGTCAAAGTTACAAGATGCTTATATAGCTTGAGTTATAAGATACCAATATATTCTGAATCATTACTTTCTATACCATGTAATAGCTAGTATATGGTTAACTAATCACTTAATGCTTAAATAAACGGAAACTCGCCAGGTGAATAATATCAAAAATAGACAAGTATAGCTATGTAGGGAAGCAGCAGGATGTACTAATGAGAAGCTGGCAAATGTAAAGTCAATTAGCCACAAAATGGAGAATTTAAACCAGTTAGATCCAGAAAGATCAAGGAACACCATAACTGCGCATGCTCTGAAGATGAAGTTGAAAAGCTCAGATGCAAGGAGGACCTTGAGCCTTCATCGAAGAAGACTCCTGAAGAGCCTCACGATCACATTACACGTGCTCTGAAAAGGCAGATCGGGGGAGGAACTATGTTAATCCCTTCTAAGAAAGTGTAAATTAGTTCTTAGAAAAACTATGCATATGCATTGTGGTTTATTAATATGTATCATATTAAAGCATATAAACGGGAAGTTTGTGTAAGTTTGTGTGCCTCTGGCTATGAGCCATGCACCCAGTGCTGTCGGTTTTGCCTTTAAATGACCTTTATCTCCTATTGTTCTTTATTAAATTTAAAAAACCCCAGAGAGAGGAGTGGGCTTCATTTCTCATGCTACCAAAAAACCTGGAGTGATGCAAAGAAACACAAATGCACATCAACTATTAGTTTCTATCTTGGTATCAGGGCACTTGAATGCTTCAGTAGGCTTTTACTGAGGGTTCCTTTATGTTTATTTTAATGAGTAGAAAATAGAAAAATACAGTGGAAATTTGCTTCAAATAAATTACAGTTAAAGTTCCTCAAAAACAGAAATGAGTGTGATAATTACAGATAAAAGTTATAAACCGGAACTGTCAACTCATTATCCTTCTGCTCCAAAGGAACCACAGTGGAGACTGGCTGTTACTGTACTCGTGTCTTTCCAATGATTTAGTGACTGCACTAATTTAGGCAGGAGAACACAGAAGTCTTTCATAATAGGCTAAACAATTTGTTTCAGTCTCGAAGTATCAGCAAGAAATAATATTAAACAGTAACACAAATGAATCTTACTGGATAGATTATTCCAATCTTGTCTTCCCTTCTTAGGACCGTCATAGCTGAAGCATGAAAATGAGGGGAACAAGAAAATACTTGAAGTTGATATAGTTCCTCTAGGCAATTTTTCAAACATTACAAACAGTGCACGACTGTACAATACTGTTTTAATACTTGATTTCGAAGGCTTAAAACACCACTTGAATTTTTGTTTTCAAATTGTGTAAATGTGGAACACATACACATGTAATTATGCATAAGGTTTTTAATGTGTTTGTGGAATTCAGGAGGAGGTGCTTGAGGTTGCTAATGAAGAATGGTGAAGATAACATCTTTTTTGGTGAACATACTTCTTTACATAAAGGGTTGCAGAACACTGGAACAACCTACTCAGGGAGGTCATGAAGTTTCCCTCTCTGGAGACACTCAAAACCTACCTGGATGCATTCCTGCCTAACCTGCTCGAGGTGACCCTACCTTGGCAGGGAGTTTAACTGGATGCTCTCCAGAGGACCCTCCCAACCCTAACAATGCTGTGATTCTGTGATAGATAGCACCTGAGAGGAAGACAACAGCTGACTCTCCACATAAAAATTTTAGTAGAGCGAAGCAGCAGTTGTCACTATGGTTCATATGTGTAAGGACTCTGTGCACATTCCCCAGGAGGTTTGGCCAGTAGGGTTGGGGACTAGTGTGGCCTTATGCAGTCCCATAGAACTGGTGGCTGTGGAGAGAGGCTCCTGGGAGTCCTGTGTGGAGGCCATGGCCAGGGCTGACCCCTGCCCGTGGGGGCTATTTTCGGACATGGAACAGGCACTCAGTCCCTGGTGAAGCCACAGTTCTTCTGCACATCCACTGCTCCTGGTCAAAGCCCAGGACTGATGGGCTGATGTCCTGGCCTGGCCTCAGCCTGGCTTCATGCATGGCAGCCTTGCTCAACCGTCCCCAGGGCTGTGTTGAGCCTGGTTCCTGTCAACTTTCCTCACCTGCAGGCTGGTGTTCTGGCACAGCTTTGGCTCATCCCCAGGGAAGTGTCCAATGCTTGAGACTGGCACTTCCCCCAGTTGCACTCTGGTAATGTGTGTATATCTGTCTGTCTAATTTATGACCATGAAGTGATAATTATATGACATTTATGACAACTGTACACTTTCAACAAGTGATTATAGATAGAGAGTAATGAAGCTTAAGAAACGATATAGATCTAAAAGAGCTACCTATTCCATTTTCCTCAATAAAATTTGAAATGCAATATACTCCTTATGTCTATACCTTCTCATCAGTGTTCCTAATCCTTTGCCAATCATTGAAATTGCTTATAAAGAGTAGCTATTTTTTATTAAAGATAATTTTATTATCACTTACATGCATGCATATTCCTCCTGCTTTGTGAAATCATCCTGGTTTGATCAAAGGGACAGATGCTGTTGTCTGAAGGTGAGTATTTGGCTTGTATGACCTGCACTATGAGTTTAATTTGAAAGTGGAATTAGGTTGAAATGACCAGATGTCCTGGTTTAGCTGACACAGCTGGGAAAATCACGGAGTGAGTCCTCCTGGAACACATTACTGGGCACATGAAGGAGAAGAAAATGATTTGGAACAGTCAGCATGGATTTACCAAGGGCAAATCATGCCTGACCAGAATGATTGCATTCTGTAATGAAATGATGGATTTGTGGATGACAGGAGAGCAGTGGATATCATTTGTATCAACTCTAACAAGGCTTTCAACAGCATGTCCCACAGTATATTTTCATAAAAGTCACAATATTATGTTATGAGTGGGTATGCAACATTAAAAATTTGGCTGGATGGTCATCCTCAGAGGGCAGTGGCTCATAGGTCATAATCAACGTGGAGGCATGTAAAAAGATGAGTACTGCAGAGGCTGTTCTGGGAATTGTCTTGGTTACCCTCTTCATCAGTGACCTGGAGGAGGTGAATGGTGTATGCTATTCTCAAAATTGCAGATTACATCAAAGTGTGTGTGTGAGGGGAGGATGAGCTGTTGACACACTTGAGGGCAAAGCTGTCATTGTATACAGTCTGTATCCTGGGAGGTTTTAAAGACTGGACTCTATCAAGCCAAGAGAAATCTGGTATAATTTCATGTTCCTGCTTTGAGCAGGAGGCTTGTCTTAAAATGTCCTGAAGTCCCTTCTACCTGAATTATTTTGCGATGCTTTGATCCAATGTAAGCATAATTCCCTATGTTCTGGCAAAAATCATTTGGTCACTCCTCCCTTGTTTTTACCTAGGACTGAAGTATTTTCCCTCATATATGCAAAAAGCAGGGTCTTTGGAAGTTAGCCATTCATGGCACAGTGCAGAGAAACTCAGCTTCTGAACTGTGTAGTGACCTCATTTTTGTGATACACAATCTTGGGAAATTGATAGCTGCATTGGATCAAGTAATCTAAAGCAGTGGGAATGTCTTTAATGTTACCTACCACAAAAGCAGGCTCCCTGTGTCACCATAAACTAGGGCTGCTTTTGAGAGTGATTTCAATATTTGGAAGGAAACACAAAAACTCCTGCCTGTGTATGAAACATGGATGGCAATATATACAGATGTAGAGGGAAAGGTGTTTACAGTAGTGAGAGATGAGAAGCTGTTGTTTGTAAGAATATAAAACAGTATAAAATACCCTACTGGGTCAGACCACTCATCCATGTAGATCAATTTTGACTCAGAGTTCCTGGAAGACACACTGTTTTGGATGAGCATGGGAGCCTAGATAATTTCTGTGGCCTATTTGCCTATTCATGTCTTGCCCTTTTAATACACATTTATGGATTTTTGTTCAGAAATTTCCTTCCTTCTTAACTTGATGATATTCTCTGTCTCCACAATCTCCTGTAGCAGAACTGTCCAGAATTTTGCTGTTGACAGTGCTGTGTGAAGTATCCTGTTATTTTTTAAAAACTCTTCTAGTAGCCTTGAGTGCCTCAGGCTATTGTAATGAGGGATTTGGAGAAGAGCAACTCTGAATTGAGGTTATCATTTTTAATATATGCGTGTTGTAATATTAGTGTCTTTAAAATATTTAAGTTAATGATAATTTTTAACAAGGAAGGAAGACAGGAATATTGTCAGGTGTGGAAAGCTGAATGAGGATATTTTGGTAAAGAGAAACACTGGAAAAAGAAAAGTCTGCATCCTCTGAATATTAAAAGATTCCTAAATTCTTATCCTAATACTTGCCCATGATCACCCACAAGCTTACATATTAAAACACAAGAGGGAAAAATTAGAAAATATATTCTTTTCATAGCAGTAGAGTGCATGAGTGGCAATTTTCTAGTAACTTCAGAAATAAGAAATATTTTATCCCTTTTCTTTTTTGCAAAAAAGTTTATGCGAAAGACCCTCAATAGTAACTTTGCATTATTCTAACAAATCAGATCCTACTGCAAGAAAGTTAATTTTTTATGGTCATCAAGAAGAAGCAGCAGGTATTTTTCTTCAAAGTTAGAACACTTGAAAAGTATAAAAAATGTGAATAGGGTTAAGTATTTTGTCTTTATTAGAACTAAATTTTGGGGATTTTTAACAAAACACAAAACTCTACTGAAATAAAACAAACTTACCTACAAAAATACTAAAAAGAGTGACAGTGAAAGAAAATGATTTAGCCGTGTTGCATTTCACTAGTACCATATTAACAAGAAATAAAGCTAAATGTAACTTTAAACAATCTTTTTTCCCCACAGCTTATTTATTAAAATAATCCTGATAACAAAGCTCTCTAGTTTTGGTTTTTAAAAATTATTATTGTTGTTATTATTATTATTATTATTATTATTTTATCAATGTTTATAAAATTTCCCACAAATAATGGAACTATCTCTTCTTTCTCATCTTTGTAAAAATAAATGTAATTACATGGTAGAAAAAAATAATCTAAGACAGCTCAGACCCCTAAATTGTGAAGCACAATTCTAGTATTAAACGGGTAGAACTAGAGCACCAATCCAATTCTGTTCCAGAAAAGGGCTTGCTGTGTTTACATGGAACAAGAGTACGCTAATGTGATTTGCTGCACAAGCCTGTTACTTGAAGTTCTGCTCTGTACAAAGTTTTTCATCCTAACCCTAACCTAAAAGATGTCTAATTTGATGGCAAATTAATTTATAGCTACATAGTCTGAGAGTCTTTTAAACCTGCTGCTTCCAATTTTGGTTTCATGATCGCTGTATGCAGAGACCTGGGTGTATCTCTTCAAGTAGACACCTGAAATGTAAAACCTGAAGTAACAGTAAGAATTTTATGTCAATGGAAAGAAAGTTTAAATTCATTATTGTTACACATACTCATCCTCATAATTTGCCACTTCTGTTCTTCTAAATTCATCTTAAATATGAGAGGTAAATGTTAAGAAACTATAATTTCAAAAAATTTTATTTAGCCATAAGTATAGACTTTCTAAATACAATTTTAGAATGGAAAAACACTTGGTTTATGATCTTTACTGCTCTTTGAATTTTTTTCCTACTTCCTTATTGCTGTTACTTTCCAAGAAATCTTTGTGCACCATAATGGGAAGCAAACCCTGCTCATATAGTCCATGATACTGTAGGCTTTTCTAGTGATCACAGATAATGACTAAAGAATGCAGTAAGTATTTGCCACTCACCAAAATATCTACAACATCTGAGGATGCGCATATAGTAATTTTTAACAGGAATGTACAGCAAAGGCCATAGTTGAATATGTTGCAGACTAAAGGATTCCGAGGTCTGGCTTGATTCTTAAATTCATACTATATCTTACACAATTGATCTGTCAGGGTCTGATTCTGTAAGACTATAGGCAGCTTTATAAGTATATTATGCACCCTATTTCCCAACAAATTCAGGATTAAACTACTAAATCAAGATTTTCTTACAACACTTTTAAGATTATATCCTAATTTTTTTCTTTCTTTTTTTTTTCCCCTCTATACCTATCACAAAATAATCTTTGTGGGAAAAATAATGGATCCAGATGGATTGTCTTCCACTGCCGATGGACCTTCTACCTGTTTCAGCTTTGTGACACACCTTTTTTCCCCATGTCTTTCCCTTCTGTTGAGGTTTTTCTAACAAGCTAATAGGTTCTACAGTAAGATGCAGAAGACTGCAGCACTGTGTGTTAGCAATATGGCAAAATATGTATATTTGTATAACCCTCATTATGTGCTTAAGCGCTGTCCCATAGAGAGAGTACAAAAAGGATTTTGGGGATAAAAAAAGAAATTAGAATTCCAATTTGCTACCAAGTCCATGGGATATTAAAAAGAATAATATTCTCAAAAAATTATAATGAATCCATTGTCTTCCTAGAAATTTCCTGAATCTCAACATATTCTCTAACAGTTTGTGCATGAGACAAATGCTTTTTGCAGAATGCAGCTATGGGTGGAATCAGAAAGACACATTTCAGCGTTCCACCACTCTTGGCTTGAAATGGAGAATTACATAAATATAACATTCCCTGGAAGTTAATTTTACATTAAACTATAATTTTCAAAATGAAAAGAAAATAAAACCTCTTTCAGGAGAATTAGACATGCAGTTCTTCAGCAAAAAAATGAGCCCAAGAAATTCTCTGTTGTGTAATGCATCCTTATTCAAAGGATGACACCCTACGTATGTTCCACTTAAAATTTCAGATTGGAAGGTAATTTGTGTTTTCTGCTTGTCTCCTGAATAGTCCTGATTACACCTTGAGGACATATGACACTACGACATATATGACATTATGTCAGTAAATACACTACGTCAATGGATCCTTCTGAAGGTAGTGACAAAACCTTTCATTTGACTAAAAATATCTTCAAAAGTCTAAACACCTGTCACTGTCCTTGGGGTTCTCATATTACATTCTCTTCAGTAATCTTAGTGGATCTCCTAAGTACAGTGGTGCTGTACACTATGTGATTGATGCTGGATAATTAAAACCTTATCTGTCTGGAAACCAAGTGTGGTAAGCTGCACTATTTATTAATGCTGACTCAGGGACCTAGCATTGTATGTGTTTGTATCTGTCTGTAGCAGCAGTAGTGCAAGAGTTATTGATAGCATGGATTTATTTATTTTACAGCTATTCTGGGCCTGGGAAACATATATTGACATAATTTCTCCTGGTAACACAATGTCAGATTAAAAGAAAAAAGCAGCATTCTTATATATTATATAAGAATATCTTACATATTATTTTTAATGGTGAGTAAAACTTACTGCCTGCTGCTGCCTCTGACAACATAAGATAAATCCAATGGTACATGCTACAAAAGAATTGAACACCTTATACAAAGGTACTTGTCATTTAGACCCTTGATTGTATTGGAATTCTTTAGCTTCCAAAAGTGTATCCAGCAAGAAGGAAAATCAGTAACTGCTTTGTAGAGGAGCATAAAACACTGTGAATTTAGTATGTAACTGAAGAATGTCCTATCCACCAATACAGGGCAGAAATGTTTATTAACTTGTTACAGTCGTAGATGAAAAAGCTCTAGAAATGTCATGAGGTAGACAGGCAGTACATATGCATGCATATACAGCCACATACCCAAACAGATAAAAGAAGTAATGGGAATAACATTCCCCACTCATGTTGCCAGTTATTCTCCCAACACTATATTCTTTTAAATAATTCCTCCTCTTTCTTCTGTTTTTCTAGTCATATTTTTATTTTCTGATCTTCTGAGTTAGATGTAAGATTATGCAGATTAAATACTAAGATTTTTGGGGAAAATCTTAAAAAGTAAAAGAACAACCTAATTTGTATCTCAGAATAACTGCTTGACAGTTAACAATTTCACACATCTATTAATTTTTTAAGATGAAAAATATACACCTGTGTATAAAAGTTTGGAGTTAACACATTGACAATATTAATTTAGGCTTCACAGGGTATCTTCATCTTTTTTCTCATTTTTATTGGTCACATTTTTAAAATTTTATTCATAGTGATTATTTTTACATACTTGAATAAGGAATTGCACATATTTTTCTGGTCCTTTATTAGAGGTACTTTTTTGCATTTGCATTTTCTTCATTCTATGTCCTTGCCTACTTTTAAATTGTATATATCTGGTCCAGTCCATAACAGTGAAAGTTAGGAGCATTTCACTAACTTTTATACTCTCTGCATCAACTTAACCTTCATATTAGTATGTGGTCCTTGTAACTAAATGTATACTAAAGCTTTAAGCATGTGATCATGTTTCAGCATTTGTCTTTGAAGACAGTAATAGGGTTATTGAGCAACAAAATGATAATCAGGAGTTTTAGAGGTCGCTCATTATAAACTGTATAAATATTTCATAAATTCCCCACTGTTTACAGATAGCAACAGTTTAAAAATAAATTGCAAATGTTCAGTATATAATGTAGCTGATCTAGTTGTTAATGCTTTTTGATTTGGGGTTTTTTTTAAAGCTATCTATATGTTTATGCAAATTCTAACCTCTACATGACATAGCTTCATAGACTGGTCCAGCAAAATATGTCATGATAAAATTTCCAAGCATCATTGCATTCAAGTTCATCTACACTGCCAAAATGAGCTATTTTTAAAATAAGTTAAAACATGCCACATGCTAAATATCCTTAAATCAGTAAGAAAATCTTCTTGCATTACTTTTGCTGGGTTTTAGGTATGTGTTTAGATATATAATGGATGTAGAGTTATAGAATTTTCAAAACTAATGTCTGTTTTGGAATTTAGCTGTTTCAGTATTGGCATGGGGCCTGAGTGTTTGGTACAGTGACCGGGTATATACTGAATAGCCTGTACATTTTGTGGGACCTTTTGCAACCTGATATCCAGACGTTGGCCTTGTCCCAACTGCATATAAGAGTAGAACATGTCTACAATTTCCTCCCTTCATGTAAAGATATCTTGTGTTGTATAAATAGAAAAGGAGTTGTGTTGTTTTATAATCAAGCTGTACCTAAATACCAGACTGCAGCTACTGTGGAGTACAAATTCAACTTGTGCCACCTCAGATCCAAAGCTATAGTGCAATTGGATAAATCAACACGAAGAAATCTTTCCTAAATTAGATGATGACTCTGTTGATGAGGCGGTCTTTAGGATCTTTATTGCCTTCTTTGAAGACATGTAGAAAAACGAGAACCAAATCCCTTTTTCCCCCAGTTCCTTGAACTTGTCATCTGGATTTGCAGTGTAGAGAGATTGAGAGCCAATGGTTTCAGTACAGCAAAAGGTGAAGTCTGAAAAAAAGGGCAAAAAACCATAATAACAACTAAAATCCAAACAATACTATTTACATTTTCATTTCCATGATATTGTGGAACACACTGGGACCAGACTGCTAGATGTTTTGTGTCATCCTACCTTTCAGTATAATATAAAACTTACTCTTCTGAGAAGGAAGAAACATTAATAATTAATTATTGTCTATTAGGAAGAAATTTAAAAATTCTGTACTGTGAAAGTGGTGAGGCACTGGATCAGATTGCCCAGAGAAGCAATGGATGGCCCATCTCTGGAAGTGTTCAAGGCCAGGTTGCAGAGAGCTTTGAGCAACCTGTTCTATGGTGTCCCTGCTCATTGCAGGGCATTAGAACTACATGAGGTTTAAGGTCAGTTCCAACCCAAATTTCTATGATTCTATGATAATGCTGCCCAGTTAATTCTGATTTTAACAGTTTTCTGAGCAACTGCTGTTTTGCTTTGATAAATCTCTTCTTCAGCTCCTAATGAAAATGACTTACACAGCTATGTGTGGCATAAGAAACACCAGTCAGTCCAGTGCCCGTGTGCTCAGAGAAGTTGCTTATTTCACTAAGACATATGCTAGTGTTAAATATTGTTACAGAAATAACTATTGTCTTATCAACAGATATCAGGTTTTATGTTCCTAATGTTTTTCTTTGTCCCAAGCCCTTGAAAACATTGTAGCTTCTAGTCCTGAAATGAAAAGTGAGCATTTCTAATCTGTAGAATTAGAACGCACAATTAGACTATAATTTTTTCTGTGGGCAGTTTTGTAAAAGAATTATTAAATACACTGATATGTCATAAGGAGCAAAAATATTTCAAATTATATTCAGAGGTTTTAATGACAAGTTCATTCTGTATATACTGCTAGATATTTAGGAAAATTAACAGTAAAGGTCAATGAAGACTGGAGATGCATTCCAGAGGTTTTATTTGAGTTATTTGCTTGAGTCTGTTCAGCTGCACATTGTTCAGTAACTGGCCATTTTGAGTCAAATTACCTACCTAAATGAGCTGAGCAAATGCTGGCTCAATTTAGCTACATACTATGAAATTTGTACATTGAGTTATTCATTTTAGTGAATAGTTTGCTGAAGACTAACATTCAAATAGCATTTACCATTATCTTGTTAATAGGCCTTACTGCTCTAAATCTACTAAGAATGCAAATAAATGATAATTCTGCACTCATTAAGGAAATCTCCTGTGACTTACTTTGGTTAAATGCTCCAACAGGCATGTTTAGCACTTCTTTGGGGTTGGTAAAGTTCCAAAAATCTGTAAATTAAAGTTCTGTGGAGTGCTATAAAATGTGCATAATGAAACCCTGAACGTAAATTAAGAAGATTTATATTTCGGCATTCTGCTTACGTTATCCAGTCTGAATGCTTCACAGGTTTTTATGAAGCAAATAAACTGTTCTTCTTCTTGAAATTCATTTTGAATGGTCACCATGGATTCATTGTTACAATACTTAGTTCACATATTAAAGACCGAATTGCTCTTTTTAATCTATATATCATACTGAAGTGTTATTGCAAAACACCTTTGAAGTCTAGGTGCTCCATCTATAATAACAATACATTGAAGTTGCCTATAGACATAAGTAGTTTAAATAGAGCTGGAAGCAATGTTTATGAATATTCTCGCACTTTAAACTCATGTATTTATTTAAGTCACACTTATGAATCCCATTATTCATAGCCAATGAACATTAACTGAAAAAAAAGTTTATTTCCAAAGGTCTTTAAATAGTATTTATTGAAAATAAGTACAACTTGTCGTATAAACTAAAAACCCATGTGCTTTTTCTGTGTGGTTTTCAGCAGGAATGAAACTAAAGTGTTGAGGTTGTGTGCAACTTCCATCAAGAGCTGTACATCTGTCAAAGAAATCACGTCAGGGCTTTGGGTAATCTTTAGCCTAAAAAAGAGAGAAAGCATGAAGAAAGAGACCCTGAGGTGCAGCTATTTTCTAGACAGCTTGCTGCTGTGGAATTGCTCTGTTCAGGAAAAAACTGTCTTCCAATGTGGAGGATCATATTTTGTATTTTAACAAATTGCTTCATTGATGGGTCAGTTCTAGATGAGTTAAATTAACTAAGTGGTGGTGAGGGTATTTCATATTTGCTCTGAAACAGAATTGTTTTGAAACAACAAAAAACAACCACAGAATTTTACTTTTAGGCTCTATGAGGATATCTATGTAAAAGTGCACCATTTTTAGAATGAAGACCTACTATAGAACTGACTGTCTTTGGCTTCTAACTCTTCCAATTAGTGGCTCTGTTTCCTTTGGGATGAAGAAACTCATGCTGTGGATTCTGGAAACAGTGGTATGGAATAATTCAATCAAAGTAAACTAAAAAAAAAAAAAAAAATTAGCCACAGAATTATGTGTAAATAAATAGCAAGAACATTGTAAAACCAAATATTGTAAATACAATAAAACATTTGAATGGTTGATTTTTAAATTTTTTATTTCTCAAACATAATTTTAAAAATATTTTTAGAATTTGTTTTGGCATAACTAAGGGATTTCCAGAATTTCACAGCCATACTATAAGATATCATAGCATTATATCAATCTGGTTTATTACACTGTATTAAATATAGTCCAGTGTATGTTCAACATATCCATTTTTGCAATTCTTTCTTATTTTAAAATGTTTTACACATTTTATATTTAAAAATTAACTAATATACATGTGCTGTACAACTAAAATACTATGGTATTACACATAATTCAGTTTGAACACCAGGGATTATAAAATGTCTTTGGGAATTAGACCAGCTCAAACTGTTAAACTGTGTTTTGTGCTGGAGTATAGAGTAGACTAGTATTTGAGCTTTTGGATCACATTACACTATGATGATAGAGTACATCTAAAAACAATTAAGACAGTGATGAATATGAGAACACAGCGCTTAACTGAGGGGTACTTTTGTAAGAAACAGTGCATAGAGAGCACTTCAGATTCAGAGTACAAATCCAAACAATTAGAGATAAAAATGAAGATAAATCATTTAAGATGGAACAGCTATACATACATTTGCATGTACATCCACAAACTCATTCAGAAATAAGTAATGAATTATTTTAGAGGAATTAGCAGGGAGCAGAGTCAAAATAGAAATTTGATGGCAAGAAATACAGGGTCCAATGGGATTTAATCTGGCATTCTATCATAAAGAACAATTTGACTTCAAAAAGTGGCACTAAGAATCAATGGTTTCTGGCATAATTCCCAAACTGTTTGAAACTAGGTTATATGAAAGTGAATGGAAGGCAACATCTCTGTTAGGATATGATTAGGGCAGAGGTGTGGCCAAGGAGTGAAGAACACTATTAATTCAGAATATGTTGTGTGAGACAGATTTCTGATTTTATAGATACAGCTAGAATATTCCTGCTCCAAAATTTTATGTCAAAATAAGAACAGAGGTAAAACACAATTTAGATTTCACAATTTTAGCATTAAAGTTTTAGATTACAGGCAAATACACAAATTAATGAAACCACAGTATAAGCATTATAAAAAGAACAGCTAATGAGAGTAGTGATTACTTCAGTGGGACAGGGATGTAAGTTGCTCTCAGTTAACATCTATTGATTTATTTTCGATGCAATCATCCTGATTTTCCCCTCCAGTCTCAAATATGAACCCGTTTCAAAGTTCTATTCACCTCTGTTTAATTTCTAAATTACTAAACCCATAGATCTCTGTATAATTTAATTTTTATGTTCCCACCAAATTCTTCTCTACAATGGAATGGGGCACAATTTTACCAGATCATCTGATTTAGTGACTCAGGATATAACGAAGGAAGGCTAAATTTACTTGAGTGTTTTGTAGCAGGCGCTGATTTTCACCTTCCTTTTTCACATCAGAGACTGACATTACCACAGTAGATCCCAAATACGGAAAAATATTCATTAATTTGCATATACCCCAAGCTTTCTAGGCTTAATTTGGAAGGGAACTTTGGATGTCATCTGGTCCAGTCTTCTGCAAAAATCTGAGTCAAGTGAGATAGGTTTCTCAGGGGTCATATTCAGTCAATTTTTCAATACCTCCAAGAATGGAGATTCGACAACTCTATGCAACCTGTTGCATTGTGAAAAATTTTCTATTCTCAAGAGAGGGGAAAAAAAAAATCACCCTGTAGTGGTTTAACCTCAGCTTGGTCTCAGGTGCCCACGAAGCCACTTTATCACTTCCCTCCCAGAAAGACAGGGGAGACTGTAAGGTGGAAAATGACTAGTAGGCTGAGATAAGGCAGTTTGCTAAACCAAAAAAAGACAAGCGAAAGTCTACGTGTACATAAGCAAAGGGAAAAGTTATTCTCCACATCATCAATCGACATTCAGACACTTCCCAGGAAGCAGGGCCTCTGCACGCAGTGGTTGCTCCAGAAGACAAATACTGTAGAGTAACAAATACCCCTCAGTTCCTCCTCTCTCCCTTAGCTTTTGTATCTGAGCAGACATCACTTGGTATGGACTATCCCTTTGGTTAATTTGTGTCAGCTGGCCTGGTTGTGTCCCCTCCCAGGATCTTGCACATTCCAAGCCCCTTGATGTGGGGGGGAAAGCATGTTAGAGGGACAGAGCTGCTCACAGTAACCAAAACACTTGTGTGTCATTGAGAGGGACCAGTCTGATTTTTCTTTATGCCTCAACATGTGTTTATACATGAGGTGAAAAATGACTCCAGGGGCTGCACACGTGCTGGGAGCCCTGTCCCCGGGGAGGCTTCGCCTGGCAGCCCCCCGGGCAGAGAAAGCTTCCGCGATCGGGCTGCGAGCGACCCCGCCTTGCTGGTGGGGCTGATCCCCGGCTGCCCGGGAAAAAATGCCCAGGAAACTGGGCTCTGGGAGCGGCTTTAGCACACAAAAGCAGGGAGCTGCACCACAACCCGGGGTCATTTCATTTGGGTTTCTCGGAGGGAGCGGGGGCTTGCCCAGAGGCTCAGCTTGGCCCCCCTCGCCTTTTTCTCCCTGCGGTCCTGCTTCTTCCCTGGCTGGCTGTCCTGTCCGCACGTGTCCTGCCCTGCTTCGCCGTTTCCCCGAGGCAGCTCGACCCCACGGCACCCCAGTGCTCCGCTGTTTCCCCGACGGAGCGGCCGCCGCCGCCGTGCCCCGACCCCGAGAGCCGCAGCTGCTCCAGGAGCGCGCCCGTGGCCACGGCAGCCTGTTCTTCCCGACGGGAGGGACACGCGGCCGGCTGCTGGTTGGGAACCGCGCCCGCCCGGCCCGGCAGCCGCGTAGACTCATCCCAGCTTGCGGCGCACACGCTCCGTCTGCCGAGCTGCCGGCGCGCCCGGGGTACAGCGGTACCGATCTGCCCCGGTGTTCTGCCCCG
The DNA here is from genome assembly GCF_017639235.1 of Corvus kubaryi. NCBI lineage: Eukaryota > Metazoa > Chordata > Aves > Passeriformes > Corvidae > Corvus > Corvus kubaryi. The sequence continues at coordinate 10,531,645 of NW_024582073.1, forward strand.
GCGTTCTGCCCCGGCGTTCTGCTTCGGCCTCTCTTTTCTCCTCTTTGCTCCCTTTCCACCCCCCCTTTGGTAGGAGCACTTACCTTTCTTTATCAATAAACAGTTCTCAGACAAATTATTGACACGTTTGCGCTTTAACTTTGCCCGAGAAATCTATCAAAAAGAATCCTCCCCGACTCCCCTTTTACAGTGGGACGGGACAGTCATCAACACCCTTCCAGCTTCCAGTGCAAAGCACAGCACTGCTAAGGAAAAATGAACTCTTAGTCAGATCCAATACATGCCCATAACACGGTTCATACTTACATGTGCATATATACATGCTTTTATGCATTTTATTATTGTTGAATTGCAGTATCACATTTAAATGCAATCAGAGTGAAGCTTATTTACTGTGCAGCCCTAGAAGCTATGCCAAAACTAACATTGGCCAGTGCTTGTAGGGCTTATAGGGGTCTTCTCAGTAAATACACTATTATTTTAAGTTCAAGCAGTGCAGACACAATGTTATCATCATTAATGTATATTAGCCAGTTATATATGTACCATAGTCTGGAATGATTTTACTCTGATGGTTAGCACATTTGAAAGCCACACATTCATTTTTATTATTACTCACATTATTTAGGGTAGGTTGCACATCTATTTGAGAAGATATATGTATTAAATTACATGTATTTATAACCCTGCAAGATATCTTAAGATATCATAACTAAATGTTTAGATTGACATCTTATTCCAGATGAAAATTACTTTTGTATTAGAATGGTAAATACATTGCTTAACTAAAAATGTTTCCCCATTGTTCTTTTAAATTCTTCAACACAGCTCAATGTTGGCATTTTACTGAATTAAAAAAATTGTGACAGTATTCATAAATGGAGCATCATCTATCCCCTGTAAAAGACTGTCTGATTCTCTTGTAGGCATTCTAGACATAAGATGGAGTTTTCTTTCATTATCCATTTATTTTAATTTCTGGTTATGTTTTGTGTTTTTGACCACCACTAGTATGAATCTGCCAACCAATGGAGTCCTACAAGCTCCCCTTCCACTGGGTACTTGCCTGCTGCTAGCTAATATTTTAAATATTTTTTATTCAGCACTAGCTAATTCCCCTGGACAATTCTTTGTTTCATCATTTGGCAAGTAAATGATATTTACATTACCTGTGTTTTGTTTTTTATTTTCTATCTTTACTGTCTTTCTTTTTTGGTGACCTCTTACTGCTTGAGAGCCCTGACATAGCTGCTTGAATCAGGAGATACACATACAACAAAACAGAAGATATTTAGCAATTAATTGATTATGAAGGGTCCTTAAATTACCTGGCTGCCTGAGGGAATACTGTATTCCCCCAGAACAGTCACAAGTTGCTGTGCTTTGAAGATTTACAGGAAGAGAATGATATGGGAGATTTTGATTAAGGGACCAAGTGTAGATATTGCTTGAGTAATGGGATTTGTGCCACTCTATTATGTTCAAAATTCAAAACTCAAGATAACATAAGACTTTTGTCATTATCCTTTTAATGAAAACTTCAGTATGTGGCTGTGAACACAAATCCTGCTAAGTAAACTCAGGAGAATTAGTTAACTGTACACTGGGATTCCAATTACTGTGGAAAAAAACCTGAACAAGAAGGACTTGAGCCACCAAAACACTACAAAATTTTACAGTAAGGACATTATCAAGTACTTTTTTATTTCATTGCTGGATTCCTTCATTCTTCTGTCTGCATTATGTGAGAATAAGAACGAGCAATACAAATTTCTGTAGCTCAATGGATTTTGAAAGCACTGATTAATAAATCTCACAATTACTAAGGTACTAGAACAAAGCACAGGTGCCCTTAAATCACACCTGCCTGCCTTAGAAATTAATTAAAGCCAATACAAGATTTAAGAATAGTGATAAGATGGTTTCAAGAATATATGTTTAGTAGGGAAGGTAGCTATTAATTGTACTTTAAATTTGACTACTGTTCTAAGGTTAATCAGCTTGCTGAGAATTGCTGCACAGTTTTTGCAATGACTGGTAACCCTGGCTTACCAGTTGCTGGACAAAGATAATTGAGAGTATTTAAGAGACACTTGGAGTGAAATTTAAAACTGCTTTTAATTCTTCCTCTTTTAACCAGCTACCTCACCAAAGCAAGCTATTATTCATTATATTAAAGCATAAGAATATAGAACTTTGCTGTTTTGAAATGTATTGAATTTTGAGAATCAGTGTAAATGATGACATGTGGAATATCAATAGTATTATTAAGTACTGAAGTAATAATAATATCTTAGCATCTTATAAAATCTATTTCTTTATAGTATAGTCTATTGCATTATTCCCATTAAGAAGGATTTGTATTGAATATTGGATATACACAATTTTATTGGCATAGTATGATAGTTGAAGAATTTTGGGGGCTGAACAGTGCAAGAGAAAATATTTTATACTGTACCTTAAAGATTTAAAATCCCTTAGGTTTTTTCCAGTGGCACTGAGTTTCAGAATGTACTTTCCCATGCTGAATCAGAATGAAAATGTTCTAGTCTATCATATATGCCATGAAATTATGTGAATTTTTAACTTCACTTTTATAATTTATAACTTAATATTTATGTTGGTTCATTATTCACAGGTGCTTATCTTCCTAACAAAAGCAAAAGATAGTTCTTATTGACTCAATTTAACAGTGATAGTAATTACAGAGGTTCCCGTGCTCACCATTGCTGTGACTGAAATTCTCTGGGCAACCTATTCAAGTGCTTCATTACCCTCTGACTAAAGAATTTCCTCCTAACATCTAACCTAAATCTCTCCCCTTTTGGTTTAAATCTGTTCCCCTTTTTCCCAACACTGTCAGTTTAAAGCGCACTATTATTATAAGGCCCCTTTAAGTACTGAAAGGGTGATTGCTGTCATCAAAATGGTGATGACAGTCATAATAATCTTAATAAACTTTTCTGCACACAGATCAAACTCAGAGCACTTTCAAAATAAATAGGTGATTAGGGTGACAGCCTTTAGAGAAGAGCAAGATCTACTTTTAGAGTGCTTGTCATGATGGAATTAATCTATAAAGCTTGAAAGACCTCAGTTTTTACAGAAGGTGACACAACTTTTCAGCAGCAATAATCTCAATAATTCTTCTCTACAATCCTGCTCAGTCACTTTCCATTTATTCAAGTGAGTGTGAGGGGGAATCTACCAGAGAAAGAGGGTAAAAAAGTAAGAAATCAAGATTTTCCCTCATGCAAATCCTTCAGGTCATTCTGTCTTACTAAGGGGGAGTCAAGGAAGAAAAGAAAAAGGAAGAAAAAGAAAAAAAAACCCAAAATGCTAACACATTTTAAATCTTGATTTTCAATTGTTTCAGAGTGTGGTTGCAGCAGAATCAGAGAACCAGAACCCTGTATTCATTCCAGATACTTTCATGGCTCCACATTTCCTTATTTTCTGATGTTTCTATACTCTTTGCTGTACAATAAATATCAAAGCACTATCAAGCACTAACTTGACAAATATGGTGGAGAATGTGTTAGTCTTTAAAACACAACAAATTTCATTTTTGGAAAAGCAAAAGCCAACACAATACTGTCCAAGTCTGAAATTAGGTTATAAGCACGCACAACTCTTCTAATGACTTTAAAAATAGGTACTGTTCTGATATGATTGCTGCAGTATATCAGATGCTTGCTTTTGATCAGCATGAGCTGATTTTAAAAAAATGCTACAGCATGGCAGGGGCAAAGGCTACTCTCCAATGGCTTTTAAGAACACAGCTTGCAGATCTCCTAGTAAAATGCTATTGATTGATAGAGTCAGCATTATGTCATCTGACAGACACACTATTTAAAGAATGAAGTCATTAGCAGTCTGCTGAAGGATTTACATCCTTTGTATTTGTTATTAACAGCTGGAAAAAGCATAATCCTTACACTGTCAATAAAAGAGTAACACATCCAATATTTGCAGACACATATATGCCAGCTGTTGTGTACAACCCATTCACAAATGTTCTTGACAGTACAAGCCCTCAGTTTCAATAGGAATCATGACTTTTCTTTAATCAATATATAAATATACAAGTATAATCCCTGTTGGCATATGATAAATTTTATATCTCACAATGTTCCTTTACTGTTAATGAAATAATAGAAGTGGAATTTTAAAGCATTGATAAAGCCATATACAGTAACTGCTCCAATTCTTTTACAGGAGATCAGGGCTTTTTAATCATAAAATAATTCAGGCATTTTATCAAAAATAAAATCTTTTACTATAACATCTAGGATTACCTACTGATTTGTCACAACTTTATTATGTGAATTAAGAAGAGGTTAAATGTTTCAGGCTGGAGTGAAAGAGAAAATAGAGAGATAAATTTCATTCTTCATGTTATGCTTAAAATGTTGTTTGGATCCTGAATAATCAGAGAGTGAATAAAAAGTTAGTAGATCTTTTGATGCAGCTCCTCAGGTTGTTACTGTATCTGCCAAGTGAAGCAGGACTTGGCACAGTAAGCAAGCATGTATGATCTCCAGGGAAACCTGAGTGCTGTAAAAATTGTGACAATAGATGAAACTAGTTCTTTTAATGTCAAGAAATGCTATGTTGGTTTTTTTTTTTTCTTTTAAATGAACAACATAGTGGTCCTGATCTGACAGTCTGATACCATTTTTGGAAGACTGTTATTAATGCTCAGATTGTTAGCTCTGGGTTTCACCATAATCTGTCTTTATCTGAACTATATGGCTCTGTTTTTTAAGCCAAAGTTCAACTTGCTCCCTTACAATTTTAACTAATTATTTTACTTTCAAATAATATAAAACTTTCAACACAATGGTACTCAGTGAAAAGGCGGGACAATAGTGGGTGCAAACTGAAGTACAGAGAATTTCAATTAAACATAGAAAATGTTTTTTTCACACTGAGAGTGGTAAAATACTGGCACAAATTGCTCAGAGAGGTTGTGGGCTCTCCATCCTTGCAGATACTTGGAACCTGACTGGTTGTGGCCCTGAGCAACCTGCTTTAGGTGTCCTGGCTTTGAGCAAGGGACTTGGGCTACACAATCTCCCAAAGGCCCCTTCCATTCTCAACTATTCTGCAATTCTGTGATATCTGACAATATGGATTTCCTCTCATAAATGAGGAACCCATGCTGTACAGATAAAGTTAGAAAGCATATGAGTTGTGTTAAAGACAGATTAACAGATAAAACAAAAGCTGTGCACACAAGGAAAACAAAACAAGGAATTCATTCAGTGCTTCCCAAGGGCAGGCAGGTGTTCAGCCATCTCCAGGAGAGCATGGCTCCACTCCACATAATGGTGATTTGGGAAGACAAAGCATCACTCCAGAAGTCCCCTTCTTCCTCAGCCAAAACCAGAATAAAAATTAGTTGTTTAATAAAGCAAAAGACCTGTTATGTATATGCACAAGTGTATACTTTAACAATTTTCAAGATTTTGTTCTAAAATTTGTTGAATATTGGTTGTATGGAAGGTGAATCAATGAGAGATATTCAGCTCTGGATAATAGAGATGTATCAGATATGGTGAAGCAAACACATGAATGACAAGGGACCTGTTTATCTGTCCTATTCCATAAGTTGTGAGAAATCAGAGTCATGAGTTGAAAAAAAAAGTGCTTTGAGAAAAGCTAAAAGCAAAATTAATTTTAATTAGACAACTAAAACAAAGATCAGCAAGTATCTTCTCTGAGGAGCAAATGGGCAATAAATAGGATTTTGATATTGCTACATCTGTTCTATTTATTCTACTGGTATTTGAATAGACTAAGTCTCCTATTTAAGTAGTTTTATTTCTTGATAAAAAATTTGATAAAGATTTTTTGTTTACATGTTTTGAGTTTTTCCTATCTCGTATTTCATAGTTTTTTCATCTTAATTGAGTTTTAGTGATTTTTACACCTGTAGTAGTTTTTGGGGTTTAAACTGTTTGTTGGTTCATTTTCAGTAGCCTCAGTCTTCTTGAGCTTCCTAACAGGGCCCTTGCTGAAGATTTCTTTGGCTTTACTCCTCTTTTTTTTAATCCCCTTTACTTTCTTTCTTGTTGGATCTCTTTCAAACTGTTCCATTCGTTCTGTCAAATCTGAAACATTTGTAGACACTTATGCCTTCAGTTTCCAGGAGGATGTTTTGCTTATCAGGCTTGTGAGCTCCAATCTACAGTTGCTGTGGTCTTTATGCATTTTATGGCTCAGAATCTCCCTAAAAGCAGTGAATCAAAGACTTGCCTATACTGTCTTGCCTTCTACTCCCCTGGGGAGGAACATTGCCACTTTAAGATTTCAGGGGTGTATACTTTCTAGCCATCTTCTCTGTCCTTTCTTCTTAATGCCTTTATAATATTTTTATGAGTCTCTCTCACAAATCAGTATACTGTGAGAAAGATGGACAGCCCTGTAGTGGTGTTGCCCATGCATGGGGAGATAGTTCCATTGCTGGAAACTGTCACATATGCTCAGTTGGGAGATTTTTTTTTGGTGAAGGGAGAACACTGTGCAAGGATAAAAAAAGAGATCTTGTAGCATGATCAGAGACAAACTGGTTGAGAAAAGAATTTGGCCAGAGATTTTAATAGTCCGATGACGTCTTAAGAGTAAGGCCTGCTTAGTAAGGATAACAGTGGCTTAACTGGAGTTTTGCTTACAAGATCTATCTTGCATTGAACTCATTTACTTGTTTGTTTTCTCTTTTAGGAGTTCATTGTATAGAGTTCCATTCTGATAATAGCTAGGTCTCTGCATTCAAAGCCCCTGTGGCGATATTCTGTATTTCTCATTAATTTCTAAGTCTAGTCTTTCTGTCTGTACAACTTGCTGTAATAATACATAGTATTGCAGTTTCCTGGTTCTGTAATTTGGTTAAGATGTGCATATTGACAACAAGAGAGTTATTTAATAAACATATAGGTCCAGCAATATGAACCGTTTAGTCTCTGGTAGAACAGAAAATATGTTGTCGGATCCGATTTTTTTTTTAATTAACATTTCAAATGAACAGTGAACTGCAGATAAAAATTACCCTATTGATTCCATGTTATTTTTACATCTTTATTTTATATATAGCCTTTCTCCTCTGTTTTGGGCTCAATGAATCTTGTCACACAAAACCTGAAGAAAACCATACTCTGCCTAGTACTGTGCATTAAATACAAATTTTTATGTCTGCGAGACTGATGACATCATTACTTTGTAAAGCACATTCTTGCAAGATGCTGTGTAGTTGGTCAATCTCAGAACAATTCAGTGTTTTAATCACTGCAACTGTGACACGCTCTGTGAAGAGATATTTAAGAAAGGGCAAAACCACCAGAGAGCAGTGAGGAGAAAAACGTGAGAGCCAGCTGAGATAGACTGGACTATTAATCATTACTGACACCAAAATTTGCCTATAGGTGGAGGCTCTAAGGTGCTTTGCTGAGGCCAGGTTTGCATCCCTCGAGGGAGGAGGTGAGTTTTTGGGTGTGTAATGGCTAGTACAGAGGGGGTAAACTATCACTGCCTGGAGCCTACAGACAGGGATTTGAGGCTGATAAAAAGCAAATCCTGCAAGATGAGTTGGTTTCTTACCTTACACAACCTGCCCCATTGTAAAATTTCCCCCTCCTTCCCCTGGGAAAGTCTGATGGGGCATTACTGGCTGAACTGGACTGATGTGAGAGGCAGCTGAGAAGCTGAGAACCATCCAAGAGCCCCAAAATGCCCACAGACTCATTTCTGAGGCCTTCCTCCAGGGAGGACTGAAAGCTTCCTCCACCCAGAGGAGGTACCTGGGTGCTCCCACCTAGTGTATTTTAACCCATCAGACTCTGTGTTTCAAAGGCTTCTTTGTCCACCCTCAGTGGATCAAGATCATCACTTCAAACAAAGGACCCCTAAATTTCAACTTGACCCAAGCTGAGTCTGTTTTGCTTGCAATAGAAATTGGTAAGTGATGCCAGTGTCATTATCTTCATCCATGATCCTTCTCATCCTGTTTTCCCTGCCTGTTTGTTGGTGACTCAGAGAGGGGCTGGGTGGGTGTTTGGCTAACCCCACAGCTGTCCACACACCACCATCAGCCCTGCAGACAGAGTGGTTAAAGAAGCAAGTCAGCATAGAGCTCAGTGGTAAGCAAATTTTAAACTGGCTTGATATATTTGAACTATATCATGGAACAGTTCAGACTTTTAATCTGGAAGAGTTCCAAAGAAATCTGGCTACGTACTATCTTACAAAGACGATAAACTCACACATGATCAGCATGACGTGAAGCATCTAGTACAGACTAGTGCATATTTTGTGTATAGAGATATTAAAATGTCAGATTTGGTGAGTTTGTCAGACAGATGAGGTATCTGTACAGTTATGTTTCTATTCAGTATAACCTGAAATACAAGTTTGTTTCACATGTTAAAAGTGTAAACCAGTAATTGCCTATTATAAACAATGCTTTGCCCAGGTATCTTTAATCACCATTGTATTTTTTCTAATCTTATCCTTTTCAAGGTCACATAAGAGTATTTATAAAAGCATGTAGTCACAAATGTACTGAAATGAACAAGAATTCCCCTCACAGACCAACTTTTCTTTTTTAGACTCAGTTTAGGTACTTTATATTATTTTTGTTTTACTGTCCGGCCACATATCTAGAAGTCCTAGAAAACAATATTTGCAAACTACTCCTGGCACTAAAAAAGGAAATTCGTTCCATCCACAAATACATTTATGTACTCATATTCAGATACTTCCATGATTGTTCGAGAAAACTCAATCAATGAAATTTGTGTGGCTGTTATCTGGTTGTTCTTCATTGGTTTGTGCTGAGTTAAACATCGAGTTATATTTTTAACTATATCAAATTATCTCACTCTGCATTTGACACAAATAACTTGAAAACAGGCTGACAGACATAAATGGACCAAAACACGTATTTTGCACAGGGAGTAACTTTATTTTCTGTCTGACTTGTATCAGAAAACTGTTCTGTACATGTTCTATGGCTTGTATAAAATGCACAAAGTAATGAGGCTCATCATTACCATGCTATTGTCATTTCAAAGCACTGAAATGCAAAAATTAGCATTATCATTAGTTCCACAAGTTTTTTCCACATAATGAAAACAATTAATCAGTATAAACTGAATGTTGCAAGTGACTAGCTAGGAATTAATTCATAGACTCCTTGCAAGTAGTACTTGCACATTTTTTTTTACCTTTTCTATTATGCATGTATGAAGATATTAGATGTCTGTTCTGGTGTCCAGATATAGAAAATTAAGGGAAAATAGAGCTTATTCAAGCCATTTGCTTACCCTAAGGCAAGATCAACTGTATCTTCATCAGTCCAGATTAGAAAAAATTTATACTATTTTTAGGATTGATTTACATAGCTCTGGAAAACCATAGCTTCTCTGAGATTATGTATTTTTATGTTCCTTTTGTTAAACCTATTTGACTCTCCATGGGCTTGGAAGCAGTTTATCCACTTATTTTTGAAAGTTCATCATGTTATTTCCTTATTCTTTACCCTAAGCTTAGCAGGCATCAGTATTCAATCTTTCATCAATGCTGATGTCTTTGTGAGCCTCTGATCATTCATGTTTCTGTCCCCTGATTACCTCCAGCTTATGCACAAAACTCAATGCAGCTCTCTAAACAAGGCTTATTAATGTGAGAGAAAAAGATTACTTCTTATGTTGCAAAGAGCATGAGATGTCCCTCCTGTGCAATATGACATTTCAACTTCAGTTTGTATGTGTGAAATTTCCAGGTTGCCTCTGAGCTATTGCTGCCTGCCTGGTTACTCCCCACTGTATGTGAAATTTATTTATTTTTCTGAGGTGTGGTGTGTTGTACATGAGTTCTGCACTGTTTCCTTCTTACTTGCCACTTCACTGTCTGGTCTGTCTTGGACTCTCTATTCTAGTCCTTTATCCTAGTGCTCCCCAGGGCTTCATTTCATGGGCCACTTTCATAAATATTCCCTTTATTCTACATTCACAAAAATAATAGTAAAAATAGATCATTCTCTTGCAGAACGACTCTTGATAGAGCCCTTCATTCTGACAGGGAACTACTAATAATGACTTTCCAAGTACAATTTTTCTACTGGTTTACACCCCTTTTATCTGCATCATGCTTTTCTAGCTTGTTTATCAGAATGTCACATCAAAAGAACTAGGAAAGGGAAGTTATGACATCTGCTGCTTTTCCTCTCTTTTCAGGGACTCCTAACATGTCAGACAGAGTGATTAGATTGGTTGAGAGTATGTGTTCATGATAAATCCATGATGACTTCTTCTCACCTCTTTCTGTTTCTCCATGCTCTTAGGGGAGTTTATTCTAGTTTTATTATTGCAGTCAAGAAGTCTACAAATATAAACACTTGGTTCTTACCTTTTAAAGAAGAGAAGTATATGTCTACTTTTATTTTCTGAAATTTTAAATGTCCTTTAAAATTCCTCAAATTGCTAAAGGCTCCCACTTTAGACCATCTGTGAGTGTGTATCTTACCTACTTAACTGCTCTCTAAACTACTGCTTTCTTCTTCTTGCCTATTCCTACTTTTTGGTTTAAATTTTTTTTTTTTTTAATTTATGGGTAAGATGTTTATAATTAGAAATATAGCTGTATTATGCAAAGACAGTCTCATCGCAGTTGTTTTTCTCAGTTTTCATGTACTCTATTTCATCTTTTCTATTTATAGTCTCTTCTTCAAATGAATATGATTTACAGAGAATAATAAACTTATGGTGTTTACAGAATAAGCTTATGAAGGCATTTAGTCACGTAAAAATTGCATAGAACATTAGTATTTTCTTGAACTGTAGCAATTGTTTGCACAAGAGTTAAGACTGGTTTAAGACTCACATCATCCACCTATTGTTTGGGTTACTGATGCATTTGTCTCAAGCTATTAAGTTTCTATTAGATAGGAACTCCTTATTGTTTGCCAGGTAGTTTGATTTATTTTTGAAGTAGTTACAGTCTCTAGAGAAAAAACAGTCATGAATTTAAGGTGAGACATTCTCTAATTCAGTCTTTTCACATTCAACAAACAAATATTGCATCCAATTCACAATTCTAAATAGGTAAAAATGTTTCCTGAGAGACTCATATACAAACAGAAACCACACAGTTACATCCCAGATCACATTATCAAACTGTATCCTGAATTAAGAAAAAGTTAGGTGTTTAAAGACTACAGAATTATAGGAAGGTAGCCTGTCTTCATACTAGAGGCAACGTGATTTAAAAAAAAAAACGCATTGAGGTAACATTTCTCTATTGTGTATGAGTTTGAGAAAGTGAGAGCTATGAGTTCTTTATATATTTAGAAGTATGGGAAATTGATTGCCATCTTGGTACTGTAAGAATAAAGGATATTTCATCGGAAGATATAAAGCAAGGAATCATTTCATCAAAAGTTAAAATACTTTCATAAAAGAATCAAGAGGTCCTGATTGTGGGAGAATGGTTTGAACCCTGGTAACAGAGGCAAATGTTGGTATTTATTGTATGCTAATTTATCTATTTTATAATTTATAACTATGTTTTAAATCACTTTTGCAGCAGCAGTCTCTGAAAATAGTCAGATGTCTATAGTCTCTGAAAATTGTTAGATGTGTGCACCTCTGGGATATTTGAGTACTAAGGCTTAATCTCAAGTAGGGTATGTTCATCTAAGGTATGAGCTGAGTGAAATGGAGAGACCTGTGTTCAAATTCACAGATCCAAATGGTAAATTCTGTGGAATACTCACAGCTTTTTATCGGCTAGCGCTTGTAGTTCAATGCCTTAGAAAACCTCGGGCAGCCTAGAGAGGCAGCACGGGCAATCTAGCATTTCAGTAGCTCTGAAAGTGGCAAAATGGTAGCTGCAAAGCTGATACAACCAGCAGAAGCAAAGAGGGAGAAATATAGCTTTCAGCTTGCCTAATTCCTGCAATTAGAAACCTGCAATTAGAAACTTCCAAACAGAAACAGAAACACACAGACGTTCGCAGAAGGGATGCAAAGCCAAAGAGGGCAGGCCCCCTGTTGTGCCCTTCTTTTATTTGGAGAAGGGGAAAGGGGAGGACTGGGGGCAGACCCGGGGTGACCGGCCAATCAGACATTGCTGAAGAGTTTGAGTTACATTTGGCTTTGCCCCTGCTTGGAACAGAGCACATGGCAGAGGCAAGTCCTGGCTTGTCTTGGAGAGGGGGAAGGGAAGCTTGGAGCAGGCAGCAACAAAATTCCACTTCAAGAATAATAAGCAAGGATTTCCGCGGCCGCCCCCCCACTCTGATTCATATCTCTTTCTCTTCCTTCAGAGCAGCTACTATGCCATACACAGAGTAAGGCTTCACTGGAGTGATGTCATGTGGGTTAGACATAGGTGAAACTGCTAGTTTAAAGTATGATATAGGTTCAGAATCATATGGAGTTCCAGAGTTTTGCATTCAAAGCAGTTTATTAACAGCTCATGCTGCAATAATACTTGAATTTATTGTACATTTCAGGCAGGGGTTAACTTAATTCCACACACATTGCTGACCAGATTTGATAGTCTATTCAGAGGTGTGAACCAGTGCATAGCACTGAAAGATGACAAAGAGATTCAGAGAAATACATCACTTCTAAGTCTTCTACTTATGTGTTCTATTTTCCTGTGAATTCATATCTAAGTAAAGGTAATAAAATATTTTTTTCTCACTGAACTGTTCTAGAGTGCTGTTCAGCTAAGTCCTGGCAGCTTTCTTACTCTAGTGATTTTGCACCATGCCTTTATACAAATGCATCCTTTGGACCTTAATCCTAGAGAAATTCATTCAGCTGGATTTGGTAGTGACAAGCATTGATAATGAAACTGTATATAATAACTGTAAACTAGGTATATGGAGAATATAAATGCTATGAAAATAAATTTAATACTAATGTAATTGATGGCAAAATGGATGTCTAATCCTTTTAAAAATTGTTTTATTAAACCTGCCAACAACCAGAAATACTCAAATTGCCATATGACTGTGTCTGTAAACTATTTCTGTCCTATCTAAATATATATTTAGAATTACAGAGTCTTGTATGTTGGAAATGGTCTTCACAGGTCATGTAGTCCAAAGCAGTTGGACTGCAAAGCAGTTCATGGCTTTGAATTTATTTTACCTGTCAAGTTAACCCACTGGCAGCTTGCTTATTCCTCTTATTTTGCACCTAGCTTAGACATTGTGGGGATGTTTGAAAGGAAAAGGAAGTATGAGAATTTCAATGGAGAAAAATTCTGAAAAGTAGGCTTTTTTATTACATTTTGTGTCTTAGAGTGGTTTTCTCTAATTTAGTAGTTAGGGGTACCTGCACACTCCCCCCTTGTTCTTTCCTGACCCATTTCTGAATGTCTCATTAACTGATTGCTTGTTATGAAATCTAAAATAAACTGCTTCAGTCCTGGTTTGATTAAAAACACGAGGGCTGAGCATCTTTTCCTGTAACAGGTGGCAATCAGTGCTTTTTTGTGTGCTTGTGCAGATATCTGTATACGATTCCATTTGCTGCAAAGGCAGAGCAGGTGGCAGGAGCATGCGGTGGTGATGGTGGTCACAAGGTGTGTGACTTTTCTTGGGGATGCTCTGGTGAGCCTTTAGTTTCATGAGATCTGGTGGAGTGTGCCTCACCCCAAAGTGGCAGGCCCCTGAATACAATTGCTATTAGCAGTTTCATTGCTCCTTAGCACTGTGGACAGTGCCTGCAAACAAACGTAGGCAGTTTGCATGGCGGAGGCTGTGGAATTTAAGGTCCCGAGAGGAGTGAGCAAGACAATACCAGAATTACATCTCTGGGCTTCAGAAGAGCATATTTCAGCCTGCTCTGGGAGCTGTGTGGCATGACCCTGTGGGAGACTGTCCTGGAGTTCAAAGGGGTCCAGGGGAACTGACTCATCTTTAAGCACACCTCTTCTGGGCATGGGAATTGTCCCTTCCTCACAAAGAGGCAAGGCAGAAGGCAAATGTGGATGAACATGGAGTTCCTGACTGAGCTCAGACATGAAAAGGAGATATACAGATAGTTGCAGCAGAAACAGTCTTCATGAAAGGGACACAGAGACATTGGTAACTCATGTAGAAATGAAATAGCCAAGGCCAAAGCTCAGCTGGATTTGATCATCCTGAGGGCCTTTTCCAACCTAAATGATTCTATGATCTTTCTGCGCACTGAGGTGAGACTGACTGGCCTGTAGTTCCCCAGGTCTTCTTTGCTTCTATTTTTAAAAATGGACAATATATTTCCCCTTTTCCAGTCAGCGGGAAACTCACTGGACTGTCACGACTTTTCAAGTCTGATGGATTTTGGCTTAGCCACTTCATCTGCCAATTCTACCAGGACCCGTGGCTGCACACCTCATCAGGTCCCATGTTCACCTTCAGGTTCCTTAAATTGTCTCAAACCTCTACTGCTCCTATGGTGGGAAGTTCTTCATTATTCCAGTCCCTGCCTTTGTCTTCTGAGACTTGGAAAGTGTTGCTGGAACATTCGCTGGAAGTGGCGCTGTTGTGGTTTGACACTGGCCCAGTGCCAGGCACCCACGAGAATCACCTGCTCACCCTCCCTTACCACAGCTGGGCAGAGGACAGAAAGAAAAAAGAGTTAACAAAGGCTTCATGACTTGAGATAAGAACCACGAGGAAATACTTCGAGGGCAAAACAGGCTTAACTTAAAGTTACAAAGTGAATTTATTGCTAACAGAATCAGAGGAGGATAATGAGAAGTAAAACAAACCCTTAGAACACCTTTTCCCCCAGCCCCTCCCTCCTTCCCACCGACAGCACGGGGAGACAGGGCATGGGGGTTTGGTCCGTCCATCACCGAGATTCTCTTCCACTGCTCCAGGAGAGGAGTCCTTCCCCTGTGAGGCCCTGGGGTCCCTCCCATGGGAGACAGTTGTCCATGAACTTCCGCGGCGTGGGTCCACCCTCACGAGCAGCAGCCACACCACACCTGCTGCAACGTGAGCCCCTCCCACGAGCACACAGTCTTCCCAAAACTGCTGCCCCGTGGCTCTCTCCTTCCTCGGGGTGCAGTCCTCCAAGGACAGGCTGCTCCAGCCTGGAAGCAAGGGCCCTCTCTCTCCACCGGGTCTTCCACTGGATCACAGCCTCCTCCAGGCATCCACCTGCTCTAGGACGGGCACCTCCCCCATGGGCTGCAGGTGGATCTCTGCATCCCCTGTGGATCTGTCAGAGACTGAAATAATATATTTTATGACTTAAACATTTTCTTAAAAGACTTTCAAAATTGTATTACAAAAGCTGCAGAGAAGACTACCACACCCTGAATGGGGCCCTGAGGCCTGACACTGCTCGCTGATGAAGATAAGATAAAGTAACAACTCAGGGCTGGGGACATTCACAGAGCACAATCTTAACACCTCCAAGATGAGGACCACAGCCCCAGGGCTCGCAGAGACCCTCGCACCAAAGGGTGGGGGGAGGAGAGGCTTTGGGTATCTTGGAAAAGCCTGTGGTCAGAGATGCAGTGGCTGCCCATCCTCCACTGTGCAGACAAGCCCAGCTGAGGGGTCCTCACCAGGGGGGAGGAAGCTTATCCACAGCAGAAGGGGTGACATGGCCCATCACAAGGGCCCCCCTCAAAGGGATCCCCAGACCCGGCACCAGAGATGATGCAACAGACCCTCAGTGTTGCAAGGGACAGTGTCAAGCTAGCCCCTGCAAGGCAGGGACGTGGGCATTCCCACCTGGCCCAAAGTGTATATGAATCCACGGAATTCTGTACTCTTTGGTGTGTGGTGGCGTGTGGTGTGGTGGTGTGGCATGGCGTGTGGCAGCATGTAGCAGCGTGGCCACAGCGGCGATGGGGGACCCTCACCACCAGCAGAGCAGATGGAGGGGAGCAACGAGACGTCGTTGGGACCCTCGGACGGGTGATATGCTTCCACCTAACCCCTGTCACCTCTCCCTGTTCCCCCACCCCCCATGCACACTTCTTTTTTATATTTCTTTCTTTCTTTTCTCTTCCCTTCTCTTTGCCTCTCTACTATTAAATAAAATACATCAATTTTTTGGCAACAACATCTAACCTCGTTTGGTTTTAATCTCATTTCTGGGAATATTTTGAACCTTCTAAGTTCTTTCCGGTTTATGCACAGGGACTTAGCTTGCCTTGCTTTTCTGGATTTAAACCGGATCGTAGCTGGATCCCCACAGGCTGCAGGGGGACAACCTGCTTCACCATGGTTTTCACCACAGCCTGCAGAGGCACCTCAGCTCTGGTGCCTGGAGCACCTCCTGCCCCTCCTTCTTCACTGACCTTGGTGTTGCCATGTTGTTTTCCCTCACATGTTCTCGCCTCCTCCTCTTCTCTCACCAGAAGCAAAACTGTGACTTTTGATTTTCTTCTTAAATATGTCATCACAGAGGCATGACCAACTTCTCTCATTGGCCCAGTTTTGGCCAGCAGCATGTCCATCTTCAGAGCCATCAGAGATTGGCTCTGCTGGACATGGTGGAAGTTTCCAGGAGCTTCTCACAGGAGCCACCTCTGTGGCCGCCCTGCTACCAAAAACCAGGCTGTGCAAAATCAATACAGACATGAAAATGTTCTTGAGTACCTCAGCTTTTTCCATGACCTGGGAACCAGGTCTCCCGTTTTCTTTTGAAGAGGGCCCACATTTTCCATACTCTTCCTTTTTATCACTGAGGTACCTATAGAAACTCTTCTTGTTTCCCTTGACATCCCCATTCAGATTTCATTCTTTCAGGGTTTTAGCTTTCCTAACCTGACCCTGGCTGCTCAGACAAGTTGAATATGTGTTGGTAGCATGCTCTTGCAGCAAAGGAGACCAAATACATCCTGGGCTGTGTTGGCAAGACTGTAGTCAGTAGGGCCAAGAATATACTCCCACCCTCTATTTGGCACTTGCACAACGTTATCTGGAGTACTGCATTCAGTTTTTGGGCTCCCTGCTGCAAGAAGGATATTTATGTTTTGGACTAAGTCCACACCAGTCACCAAGATGTCTGAGGGCTGGAGCACAGGGTATATGGTGTGAGTTGGGGAACTAGATTTGTTCAGTATCAAGAAAAGAAGGCTCCCAGTAGACTTTGTTGCTGCCTATTGCTATTTCACTGGAGGATACAGAGGAGCTGGAGCCAGACTCCTCCCAGAGGTGTACAGTGATAGGACAAAAAGCAGTGGATATAAGTGTGAATGTAGGAAATTCTAATTAAATGCTAGGATATAGTTGGTTGGAGCATGGTGTTAAGACCAAGGTCTCAGGTTTGATCCCCATATGGGCCAGTCACCGAAGAGTTGGAATTGATGATCCTTGTGGATTCCTTCCAACTCAGAATGTTCTGTGATATTTATCTTTTTTATCATAGTGATGATCAGATGCTGTAAAATTTGTATGTGTCCAGACTTGACTGGCTGTGGCTGTAAGTAACCTGGTCTGCAGTAGGCTGGCTTTGACCAGAGAATTGGCACAGTTACCTTCTGGATCAGGTTTCAGTCGTCAATCATTCTATCATTCTCTGAAACCTGTACACTGGGTGGGAGAGGGAAGACTTAGGAATGGAAATACAGATAATGTGAGTAAAGAAACATGAGATGAAGGCGTAGCATGATGGGTTTTTTTTTCTTTCAACAGCAAATTTTCAAAATATTTGTTGCAGAAAATTTAGAAGTAAATATCTGAAGTCTGAGATTTTATCTGGGGTATATTGGACAAATTTCAATTCACCATTGCTTTTGCAAATTTCTTTGGTTTTTCTTGGCTCTAATTGCTTAAATAATCTTAGTGGCTGTATTCTCCAGTTCTATTTTCTTGCCTTTGTTCTTTCCTTAAAATATATATAAAAAACCTTGTTATTTTAGTACATAAAATTTTAGACCATCTGCAGAAAAAATCAAGAATGCTTATAATGCCATTGATTATCTATGCTTAATGCTGTACTTTATTTAGCAAAGAATAGAATGACTCAATAATGGGTCATAAGTTCCAAGATAATTGATCTTTCATCTGATGAGATTGCTTTAAACAGTAATTAGTTCTAGCTGTACTTTGGATATCCAAGTGGAAACATTGGACCGTACATCTTACACCATGACAGACCGTGAAAAGCAAAGTTGTTAAAAAAACCAAGCAACAAAAACAAACACCAAAATCAAACTTTAGCTATTCCATGACACAAAGAAAGTAACAGGAAAGAAATAAGAATTCTTAATGCTATATGGTACTTCTGTGGAAGAGACCAGTCAAGCAGAAAAGTTTATTTTAAAACATAAAACTTTTCTGTACTGAAAACCACAGGCAGCTTCACAAGCATAAATTATCTCTCCACTGATGAGCATCAGAGTCACACTTTACTTGAGACTCTAAATCCATGTCACTATTCCAAAATGTATTTGTGAAGAAAGATTCATTTCTTATGTGGTGAAGGAGCTTTAGGGATTGCTTTTAAGTGACTTTGATTAACTTCAACAAGAGCTTAAAATACTTCAGAGTTGGAAATTTTTGAGAAGATGTAAGATTTCCATAAATGAATCAAAGGAGAAAAGAATCAGAAAATCATAGCAGCTATGAGTTGTTTGTATAAATTAACTACAAACCAATAAGTAATAGAACTATTATCTCTTGCAATATTCTAACAAAATGAGGATCATAAACTTTAAAATTTTTCTGAATATAATTGTCCATTATAAAAACACATTTATATATAACTATATAAATACATATATATGTGTGTATATGTATATACGATTTTTTGTGTATATAATTTCTGAACTTTTGATGTGACTTCAAAAAGTTAAAATCAAGCAAAGGAATTAATGAAGGCACATTGATGAACATTAAGTTCATCGAATGTCAAATTGTGTTATTTCCCAAATGTTAAAATAGTACTTAATAGCCTTTGATGCAACAAAATAAAATAGATGTTTTCTTTGATATGCATGTGCAGAACAAAGATGGCTTTGAAGTCTGTTTTTGTGTATTCCTTTAGCAGAAAAAAACTGACATATGATCGTAAACTTAGGTTATTTGAAAGTATGAAAGCACATGAGACTTAAAAAGAAAAGTAGGACAATCTTCTTGACAGAAAAGTAATGCTACCTTTAGTGTCAGTGATGTTAATTGACTGTACTTGAACTTTCCCGATCAGTTTGTTTAAACTAAAGAGATACTATCCTGAATAGACTTTATAAACCATAAATGATGTAGAGAAATAATAAAATGCAGGTGGAAAAGTAAATGATTTAAAAGTGACTTCTAATTCATTTTGTGTACAGCTACTGTTTGACAGTAGATTTTTGAAAATACAAGCTTCCACCGAACAGCGAAATGTAGGTATGTCCCTTTGCATATTCTGAAGAGGCTTGCAGAATCTGATACTTTGCCTAATCTTGATTAGCTTTATATGAAGTCTGTAAACAGGTATTTGAAAGGATATTTGTCCTATACAAAGACTAAACTAAACCAAATCTCCCTACTGCTTTGTAATATTTAGATACGACCCTGAAACTTTCTTTTCATTATTTCTGTGCCTGTACTTCAGATTTGGTAATAAAACACGTTTTTGTTCCAAATGCCCTTGGCTAAACTTTCTGTCTGCCAGCCAAATGGCTCTTCAGAGTCTATGCCTCTCCAAATTTCTTGTAAATCAACAACAATTTCACAACTGTTTTATATCTACATTTTGATGACTGATGAATATATGAAGTTTCTTTCACTTTTCTTATGTCTGTATATCCAGTCTGAAATTAGTTTTCTTTGGAGAGCCTTTGCCCTCCCTTCTTGTTCTCCTGTTCAGCGGCATTAATGATATGCTTATCTTGTCATTCTCAACGAAGTCATTCTACAATAGAATAAAAGAAATAGAATATCTAAAATGCAGGCTGTACTAACCTGAAGATTTTCTCCCATTTCCTCCAAGTACTGGGAAAATATGATTATTCTTTCTGTCTCCCAGAATCTTCCCCAGTACTTTAAGTTTTGCTGGGGAACTGGTGGTTCACAGATGTCTTCAACCTGCAGTAGTCTCTCAGGCTAGCTCTGTGATGTCTTCGGCAGCAGAGCTGGTGAACACCTGACAAACGATTCAGACTCACTCCCTTCTGCCATTGTTCTTTTTTCTCTCTGCCCTTTCCTGACTTTCCATAACCTCCCACCACTCTGGCTGTCTCTGTCCCCTATAAACAAAGCCCTTTCCCATAGGCTCAAAGTAGCCTCTTTCCCACCGAACAGATGTGGCAATTATTCCCAGTTGTAATTCCCAATGACATTATCATGGGCCTGAGACCTGAGTATTCAGTAAGTGTCTTGAAAGAGGTTTCCTAGAGCAGTTGCAGTTTAGAATACATGGAGAAGGAAAAATATTCTGGCTATCTTCACTAGTATCTGCTTCATAAATACTTTCCTAGACTTCTGAGTAATCTGTAAGGACCAAAATATGCATGTTAGCATGTGGATGCCTAGAGTATATCTATTGTTTTTGAATACTGGAGCAGAAAGGGAATGCAGAAAAGGAAGTGGAAAAGAAAGGGGGAAAGAAAATGAAAGGAAAAGAAAGAAAAATATGCCAAGAGCATATTCTGTAGTGTTTAATATTTTAATACCTTTCATTTCTTCTGAAAGAACAATGTAAACATAAAGCTAGCTTCTGGAACAAGTGGAATTGGGGAATAAATGAGAGAAGTATTATCAGCTGGATGTCCTGACCTATGTAATGTGTGTGGAGGTAGTAGCAGACTATTGTTTTAAGTTACCTAGGTCTACCTCGGACTCCCTAAAGTATCCTAGACATTTGTACATATTGCTTTGAAAGTATTTGTCAGGGACCTAAAAAAACAGAGATTATTTACATCTGGAAGATTCAGACAGACATTTTTTATTCTTCTGGTCTCGGTGTAACCACTTCCTGAAATAATTTTCAATTAGTCTTGATTATTGAGAATTTGAATTTTCCTGTTGGAAGAAACAAGGGTACAATTACACTTAAATGAAAGAGTAGAAAGGTGACTCAAGTCCAGAAAATGTGCATGATGTGACCTTTGAAGTATATTTGTCATTGAATGAGGACTTGTCCAAGAAAATGAAAGTTACATATGGTACAAGGAAGGAAACAAATCAAGGTTTGAGGTCATAGTTCCTATCCTAGTAAAATATCTCTGTATTAAAAACATGTTGGCAGGAGACCCAGGTTTACATTTCATTTCAAACTCTTAGAAAATTACTTTGACTTAAAGTAAAATATCTGAATGAGATGCAAAGTTTAAGAAGATTACATTATCTTGAATTTTCAATGGAAGCTATTGTCCTATTGGATTTAGTTTATATCGAGTGAATGTTGTAGTCACAAACCAGTCATTAAAAAATACATCTATGCTTCTACATGTACTTGCAAAATCTGCCTACAGGGTTTCCGTCTCAGTATCTGAATCATATTCTGTAGTTATGACAAACTTGCAGCTAATTGAAAATTAGTCACTATTTTAAGATAACAAATTACCTGATTCTTGCTCTTTCTGCTATTTAGGTTTCCACTCATCTGGCATTCTTGGGAACTCTGACCTAATGGGCTTACACATTTGTTGAGTTTTTTTTAAATTCCCAGAGTAGTATGCCAGAAGAGCAATGAAGCTAGCAGTTGAAAATATTTAGTTGTATTTAATAACTGAAAGAAAAAGAAAAAAAAATCTTAAAAGAACTAAACACTTAGACCAAGATTTGGCATACTGGCAAGAAAATTAATAAAGTCATTTCACTCCGTCACTGAGAAGCACAGACTGGTAAATTCTATAAAGTACTTTTTCTTACAGGCATGTCTGGAAATTTCTCATTTCTCATAGGTAGTTACCAGTCAGGGGAAAATCACTGTATCAGATTAATTAATTTACATCAGAATGATAACGTAAAAATAAAAGACAACTTTGCATGAATAAAAGATTGGAATCTTCAAAAAATTGGGTGAGGATTGTCTATGCCTTTATTTCAAAGAAAAAAACCTCCACAACCAATATTAATGACCCTGTCTGTTTTCATAGTTAGTGCAAACTTTTGATGATTCCTTTACTCAGATGCCTGGCATGAACTTTGTCAAGCAGGAAGTGCTTAATTTTAAAGGTGCCATTAAAGGAACTGGGACTAAAGGAAAACTAAGTCTTAAGATCCTTTCCCTTTTACTCCTTGGTACAGCAGAGTGCTCCAAGTCTAGCTGTGCTTAGAGGATTATATATGTATTAACACCTCCATCAGTTACGGACTCAGTCTAGCTCATGACACTGGTGGCCATAGACAGTTCAGCTTCCTTTGAAACTGAAGCGTGTGGTTATATTGTTCTTTGGAAATTTATGAAGCCAAAAAATTCTTATAAAGCCAAAAAATTCTTATAAAGCATAAATATTTAATTTGAAAATTAGAGTTTCTGTGCCTAGTCTCTCAAACCTTTATGCATGAGAACACAGTCCTCCTGAATGGACTTTAGAGATTACACCATGGGAGATCAGTTTGTAGTTGCACGATTATTTGCACAACCTTGAAGAAGATGGAAAATGCAACAAAATATGAAATTAGAAAAGCATTTAAGACTCTGCCTGAAAAGCTGTTTAAATTTATATTTAAATTTTTGACATGGCATGCGATTTTTTGAGTGGCACTGGACTTCCCTTTCTAGCAAAAAAACTAGTCAAGTGAAACTGGAGAGAAGAATATTGATATTGTCAAAAATTTTCTCTGTGTCAATAACCATTCAGTGTCCCCTGTTCTATGCTAGATATGTATTTTAAAATATTAACTTTAAATAACTTGCCTTAGTTTTTAAATCAATAGCCTTTTTTGTAAATTGCATTTTTTTAAAAAAACGAATAAAATAAAATATTCAAAGGGGAAAAATAGCTGATTTTGTAACACTGTCCCAGTGTAAATTGCAAATTAGATGTTTGATAAATAAATTGCATCCTTTTCATAAGTAATGAGCACTTGATGCTAACAAAAGAAGTAAATTTTATTAATTATTAAAAGTAATTAATAAAAATAGTTTTTAAATTAAGGGTGTTTTCCTTGGATCTTTTTTTGGGGTGTGATACAGTCAATCTGGCAAGCCTCCCCATATTTCTATTTCAGCCATGGTCCTCCATACCACAGTTAACCACTTGGCCTGCTTAACTGCAGTACATGTCTCACGTTCATGGACAGCCTGTACAATAGTGTCCATCTACAGCAGTGCCCATGCTTAAGTCCACTCCGTGATCCCAAGCCCATCTATATGTTGCATCCCTTCCCTGATGGTCTGAGGTGACATTAGCCCATCAGGGTATAAATAATTCACCCTTATGTTGCTAGTCCAGATCCACCTGAGCCTCTTTAATCTTAGCAGCGTGTTGCACCAGGTGGTTTTCTGATGTTCTTCAGAGGGTAGTCTTGGGTATGTAGGCATCTGTGTGTTGATCTACAAGGCTCTCTCCACCCAGGCAGTAAAGTCATGCCACAATTCAACAGCCCAGCTGGCTTTACCTCTGTGTTTCCAATTTCTCTGCTTCGTTGCTGTAGCCACACCCACAGGGCATTTGCCACCACCTGTGAGTCAGTATAGGAGTAAAGTACTGGCCATTTTTCTCATTCAGCTATTGTAGAATCTAAAGCCAGATGAATAGCTTTCACCTCTGTCAGAGACTGAAATATCATCGTTTATGACTTAAACATTTTTATGAAGGACTTTTAAAACTGTATTACAAAAGCTGCAGAGAAGACAACCACATCCTGAACAGGGCTCTGAGAGGCCCTGGACTGCTCGCTGATGAGGGTAAGATAAAGTGACAACTCCGGGCTGGGGACATTCACAAAGCACAAGCTTAACATCTTCAGGGTGGAGACTGCAGCTCCAGGGCTATCAGCTGCCAGGCTCACAGAGACATTCGCACCAAAGGGTGGGGGGAGCGGGGCTTCGGGTGTGTGTTGGAAAGCCTCTGGTGAGAGGTGGAGTGACTGCCCGAGCTCCACTGTGCAGAGGAGCCCAGCTGAGGGGCCCTTCATCCAGGGAGAAGCTGCATCCATGAAAAACAGAGGGGGTGACATGGCCCATCAAAGGCCCCCCAAAGGGGTCCTCAGACCATGCACCAGAGATGATGCAACAGACCCTCAGTGTTGCAAGGGACAGGGTCAAACTGGCCCCCTGCAAGGCAGGGACGTGGGCGTTCCCACCTGGCCCAAAGCATAGATTAATCCACTGGATTCTATACTCTTGAGCCTGTGGCAGCATGGTGCAGCAATGGGAGACCCTCACCAGAAGACCAGATGGAGGGGAGCAACGAGACATCATTCGGACCCCTGGATGGGTAATATGCTTCTACCTAACCCCTGTCCCCCCACCCCCCAGGCATGCTTCTTCTTTTCCTTTCTCCTTTCTCCTTTCTCCTTTCTCCTTTCTCCTTTCTCCTTTCCTTTCCTTTCCTCTTTGCCTCTTTTGCTATTGAATAAAATGCATCAATTTTTTGGCATCAACATCTAACCTCGTTTGCTTTTAATCTTGTTTTTGGGTACATTTTGAAGCTTCAAAATTCTTTCCAGCTTATACAGAGAGACTTAATTTTCTTTGCTCTTCTGAGTTTAAACTGAGTCATAAAAACTTCTGCAAACTGACTCAATTCACCTTCTCTTTCAGCAATTTCTGTCACTTGTTGTGGGGGACTCCATATAGCAGCATTCCACCTTCAGTAATTTTCCTGTATTACTACAGAGACCATCAGTGAAAAGGGCATATTGTTTATCTTTTTTCTGATAGATCTTTATACATTGTGCCCTTCTCTGGCAATATTCTGAAACCTTAGCCTTCTCTTCATTCAATCCATGATCACTTCCAAAATTCCTGTGTGATTTGGGTTTCCTGTTTGAGCCCATTGTGTGTACATGTACTTTATGTAGCATGAGTTGCATGATGTGTAGAGGAGATCCTCCCACTGAGCATCCAGGTCAGCACCAGCAAATGGGGTGCCAGGAGGAGCTGTGCTTCAGTACCAAACATTTCCAAAGCAGCTCAAACCCCTTCATAAGCTGCCAGTATCTCTTTTTCAGTCGGAGTATAGTGGGCTTCAGATGCTCTGTACACCAGACGTCAAAAACCTGGGGGTTGACCTCTAGTCTTTTTTGATGCTTTCTGTCAGAGCCTCCAGGCAAGGCCATTCTCCCCAGCTGCAGTGTAGAGCATGTGTTTTAACCTCTTGCTCTGTCCCAGTTGGCCCGAGGGCTACTGAATGGGCTATCTCCTGTTTGATTTGTTCAGTGGCTTTTCATGACTCAGGACCCTATTTGAAATCATTCTTCTGGGTGACTTGCTGGAAAGGACTGACAATCAGGCTGTAATTTGGAATGTGCATTCTCCAAAAACCCATAGTGTGTAAGAAAGATTAAAAAATTACACAATGTGTAATTTTTTGCTAATTGGTACAGAGATTTCTTGCATTTTGTTGATCACAACCATTGGGATCTGACAATTTCTGTCTTGTTATTTTATTCCTAAAAACTGAATTGCTTGTTCAGGTCCCTTGACCTTACTTTGTTTTATGGCAAAACTGGCTTTTGGAAGGGTTTCGACTATTTTCTTCCCTTTCTCAAAAACTTCTGCTGTTTTGCCACACACAATGATATCATCAATATACCTTCACCCTGTTCCAGTGCAGTCTGGATCAGTCCATGGTTGATGGTAGGGCTGTGTTTGTATTCAGAGACCTTCCCTCCCCCTTGAGTTACTTCATAGAACAGGGCTCAGTAGGCCTGGGCCAGGCCTCAGCACATTGCAGTGATTTGTGTCTTTGGAATTGTGAGGGGACAATATATTTTTCCAAATATTTAAATAATTTTTCAGATTCTGCACTTATCAAGGGTGTAATTCCAAAAGGCTGGAGCTGACCACTGTCCTAGACTCTTGTTCATACTACCCCACACACACCCTGCCACTCACAGCTATCCAGCCTCAGGGCAGATACTCTGGGTGCTATTCTTATACAGTTGTTTAACCTTAATCAAACACATTCAGGAGACATAGAAATAGGAACATGATAGTTTGAAAATCCCGTAGATCTTCAAAATTCTCAAGAACTATTTTAATTTTGGAGGAGAAGGAGAAGATGGATAAGGTATCTCCCCCAAAGATCAGCTCTCTGAGGAGAAAAGGTAAAAGGTGTAATTATTATTAGTTCCCAATAGATGGCTCCTGAAGCACAGAGTTGATGGCAATACTGAGTACAAATACCAGATTAGTGTCACGACCAACAGTTTTATCATATCATAAGTCAGTGTTACAAAGTACAACAACATGATAACCTAAACCCAGCCCCCAGAGATGATAAACAATGCAGTAGGGAACACATACTGCAAATGTGTTACATGACACAACTAAGAACATGTGCAACAGCTCTGAGAGCAAATGAATCAACATTGTTATCAGTGACTATTAAACTAATATAATGAATGCATATAACAAATTTGTTTTAATACACTCTAGTCAGCTCTGTTGTTATCTCAAACCTTCAAACCTTAGTTGGGTTCCAAAAAGGACATAGTTTAATGTGACAAGAAGTTAGCACCACACAGACACTTGCTCACTACTCTGTGCATCATATGGATAGGGGAGAGAATTGCGGAAAAAAAAAGGGCAGATTCGTGGGTTGACATATGGACAACTTAATAGGACAGAAAAGGAAGGGAAAATAATAATAATAGAATTCAAATACACAAAAAAAATTATGCGCAATGGAATTCCTCCCCACCCACCAACAGATGCCCAGGCAGTTCTGGAGCAGCAGCTCCCAGCCAGTTTTCCTCCTAGTTTAAATACTGAGCGTGACACCATATGGTAAAGAATATCCCTCTGGCCAGTTTGGTGCAGCTGTCCCAACTGTGTCTGCTCCCTGCTTCTTATGCCCTCCAGCCAACTTACTGGTAGGGTGTGGTGTGAGACACTGAGAAGTCTTTGACTTGGTGTAAACAGTGCTTAGCAAAAACTGAAACATTAGTGTGTTATCAACATTCTCATCCTAAATCCAAAATGCATCACTGTAGCAGCTAGTAGGAAGAAAATCAACTTTATCCCAGCTGAAACCCAGACACAGTACAACAGAGCTAAACTCAGTAAACAGTGCCAGAATAGAACTGTTTAACCCTGGTGGATTTAGATCACACCCACACAGTGACGTGTGACTTCTTCATAGATCATAAAAATATGTCAGATGAGGTCCGATTCAGTACAGTCAGATTCCCAGTTCTCCAGTCCCATCACAAGGTGGAGTCCATGCAGAGGTTCCCTGGAGGCTGCTCTGTTTTGAGTTGACACAGTAGAGTCCCAAAGGTGTCTGTTTAATGACAAGGTTTCTGCTTCTGGCTAAAGACCCTGGAAATACTTTTATCATTGTATCCAAATTTGAGTTATTTATGTCAGTATTCATTAAACTTCCGTAAAAAGTATTCTAGCATAATTTGAATATTTTCTAACCTGGCTGGCTACACAGACTGTATTTTTTATTCAGTTGAATATACTTTAGGTCAAGCAAATTTTTTACTCTTTGCTAAAAACTGCTGTTTTCCAACTCACAGCTGTAACATGGTGCTCAGGGTATAAAATGTCTTTTCTGTTTCTGGAGTCATAAATGTAATGAGTGTTCACTTACACTGTGACAGTAATGCCAAAATGAAGTATTCTTGTGGTTTTGCTCTAGAAACTCCAGAAGGAGAAAGAAGCAATAATAACAGAATAGGAATGGGCAGCCTATTTTAAATCCCTGGCAGTTGTCTAGCAATAGTCTAGCAATACTGTCTCACACAGTATGTGTGAGAGATTTAGCATCATGCTGGTGCCGGAACTTTGGTCCTGTTTTCACTTCTGATAATGTGTACAGGGAGAAGAAATTACTCAAATAAGTAGTTTTCAATCAAATTATTGCCTGACAAGTTCCGGCAGCCTGATTTGTCCCATCTAGTCTTCATAGTTCCTTAAAAGGAATGAACCTGTCAACTGCAGCAATCTTTGATAGATCAGGGCCAATCCTGATTTTGAGGAGTAGAAGGAAAAGGATTTTTTTTTTACTTTTGTTTTTAAGCCATTATATCAAGAGAAAGGGTATGAAAAGTGTTGCAAGCCATCATTTGTATGTAAGAAAGCCAATGAACTAATTTTCATATTTATATCCATGCAAGGACATTTTTTTCCTTGCACCCAACATCTAAAGCTGGAAACTAAGCCAGGTGTGGCCTCATAAGTGTTGGGCAGAGGAGCGTAATCACTTGTCTCAATGCACAGGCAAAGATTTCATTATAGGAGCCCAATATGCAGTTATATTCCATCACTGCAGCAGTGCATATTTACTTGTTGATCCTGAGAAGTCCCAGCTCCTTTTCTGTGGGTACATAGTATGGATTAAAAGAGACAGTTATGTAAGATTCTTGGTAAACACCTTTGTAAATCTTAATAACTATGAAGTGTCTGTCCTGTATCTGAGGAAGTAATGTCAAAACTCTTATGCAAAATAGAAGTGTTCATCACAAAACAGCATTGCTGTTTTTCTCTTCTTTTCACTGTTGTGAACTGGGGTATCTGCTGCCGGAGCTGACAATTCATGGAGGCCTAGAGGATAGGATGCCCTCATTAAGAGCCAGGCATTTCTCAAGGTTTCCTGCAGATTGGCCAAGAAATTTTCTGGTTGCTGAGACTTCTTCCTGATGGGCTTTCAGGGTTTCTTTAAGAAACTTCTCAACTATTTTAAAAGAGACAATGTTGTAGTAAGATCCAAAGATCCAAGGAATCTATTTTTAAAAAAAACTTTTTAACAAGGTTGGGAAACACTCAGAATATACCCTGTTTTCATACGACAGCTTCTAAAACTGCTAAATTGTCATATTCCTTGAAGTGCAATCACAAATGAGATTCAGTGTAACAATATTAACACTACAGAATTGGGTGGTTTTTTGCATTTTACAGTTATTTCAGGTTTACATTAGATACCAAGCACTCAGGATAAAAAATTAGGAAGCTGAAACATTCATTTTATATGTGTATATATATATATGTATATATATAAAATATGTTGTGCTGGTTTGGACAAATTTGGAGGAAAATATCCCCTGATAGAAAGCAGGTTACAACCACCCTCCCCCAACAGGTTTGGGAAAAAAGAAATATTCCTCAGAGGAAAGTGAAAGAGATAAAAACTATTTATTTAACAAACACACAGGAAAAGGATAATAATGCTAAATAATAAAACCTCTTGCTGTGGAGAGATATCTGGGAAAATTTCAGAGTCCTTCTGTAAGTGTGGTCTCTCTCCTCCTCCTTGGAGCTGGGTCGGTGTGGGCCCACTTCTGGGGCCTTGGTGGAAAATTCTCCTGATGTGTTCTGATGTTGAAACAGTCCAGAAGAGAAGAAGGGAAGAACTGAAGTCCCAGGAAAACTCCTCATCTCCCTCCAGAGAAAAGGAGCCAAAACCTGGCTGAAAAGCAAGAAGGGTGCTTCCTCTGCTCTCTACCGCAGCAGGAGAATGCAGAGGAGTGTGTATATGTGTCCTTGAACAGCTGTTTTGAAAGGTTCACTCGGTTTTTTGCTCTCCCTCCTCTCAGGCTCAGTTTAAAGGCACAGAAAGGCACAAAATTAATTTCCAGGCATAGAGCAGCGATAGGGGATACACATCATAAAGCCACCCCAAGATGTATGTAAGTGCCATGTAAATTTAAGGAATTAGCAGACATCCAAGCTTACCTCCCACTCTGCTCACTGCAGCAGCTGTATGTATGAGTCAACTCTGTATAATATTAGAAGTCCTTTATATCAGTGTTTCTTTAAGGATCCCCGAGATTACAAGTTTAAAGAAGACCACAGATTGATTGAATCTTTATCCATAAGCATAAATATCTTAACAGGAACCAAAAAAGTAAGATCAGAAGTGAGTCCTGTAAGAACTGAAGGAACAAAAGAGCTATCACTTGCAAAGCCAGATTGTGTTAGTGATTGTTTTCACCGAGTGAATCAGATTTTGAGACAGTCTGATCTCTCATAGTTAGGGATCCTGACAAATTTGCAAGACTCCATCTTTGCTAAATTTTACTTACAGGAAGATTGAACACTTCAGGCTTTGCAAGAACAGTTGAAAAAAACTACTTGGCAGTCCAGGACAGCAGAGTTTCTGGGTGGGTAGAAATTCATTGACACCACAGCATTACAAAGAGTAGCTTAAAGAAAGCACAAATGTGACCTCTCTGAGAAGAATAGATTTAAAAAGGACTTTTTTTTGCTTTTCTTCACCAGAAGAAGAAGAATCAGCCAATCAATGAACCAGAAACTGTGTATCTGATTGAAATTCTGTGTTGAGTCTCTTCAATAATTCCTTCTAACAATAAAAAGCAGCTTAGAGCTGGTGAGTGGAAAAACAATCCTTTGATGTCAATTGTTTCTCTTGGATAGATAAGCTTGACTTTTCTAAGGGAAAGGAGAGAGAAGATAAATTCAGGTTCAAAAGTAAGTGGAGACTGTGGCACACTGCTAGCTTTTCTAATGATGTGTGAAAAAAAAAAATTAGTATTTTAACACAGGATCTTGCTCTGTTAATAGATAACTATCTTCCTAGATAGTTTGAAATCCAGATACTTATTTGATTAAAATTACACCTTTAATCAATCTGCTCAACAATACTGTAAATAGTACATTTATTGTCATAATTATGTTTTTGAAAGCATCACTTTCTTGCACAAAGTAAACCTTACAGATAGCTTAATTTCACTTGAACTATCAAACTGTGTAGCTAATAACAGCCAGTCCATGTTCCAGAATTACATTTTGGGTACTATGATAATTCATTAAAAAAGTTTATGCATATGCAGAAGTTGAAACCTACAGGAAATAATTCTAAATTCTTTTTCCATCACTTTCAATTTATTTTAAAAGGAGCTTTTTATTTTTGCTGTTATTAAAATGCTTATCCTAGAAGTATTTATTGACTTTGAAAATGCGTATGTTAATTTTGAACATTTTAATTTTCAGTTACTGGGTTTGAACTTTTTTTTTTGTAGATGACTAATTACTGCAAAACTGAAACAAACTTGCATTTTTGAGTGAAATAAAATAATTGAGGCTGACTCAGACTGTTTTTTCTTTTTTTCTCCTTCATTATACCACAAACCAAAGTAACATCTCAAAATTATTTTTCAAATAATTAATCTACTTCACAAAATAATCTCTTTTTACTTTCATTTCAATAGGGATCCATATTATTAGTTGTTTTTTTCCTTAAATAGTGCCAGATAATAATAGTGCAGTGACATAACACCTAGTGTGTAGCCCTGCTAAAAGGACAGAAAAAATTTGTGGTGAATACTTTTTTAAATAGCATACTCTAAATAACAAATTTTAAACATCGTAATAGAAGATGTAGAAAACTGAGTTAGTTTCTTAAGGTCCTTTCAATAATTTACTGATAGGATGCTACTAAGCTAGTTAACTATGGAAATTGCTTTGGAAGTAATGACTTCAACACACCTTATTACATCAATTGGTAAGCAACAGTACTCTAATTCTTGATAATCTGTAACTTATTATTGGGATTTTAGTCATGTATGCTATGTAATATGTGCTGCCTGGAGGCTCTTCTAGATATGCACGTGTTCTACCTTCCCTTTACTACTACTAGTCAGATTCCCAAAGTCTCTTATAAAATCTGTGGGAAGTCTAGCTGTGTCTGATTATTGGATTAGTCTTGATCTGGGTTTTTGTGTTGCTTTTTGTAATGTGTGTCTTTCACTGTCTCATTTGCCATTCAATAGTGATTAATGTTGATTTTATATTTGACTTGGTCATACAATAGCATTATATAAATCATATACTATTGTAACAGCAAATTTTAATTAATGACTTAGGCATCTGAAATTTTATTTCTTCAGATAAAGGAAGAGCTTTTTTTTTGTCCAGGGCTATGATTTCTCCTTGAAAAACAAGATAATATTAATGAACCTAAGACAGTATTTTGCATATCCAAATTTATGGTTCAGCATTCATTTTCAGCAGTGACAGCTTCAAAATATGTTTCAGTTCTGATCTCTCTGTAGGAAGAATTAAAGCAAAATCCTCATTTTTAATTACAGCAATTAGCAGTTAAAATGTGAACAAAGTCCAAACTTTCTTAACATTAGCATTTCTAATTATCTAATGTCCCATTTTTACTGAGGGTTATGTAGCAATTTAATTGGTTCATAATAACTTGTGATCTATATTTGCAGAATGGTTTTTCTTTACTTCTTTGCTTTACGTACATAGTTTTGCATAATGAAGGTTCTTCTGAGGTTTTTTTTCTTATAATATGAAGTGCTGAGTTAGGTAACTTCAGCTGATTCATGCATTATTATTTTTAGTCTTGTATTATGATCTTGTATTGGGTCTGGCTGAGATGGAGTTAACTGCCACCACAGAAGCCCTCATAGCACTATGCTCTGCATCGGTAGCTGGAAAGGTTTGGTATCACACCAGTGCTCAGCTAGTGCTGAGCAGGTCTAGCACAGCACCAGTGCTGTCTCCCCAACATTCCACCTTCCAACCAGTAGACTGGGGGTGGGCAAAGTTTTGTGAGGGGCACAACCAGGACGGCAGGCCCAAAATGACCAAAGGGATGTTATGTAATGTATGTTGTCAGATCAGGTATAAAAACTAAGAAAAGGAAGAGGAAATGAATGGGTATTTATTTACAACATTTGTCTTCCAGAGCAACCACTATAGTGCTGAAGCTCTGCTTCCCAGAAAGTGGCTGGAAATATCTTGCTGATGGAAAGTAGAGAATAAATCTTTGTTTCATATGCTTGTCTGAACTCAGCCTTCACTGTACCTTTAGTAAAATGTCATTATCTTGACCTATGAGGGTTTTTTTCATCTTCTTTTCTCCACCCTAGTCCTGCTGAAGAGGGGAGCGATAGAGTGGCTTGGTGAGCAACTGGCATGCAGCCAAGGTCAACTCATTACATTTCTACATATGGGTTTATTAACCCTTCACTAAGTCAATAAATAGTAATTTGAGTGAAAAAAAAATCAAAACAGGGATAAAATAATGTAGAATTTACAGACACTTTCAGTTTCAATTGGTTGCTTTTCATAAGTTACTATATCTTCACACTTTAAAATGAGGATCTTTGAATTCTCAATGCCTGTAAAAGCAAAAGCTAAGTAGATGTTTAAAACTGCAGTTTTACACTGAAGGCTAAAACCTTAGGAAAACTTCTTAAAGCACATATTTTAAAACGTTACTTTTGAATTTATTGTTTTCTCAGATACTTTTGTGGTAATGAGTAATGATAAGCATTCAGATCAGTTTTGTTTTGTTTCTTTTGTATATGGAATCCTCTATGGACTATAAAAAAAAAGTCTTCTACAGAAAAAGGATTATAATAGGCAATTAAAAATGTGACAAACTCTACAAGGAAAATTAAGGTTTCTGTGTCCAAATGGCAAATGAAATATTATACGAGGTAGAATATGGTGCTATTCTAACTCAGGGATGTTTACACATTTTTAGATTAATAGCTCCTGAAAAAGATCCTTTTTTCTGTACAATATGAAATGCATAAAAAATTCAAAGCTGTAAGTATAAAAACTTTTTACACCCAATCTAATCTTAAGCAAATGTGACTATATAGATTACGTCTAGTCTGATCACAGCCAAATCAGGCATTGTCCAATATTAGAATATCTCATTCCCAACCTCTCATCTGTATTTCTTAACTGTACCTTGATATTTGGAGGGTGGGAAAGTGAAGGAAAGACAGAAACATTTGGAAAACATTCTTGTTTCTTTCTGAAGTTTCACTGGCATACTCCCATGCAGAGAACAAAACAAAGGCAAAAAACGATGGCACCAAGGCAAAAAAATTCCTTGAAAGATTTCCCCAGTGTTATACAGCAAGGGAAGAGCATATGGCTAATTCTTTTTGTGGTCACTTTAAGCTCTAATGATTCCCTAGGTATGTTTGTTTTGTTTTGTTTTCCTTAATTACTTTTTGTTTGTTTGTATTTTTTTTTTAATTGATTTTTAAGTTATGATGTGGAGTATGGAATCTCATATGTAAACAGAAGTGCTGGGTACAGTTCTCCTCTGAGAAGATAATATTGGGCACATACTTTGTGTGCCAAAACTCCATGAATTCTAATGAAATTTGTATGTTTTCTACTGGGAGCTAAACATTGATTGCACTGGAACTGCTTATTTTTTTTTGTCTTGGGTTATTAAAGCATCTATTATAAAAAGTTTCGTAGAAATTAGGTAGAAAAATTATCTTAAATATAACAAGTACTGAGGACAGTTCTGCTAGAGAAATTTGTAGGCTTCATAATGCAACTGGATATTAAATTAATCTGTTATGTAATGCATAAAAGAAGCCATATATAGACATAACTGGAAACAGATGGATGTCACAGGTCTCATGTAAGCATATGTGATTTGGTCTGTTTGTTCTTCAGAGGGATGGGCAGAAGACTACTAAAATGCAAAAGATATGGTCATGGTCACATCAGAACAACCATGTTCTTTCATTAGTAAGCCCTGCCTGAAAACGGCTTATTGGCTTCCATAGCAAATACACATGCTATGGAACTTTCCAGTTCTGAGTTTCTTGAGTTTTAACCATCCAGAACATCATATGTATCTGTAAATAGATATACAGGCCTATCTGCAGTTAATTATCATAAATATCTGGAATATTGTGTCCACTTCTGGGCTTCCTGGTACAAGAGAAACTCAGAACTATTGCTGAGAGTCCAGCAAAGGCGCACTAGGGTGATGAGGGGACTGGAGCATCCGCTATATGAGGACATGGGGAGAGAGCTGGGACTGTTCCGCTTGGAGAAGAAAAAGCTCAGGGAGATCAGTGTATATGAATACCTGAAGGGAGGGCACAAAGAAGATGGAGCCAGGCTTCTTCCAGTCATACCCAGTGACAGGACCAGAGGCAAAGGGCACAAGCTCATACACAGAAGATGCTTCATGAACATCAGGAATCACTGTGAAGGTGATTGTGCATTGTTGCAGGTTGCCCAAGGAATTTTTGGATTTTGCAGCCTTGAATATATCCAAAAGACATCTGTACATGGTCCTGTGCAGCCAGATCTAGGTCACCCTACTTGAGCAGGGTGGTGGACCCAATGAGCTCCAACCTGTGTTTGCCTTCCCTTAGGTTAGCCTTCTCAGCAGTGCTATAGTTCAACATCCAGCTCTGGAGCCTCCGGTCTTTGTTGCAGTGATACCTTAAACAGCATAAGGAATAGAGCTCTCCAGCATTAATTCTTGTATCATTTATAATGTGATCCTCCTAAATGCATGTTAACAAGATTTGGATATAACAGCATTTGATGAAATACATCAAACTAATCTAACTATAATAAATAGAGCATAAAATGTGTGAGGTAGATATTGTTGAAGTACAAAGGTCAATACAGTTATTTACTTCTCATCTACTTTATTCTTACTACGTAACTGCTATTGAAAGGTTTTTTTCATCTTCCTTTGAAGCATCTGCTGGGAGACACCTATTCAGCCTGTTATATTAGCCATCTGCATAGTCCTCTGCAATTATAGACAATTTCATACAGATATAGCAGGAGTTGTTTGTTTGTGAGGTCCTCCTCCATTAGATGTTTGCCAAAGAGAGCTAACTTGGATAAATACTTGAAATTTTCTGTTTCATCTGTTTTATCCTCATGGCTAAACTTCATTCATTTTTGGTAATACCCCATTATATTGCTTGCAAAGGAGCAGAGTAAGTTATGTGTTATTTAAAATCCTAGAGTGTATCCAGATTCTTCCAAAATTGTCACCTAAAACAGATCTGCCTCTCTAAAGGGAATTTGAAGACAATGCCCATGGTTTTGCAGTTTTGTAGTTGTACAGCTCAGCTGTATTTTTCTGGTTAGATGAGCAGCATAGGGTTGCACTCTTTGTGTGTTTTGTTTAGTTAAGATTTTTTTCTTTTGTATTGTTACTCATTCACATTTCTTCTGTGATGTAGGACTACTTGATTTGAAGCCAGTCTAAGAGGAAAAATACTCTTCGATAATCCCCTGTGCTTACAGAAGGAGCTTCTAGTGAAATAGTAATGTGTAGTTAAATTCATGAGACTTTACATCGCACATTTCAGAATGTTAAAAATGACATACAGCAACTACTGTAATTTCCTCAAGTGTACCATTACCATAAATCTGACAAAGATGTTTTACTTTGCTACTGTGTGATATTTTATTTGATTAAGTATGTTCATAATTCCTATTTGCCTTTAACAGAAGAGCCAATATTTTGCAAAAGCACTTCTGAGTCAATGTAAATATAGATTGTGAAGTGATGCAGCAAGGTCATGAGTTGAGACTCACAAAAGACAAAAAACTTCTCTTTCAAAAATTTTTTCTATTTCTTTTTTCCTCCTTCAATAATGTGAAGAATTCTAACAACTGAGGTGTGGAATAAATTTTAACAGCACTTGTATATAAACCTCTAACATGCATGGACATAAAGTTATGACAGTATATTTGTCTATGATACACTATTACAGTCTCAGCCAACTGAGTGTTTGTTGGTTCTGGTTTGAATGAATTTTATGTCCCCACAGCCCTCCTTCCCCCAATAATACTGACTAGCTTTGTGGAAAAAAGAAGTAAATAATCTGTGTAAATACTTAAAGGCAGAATTAATTCTATTTTTGCAATAAATATGTTGACAACAAGCATCACTATTGTTAACAAAGAGCAAAATATGGACAAGAGGTCCTGACAATTAATGTGTAATCAGTCTCTGTAAGTCATGACTTTTCCTGTATAATCCAATCCTGGTTTGGATGATAAAAATGAAGGGTGTTTTCTTTTTATTTCCCTATATTGAAAAATACAGACTATGGCTTTTTCTGTAAAGTATTTTACAATTTAAAGGACTAGAAATGTAGTATGTAAAATTAGGTATTTTAATTAAAAAGTTATATAATGTGAATTTTTGAGAATGCGGAAAAAATTTAAAATATTATCCTCATTTTACAGGGTAAAAATGGGTATTTAAAGGATAGAATTGCAGTATAGAAACTCATCTGGGTAGAGCTGGAGACAGTAGAGAAGAAAAGCAGGTCTTCAAGCATAATGTCATACAGCTTGTGCTAACAGTACTGAAGTACTTTAGGGAGTTCATGGAAAGCCTTGTTTCACTGTACTTAGGAAGAGATGCATTTTCTTGTGGACTGACAATCCTTAGGAAAGGACACTAAATGCAAAAATCATAAAACGCAGTCCTTAACACTTTAGGGATGCTCTTATATTTGTCAATTCCACATACCATCTTGTTGAGGTGTGTGACTTGGGCTTAGGAAATAATATTAATGCTCCTTGGGCTTAGGAAATAATATTAATGCTCCTCTATGCATTTGACCTACTGCTCTTTGAGTGACTGTAATAAATCATATGCTGAGGGCCTTGGAGAAACCCTCAGTGGTAAATATAAGCCTTGCAGGAGATTGAAGCACTCTGTGTGGGGAGATGCTGTCTTTTCTTAAAAGCTGTAAATCCAGAGTGCAGATGGGGAGATACAAGCAAAGGTAAAAAAGTGCTTATAACTGTATTGTTTCTGCTTTTTGAAATGTAGAATGAGGGATGGCATATAAAGAAATGAAGATGAAAGAAGTTCAATCCTCCCACTAGAAGTCAGTAATACCTTGCTATTTAAGCCATGTTTAAGAGAATGAGGTAAATACTCTGTGACACATCGTAGAACCAGCACTGTTTAAGCAGTTGTTTTTTATTAGGAAAACAGATTCCAAGACAATGACCTGTAGCTATTAGTCAGAGCTGACAAGCTGCAGTGTGACGCTGATAGATTCGAGAGCAACTTCATTCTACTTTTCACTAGGATGAAACTGAGAAGTCTTCAGATTGACTAGAAGAAATATTTACTTATGAATTTAAAGCAGTAGAATAAGCTAAGAAGTAGCATGGAGTTATAAAACTTTTCAAAGCAAGGAATTGAAACAGGATACCTTAATTCCATATGGATAATATCATCATGCATTTGAGGCTTATGTTTTTCCCTGTTGTGCTTCCTTTCTGTTTTGACAAGTAGTTCAACATAAAATGTCAAGATAATTAATTTATATATTTAAGATTTTGTGAAGCAAAATGTTTTCCCTTTTTTTAGGGCTATTTCTGGGGAAGGTAGTGGAAACCCTGTATTTTATGTAGTATATATTTTGTTCTAGTTAATTACCTAACATAGAATTATCTACAATCTTACTAGAAGCATGAATGTAACAGCAATGAAAAACAAAACTGGACTAAGCTAATAGCAGCAGTGGTAGCACAACCATAGAATATCCTGAGTTGGAAGACACCCAAAAGAATCACTGAGTCCAGCTCCTGGACCAGCACAGGATGGCCTCAAGAGTCATTCCATGTGCCTGAGAGCATTGCCCAAATGCTTCTTGAACTCTGTCAGCCTTGGTGCTGTGACCACTTCCCTGAGGAGCCTGTTCCAGTGCCCAACCACCCTCTGGGTGAAGAACCTTTCCCTAATATCCAACCTAGACCTCCCTGACACAACTTCAGGTCTTTCCCTCAGGTTCTGTCACTGGTCACCATAGAGGAGAGATCAGTGTCTACCCCTACTCTTCTCCTCATGAGGAAGTTGGAGACTGTGACAAAGTGTCCCCTCAGTCTCCTCCAGGCTGAAGAGACTGAGCAATCTCAGGCAGTTCTTGGATGGCTTCTTCTCTGGACCCTTAACCACCTTTGTAGCTCTCCTTTGGATGCTCTCTAATAGCTCTATATTCTTCTTATACTGTGGCACCCAAAACTGCGCCCATTATTCAAGGTTAGGCCACACCAGCACAGAGCAGAGCGGGACAATCCCCTCCCTTGCCCAGCTGGCAATGCTGTGCCTGATGACCCCCAGGACACTTTTGGCTCTCCTGGCTGCCAGGGCACTGCTGGCTCAGATTCAACTTGCCATGTTCCAGGACACACCGATCTCTATTTGCAGGTCTCCAGCCTCTTGTTCCCCAGTCTGTACATACATTTATAGTTGTCCCGTTCCACCTGTAGAATCTGGCACTTGCCCTGGGTAAACTTCATATTGTTGGTGATAGCCTAGTCCTCTGACTTGTCAAGATCTCTTTACAGGGCCTCACTGCCTTCAAATAAGTCAACAGCTCCTCCCAATTTAATGTTGTCAGCAGGTTTACTTAGTATACCTTCTTGTCCTGCATTGAAACACTTTATGAAGACATTGAAGTGCAGTGGCTCTAAAAATGGAGCCCGATGGAGCACACACTCTTATTTATAGTTTATACCACCTGGTACAGTCTGAATATATGCTTTTTCACTGAAGTTTTTCCTGAATACTACTTTGCTACTTAAACTACTGTTTTCAATATATTTAGTGCTGAATATATTCTTGTTAAGAAACTTCTGCAGTCTGGCAAGTAATACGATAAAATACCAGTTTTGAACCTTGATCTGACAAACAAAGTACTAAAAAAAGCAGAAAAGATTAGAACATCTAGAAGCAAAATTGATATCATAAATCAATAAATCTGATGTGCCTTGTGGATGCTGATGCAGAAAAGATCACACAGCTGTGGAATTTGCTTAAAAAGCTTACAGCTTAGCTGATATATACAATAGATGTTCTTGGGAAGTACAGACACAGGAGAAAACAAATGAAAACATTTCTACTGTGCAGACAAGGAATTGGGGAATTGAGGGAATTGCTGAAGTCAATTCTCAAAGAATTTGAACTAATTGTTTTTTAATGAAACAATTTAATTTTAATGTAGGAATTAGCTTAGTTTGACTAGGTGGGAGTAGCGTATTCTTCTTTCTTAAAGCAAGCTTTTCAAAGTATGTGCTCAGGTATATAAATATCCCAGCTTAAAATGTTTCAGAATTCTGAAAATCCTTCTCCGCTTGAATTTCCTTGTATGTTTGTCACATGCTTCTGAGAAATTAGTGTAATGATGATACCTCGAGTTCACTGTACAATCATTCATACTCCATGGAGCAGGCCAAGGAGAAAACACTGGACTGGCTTCATTATTTTTCTCTTCACTGAACATACATTAATGATAAAACCTCCTAAAATAGTGCTCTTTTTTGTTTATGGTCGATGTAGAAGCATATTCTTTACATGCCTATGAAAC
Source organism: Corvus kubaryi (assembly GCF_017639235.1). Taxonomy (NCBI): domain Eukaryota; kingdom Metazoa; phylum Chordata; class Aves; order Passeriformes; family Corvidae; genus Corvus; species Corvus kubaryi. The sequence goes on from NW_024582073.1 coordinate 10,571,828, forward strand.
AGCGACAGGTGTTAGTTGAACCAAGTACTGCTAAGTTACCTAGAGGAAAACACCACTTTTTTTCTCAGTCCTTTCAAATTAGCCGAAAAGGTCTTATAAATGTTTTCATTAACTGGCTTCTAAAAAAACTTCCATGAAATAGGATGAATCCCATATGACTTGCTGTGGGTATTTCTGTGCTGATACATGAAGCAGATTTACTAAAAACAATAGGTTAGTACAGCCTGTCAAGTCTGTGCATGGCCAGCTCCAGCTACCTTTCCTAAATCTTTCCACCTTCATTACTTCTCTTCATGTGTTGGGCACATTCTCTTGGCTTTCTTTTCTCTAATATAAAAGGAGAAAAACATGTACATTTTAAAAAGATGCAGAAGCCTATCAAAAAGAAAACACTCCAGTGCACACAATTCTTCCCTCAGGGACAGGCTGAGAGGGAGAATGAATTGCACATGACAGCTGTTAGGGTTTGATTTTGTCTAATGCAGTGCAGACACTGGAAAGAGTGGCATAGAAATCCCAACAAAATGAAACCTATCACTGAGCTATCAGGAAGTTGTGTGGAAATGCAGCTTGCTATTGTTGTATTATGCCTGTAGATAAAAGTTAGCATCTAAGACCTGCCATTTTTTTCTTCTTTAGTTGACACAAAATGCTGGGGTTTTTTTTTTCAATCTGCTTATATGGCATGTAAGGGCTGGGAGAAAATCCAAAGGAAATATTCATCTACATAGTTCACATCTACTCCTGCAGCACTTTACTACATGCAAGTTACTGAATTTACAACATAAATATCTCCAGTCTTTGGTAATATTTTAATTCCATTTTGTTTTCAGTAATTAAATATTAAGAAATACAATTAAATTTAAGCAGCATTGATACAAATATTTTTAAAAAATCCTCCTTAAATGTTTGAGGGATTCCATGACTTCTTTTGCCTGTGTCCTTCCTTTCCCCTTGGCATTTTTAAAGTCTTCTATAACCAAGATTTGAGGCTGATGAGAGAAAACAGCAGAACTTGGTGTAGATGGAAGGCAGAACAAGATCTTAGGCCAGCTGTCATCCCAACTAAAAAGACTTTATAAGTATTCCTGCGTGTTTTTTTCATGTTAATTAATTCAGGCCCTCTCCAAGCAATGAGTGACTCTCTTCCTTCCATTAATCCCTGAAGATATTTACAAGTGCAGTCTTTTGTAGAAGAAATTAGAAACTTTCTTTCCTTGTCTTCCCATCTCTTCATCTCCTCCTGTCTTCCTCTCCCTGGAATATTTTGGCGGGGTTGCCAGCCAGAAGTAGGCAGGAACCTGCTGACTGCAGACTTCTCTTGGACAAGTGATACAGCTTCCATTAAACACACTAGTACCCGCAGATGACCCAGAGAAACAGATGGAAAAAGTGTAAAATAAAGCTGTGTAAGCTCCAATGAGGCAAAAAATATATACTTTTTAAAGTTTTGTTAGCTTTCTACAAAAATGGCACCCTAGGGAAGGTTCTGTCACTGAATTTTATAGGCCAGGTGTTCATCTGAACAAAAGCATGAAGAAAGAGATGGGCTTTTTCTAAAAAAAGAACAGGGAGTTTGCTGCTTTCTCAATTATATGAATGCTTTCACAAAAGAAGTCAACAGGGGTCCTAAAATGCAACTTTAAAACCAGCTTAAAAAGCTTTTTTAAAGTGAGTATTTAAATATTGTGAAGGTTTATTTCCAGTTTCCATTTCCCCTATATTTTTTCTGTTGTAGAATAATAGTTTTAGTTGCTTCTGAAGTGCTGAAAATCACTTTTAAGGATCCCTGTAAATGACAATGGGTTTTTTTTCTCCCCTTCACTCTTCTGGATGTGTTTTAGAGAAAGATTTCAAATTGAAAATGAGCACGTATGAAAATTCAGTTATTTACAATGATTTTAAGATTTTTCCTTATTTTATATTTTGACCTAGTTTTGACCAATGCTTAAGTGTTTAGTTCTGACTGATTGATAACAAAAGTATGTATCACTAAGGCTCTGAAAGCAGTCAGTGTAAGTCAATTTAGTTTGGTTTTATTTTTTTTTTGTTGTTGTTGTTCAGTGTTCCTTCAGGTGTGAATAATAGGAGAAAGCTTATATTGAACAGAATTATGATTTAGAGAACTATTAAGAGAAAATATTGGATGGGAACAAGCTCTATAATTTTGTTATTTTTCTTTTTCCATAGTGACAACTTTTCTGAAAAATACTGGAAAATAATTTTTCTTGCCTTCCATAAATAGCAAATATTTTATATTGTTGGTTGTTTTGTTTTTATTACTTTAAAACTAGTTGGCTAATAAATCCTTCTGTTTTGAGTTGGAAAAATAGAATATAATGTCTTCTTTTATCTGGAAACGCAAAAAGCCTCTGAAGGCTCTTATCTGTCCAGAGAGCTTTTAGTCTAACATTGTTCATGTACAAATTTCTGAGGCCATATGGACACAGAATCACTTTCAGTTTTCATCTGTGTCTAACATATTGCTATGCACAATTGTAACTTGAAAGACAAGAAGGTTCATTTAAGGTTTTTAAAAGTTATAAAATATCAACAGATTTCTAATAGCAAGTTTTAAAATATCTGGACTTAGATGAAATAATATAGGTAACAATTCCACTTGACAACTTGCCTGCATAAGTTTGTACTCAGATTTTGAGGATTTGGGTAACTGCAAGGGGAGACAAGGGAAGACTGACCTATGTCATCTAGACTTCTGTAAGGCTTTTGACATGTTCTCACACAGCATCCTTATCTCCAAATTGGAAAGAAATTGTTTTGAAGGGTGGATTATTTGGTGGATAAGGAATTGGCCAAAGAGAGTTCTTCAGGCAATTCCCAAACCCCAAACCAGTAACATACCAAGAGTCAATGAGCCAGAGACTGATGGTCCATGGCTCTGTGTCTAGGTGGCCCTCAGGGCTCTGTCTTGAGCTTGATATCTTTGTTAATGACACAGACAGTGAGATCAAGTGCACCCTCAGCAAGTTTGCAAATGACACGAAGCTGAGTGGTGTAGTTGACGCAACAGAAGGATGGATGCATCTGGAAGGACCTGGACAAACTTGAGGAGTAAGCCTGTGAGCCTAACCAAGTTCAGCAAGTGTAAGGTGCTACACCTGGGTAGGGGCAATCCTAGACATGAGTATAGACTGGGAAAAGAAGTCACTGAGAGCAACCCTGCTGCTGGACATGAGCTAAGAATGTGTGCTTGCAGCCTAGACAGCCAACCTCATCCTGGGCTGCATCCAGAGCGGCATGGCCAGCAGGTCAAGGGAGGTGATTCTCCCCCTCTACTCTGTCCTCGTGAGACCTCTTCTGGAATACTGTGTCCAGCTCTGGGTCCCAGGCACAAGAAGGACATGGACGTGTTGAGGCGGTTTGAGAGGAGGAACACGAAAATGATCCAAGGCTGGATCCAGTACCTAAAACGGGCCTTACAGGAAAGCTGGAGAGGGATTTTTTACGCAGGCAGATTATGAAATTACACAATGGTTGTTCCTTTTGGGAGGAACTATTCCTTTCAGATGTATTCTATGACCTGTTATCCTGGTTTGGTTTTGTATATTATACAAAAATACTATTCATTAAACTCAGGAAATACTTTTTTTTTTCTCTTTAATTTGCTCCTTTAACTCTCTCACAAAGACAGACACTTAGATTTCTTACCAAGGGTTACATTCTACTGTTACTTCACAAATATACATGCAAAAATGTCTGCTATAATATATTTCAATCCTAATTTTAATAGTTGGTGATTTTCTGTTTTAAATTTGATATCTCAGAATGCATGTTCACAACAGCTGAAGCATTTGGCGAATGGGAAATTCTGGTTCCACTATACATTTATAACAATACTACAGTGGGGTAAAATTAATGTAAGTCTCTTGAAAGGGTTTTGTATGAAATTTGAAGGTTTTTAACTGTCTAAGGGACATCTGAAATTACATATTTGTCTACGTGGAGAAAAACTTGACAAACATTATGGATTTATTTATAGGTACTTATTTAAAATTTTGATCCTAAATAAGAAATTTCAAATTAGGAAATAAATTAAATATATTTTTTGTCTCTTACTGCTAAGAATTACTAGTATTTTTGTCTGAAACTATAGCTATCTCCTAAAATGCCTTCACTGTTGGACTGTTTCTAGTGGAGATACAAGTTATATCACTGTATTTTGAATCACTATATAGTGTTGCCATTACTGGAATGACGCACTTTATGTAACGAGACAGATTTCCAAACTGTTTCTGATATCCAGAGGCTACTCATGATTTACATTTAAAGAGCTGTGCAGAAGTAAAAATTAAAAAAAACCCCAAACCAGTAACATATCGTATGTCAAATTTGGTTTGGACACAGTCTGAAGCAATTAGGATTACTTCCGTTAATAAAAAGAACACTCATGAAGACTGATATGGTATAAGGGTATTAATTTGAAGTGGAGATTATAACTTTATTTTGACATATGCTGGATATTAGCCAGACATATCACAAAAAAAGAAATTCTGGGATGACAGCATACAGTCTGACTGAGCATCTGCCTGAAGCATTCTGCAGCAAATTCCAGATTTTAACATCTGTCCAAAAAAGAGGTAAGGTGGATTTATTATTAAGTCACTAGGTGGGTATTTGTGGTTCTTTATTACTTTATTACTTATTAGTTCTGCTAATAAAGAACTAAAGAGGAAATAAAACTATGGTGAGGAGCAGGAAAAAGTTTATTTTCAAGGGCTTATCACTTTCTGTTTCATTTTATTTTTTCCAGGACAGCAGTAGCTGTGCTGTACCTATAAAAGCTCATGCCAAACACAGCTCTGCCCTTTTCAAATCTTTTTAAACTCCTGCCCAGAAAACCAAAGAAATTAGAAGTACACAGCCACTCAAATATGTCATCAAGGGACTTACCAACTGAAGATTTCCACAATGCAGACTATATGCATTGTTGTTCAATAGGGGAACACTGAACAGCTTAAAAATACATGGAGAAGTTATATGTCCAGTAAATGACTGAACAGGCCTCTCCTCTAGGCAAAGATCTGGTTCTGCAGTGGATACACAGATTTAACAGAGTACGTGGGGCATGTTCTGCAGGCTGTTAGGGCACTGGTCCTTTGCTAGGATGAATTTATCTGGACTGATACAGACTGACTGAGAACTGGACCATATATGTATACGTACATACACACACGCTAACATTAGTTACAATTACAATAGAGAAATAAATGTAGAATAGGTAAAAGGGATAAATGGCATAATTAGGTATTTATAGAATGGAAGAGAGGAAGTTTTTGATAGTTAGTTTGTAGAATGCAGTGCCTAAAAATACAGACAACCAAAAATACCAGAAAAAAAATAGGGGAAGGGAACAGGGAAGAAATAAATTGAAATTCATTTTACTAGAAGCTACTTAAGTGAAAATTCTTGTATACATACATCTTTTCCTCATTTAAGACTTTGTATTTTCTTAATCTTTCTTATTTCAAAATGTTCATTACTCATGCAGGTCTATTAAATGATTAACTCTTTCAGAAGTGCACTGTTGGAATGAACTTTTGAAAACAAAGTGCTAGGTACATAATTGGTCTTGAAAATTTCTGTAGGAAGACATTAAATTGAGAAGTGGTTTCTATGGATTAATTTATGAGAGGAAAGAAAACAACATGGGATGAATTATTTTATTCCTACTGATCTGCTTTTTTTCTTTTCAGACTATTTTTCTTTTTTTTTTTTTGCCATAGAGAAGGAAGAGATAAGAATACATAATGAAATACCTTATTGTTTATATTCCCATACTATATGGGGCAAGATTAAAATGCAAAAGAGTAAGCAAAAAAAAAAAAAAGAAAGTCAGTTTGTTCTCTAGAAATTACTTCATTTAAGTTGACCCTCTTATAGACCTTTCATAAACATTTTCTGTCTTTCATCTGCTCAGCCACTGCTGCATAACATCCTAATAACTTCAGTGAGTTATTTCAGAGACATATTTTCTCTGACACATGTTGCCTCAGGCTTCTCCTGAAAACATAATTCTTCAGATTTTGGCAATCACTTAGTGTCCATCATTCTTTGCCATCCTTCTAGTCTTTCTCTTTGCATTTTGACTACTTCCCAGGCAGCTGTTCTCATTGTCTCCTCTTAAATTCGTCTCCATTTGGAAAAACACATCAAGTTTGCAATAATCAGTCCATTTCCATGTCACTGCCATCCTTTGTTTGGAACAGTAAGTCTCTCAGTTTGCAAAATGCAAGAAATCATTTGTGACTCATTCATGTAGTATTTGTCAACTTTTCTTTTTAGAATACTTTTCTGATAGATCTTTTCTTCAAGGCAAATGTAAACCCCATGTGTTCAAGATCAGAGAAAAGAAATGTAATAACAAATTGGAAGAATAATTTGCAGATGACATGTATTAATTAAAGAAGGATATAATGGATATAAAAATCAATCCTTCACACACTTAAGATCTTCAAAACTGAGCTATTAAAAATGTTTCCCAGAAAGGGGCAAAGCTGGGCTGTTTGTTAAAATCATGACAATCATGACTAGGCAGACTATAGCCTACAGTATGGTTTATTTAAATGCAATGCTCAGTCATGTGAATGAAAAATTGATAATATCTCTTCTTTATACATGAGAATGAAAAATCTCAAAAACCAGAGAGTAACATTATCTCTACAAGTATTCAGAACCACATTTTTGTTCTTACAGCATGAATCACAGCTTTCTTTATGTACTTCAACAACAGCCTGTCAATATATTTGTCAGTATGTAGGAGCAGTTATATCCTACTCTCACTATTGCCTGTATTCTCAGGAACAATGTGATATACAAAGGAGGAAATACTGAATAACTGGGTGGGTTTTTTTGTTTAAAGTAATTAACTGAAAGATCTAAACTAAACCTCTGTGTTAGTGGTTCTTTTACTCAGGAATTCATTTGTGCAGCACTTCAAACAAACTCTGCACTTGAACGTTAAGGACTGGTGGAACAGACCAGTTAGTCTTAGTTAGTTTGTGCTGTCTTTGTCCAGGAAGAAAAAATAATTCACTTTGACAGGATGAAAAGGCGGACTTGTATTTTTCTTTCACTCAAATGGAAAAACAAAGTCTCCAAAAAACCCCATACTCTGTTGCCCTGCATAACACTTGTTTTATTCTTGTCAAATTGCTAAAGTGTTTTTCCTCCCCATTTATTCATGTCTGCTTTTTCTCTTGTTCTGAATAGTGGATACTATGCAAGCCTTTCGCCTTTCATACAATCCCGACCTTTGTTCAAAGAGCAAATAAATAATCCAGACTTCTAGATGTTGGGGTGGAAATGGAAGGACAATGCCTTTAAAAGACAGCCCTAACTATGCTGTGATTCTGTGGCATGTCCATGTAACTGAGATTAGAAATTGTACTTGAATAAAAAAGAAGTGCTGCCGAATTTAGCTTTCTCTCTCTAGTTTTCTAAATAGAGCTCTGACACAAGTATTAAAGATCTCCCATCTCATAAAATCAGGAGAATTAGGTACCTTCAAATAATATTAGACAAACCCTTCACTGTAAATGTGAGCTACATACACCTAGTCAATACCTTGTTGGTTCTGAAGTGCACTCTGAAGTCTGTCATCTGACTTAGGACTCCAGGCAGACATCTCTTTTCATTTGATATAAAGAATCCACTTCTGCAGATAACTGTGAACAACATTCCATTTTCTTAAATGCACTTTGTATATAAAATGTTCCACTGGCTAGAGAATTACACAAAAAGTAGAAGCATTCGGTGGTTTTAAATAACATTTAGGATAGTGCCAACCTACTACTCTTTTCCTCAAGTTGTGCTATTGCATAGCTTTGAAACATAAGATAAAGAAGTGGGATTCTTTTAAGCGTTACTTATATTTCCCTCTTCCATTAAACAGTCATTTAATAAATTCTTCTTTCTAAAAAAGAGAAATTTCACCTACTCCCATTTAACTAGTTTTTCCCTTCTTTGTTCCCCCTCCCCTCATGCTGTCCTTCACTCTAGCAGATTTATTTTTGCCTGACTTTCTACTGCCTTATCTAATCACAAAGTGAGGAAGTTAAAATCACAAATATCTGGTTGTAATGAAAGCTAATGGCAACAATCATCTGGTTTCAGAAGATTTACTTATTTCCATGGGAATTGTTTTAGCATCCGTGGAGGAGAGAAAACTTTCTACATCTGGACTCTTAAATTTTTAACCTTTCCAGAAATATTAATTTTTTTTTCTTGGGAGAAATCAACCCTGAAATAAATGATTAAGAGAATTAAATGTGAATAAAAGAAGAGAGAAAGAAGAGAGAAAGGAGAGAAAAAGGAGAGAAAAAGGAGAGAAAATTGAGAGAAAGAACTGGTTGTGCGAAGTTGTATTGATGATTAACCATTCATAATCTTAGGTTCAGTGTAATTAAAGCATAAAGGGTAACTTAAAGGGCAAGTACCTCAGTGTCTTGGGGTGTAACTTATAGAATTTATAGAATAGAATCAAAAATATTTTCTTCATAATAACTTTGTTTCATTTTCACTTTTTTTCCTCCACACAAATAAAAAAAAAAATAGCCTTTCACAAAATTCATTTGTTGTTATGATACTGGAAATATTTTATGAAGAAAAAATTGACTATAGAGAAAGTGAAATTATTGCAGTATTTTACAACCAATTATAAAACTTAGAGATCATTTCAGGAGCAGCCCTGGTATAATTTGACACACTAAATCACCATGATAATTCTAGAAATGCCCTGAAGATATACTTACTTGAAGCACTTCAGGATAATAGCAACTAAAATGAAATAAAATTAACAAAAACTGAGGTCAACAGTATTGTATTTCCATTTTTCTGAGTTATTTAGAATCAGCACGTTTTAGATAAGCAGGCTTTTTACTCAGTTGAAGATTTTGGCTGGTTGTGCACATACTCTCAAAAATCAGCAAGGTAATTGTAGTTTTGGTTTGGCTAGTTAAACTTCAGCCTGGAGAGTGCTTGCAAGTATTCTGACCACACTCATCAGAACATAAAGTGATGACTTAAGAAGCTATGTCTGAGAAAACTCTGTTTTTAATTACGGAATAATATGTGGAAGGGATGTGAAGTATATCCAGTTCTTCTCAGTGGGAGGTGCTGATGTTCTGTCTAAGAAGAACGCACTTTCAACATCCTTGCTTCCACAAAAAATTGCCTCAGCATCCTGGAAGGGTCTTAGAGAAGTAGTTATCCTCATGGAAAATTTTCTATTCTCTCTTAGTCTAACAATCTATTAATTTCTGTAACACCATTTTCAAATAAGAAGCATCAGCAGACTTTATTCCCTTACAGGGAAGTAGTTTCCTTATTTCCCACACAGTGCCTCTGAGGGTGTGTTACTGGCTAGGTACTCTAAGAATACTGTACTCTTGTTTATTAATTAAATACATACAGTATAGTGTAGTGGTTTGACCTTGGCTGGACACCAGAGGCCCACCAGGCCTCTCTGGCACTCCCCTACTCAGCAGCACTGAGGAGAGAAAATAAGATTGAAAACAAATAGCAGATTGAGACAAGGCACTTTATTAAAGTGAAAGAAAAGAAAAGAAAAAAGAAAAAAAAAAAAGAAAATTTGTGCACGCATAAGTAAAGGGGAAAAAAATTAATTTGTACTTCCCACCATTGAGCGACATTCAGCCACTTCCCAGGAAGCAGGGCTTCAGCACATGTAGCAGTTGCTTCAGAAGGCAAACATTTTAAGTTACAAATACCCTTCCCCCATTCTTCCTGTCTCCCTTAGCTTTTATATCTGAACTGGTGTCACATGGTATGGAATATCCCTTTGGTCAGTTTGGGTCAGCTGGCCTGGTTGTGTCCCCTCCCAAGATCTTGCCCACTCCCTCCTCCTTGATGAGGGAAGGAATGTCGAAAGACAGTGTTGATGCTGTGCCAGCCCTGCCCAGCTGTACCCAAAACACTGGTGTGTTATCAATACTTTTCCAACAAGCACAGTACTGTGAGGGCTGCTATGGGAGAATGAGCTCCATCTCAGACAGACTCAAGACATGTAGTATATCTTCATGTATCTTTTACATAAGCTTTATTACTAATGATTTTTTCTTGTTTGGTTTGGATTATATAGGGAGAGAAAACACATAATTTTAAGTAATTTTTAAAAATAAAAATAGTTTCCAACGACTTTTGTACGTGTGTATGAATATGTGTGTGTGTATGCACACAAAACATAAATAATAATAAAATACTTCCTACATGATCTTACATTTCTATTTTATTTTGGATCTTTGTAGTCATTAAATTAGGTAGAGGAAATTAAATTCCATTCTATACTGTATTTTTAATTTCTTTTTTGCTTTTTTTTTTAGGAGAAACTAATTTTTCCTGGCTTTTCAATTGACAGGTATTCCATGAAGCTACAGATTAAATGGTTCTTCAAATTTTGAGGAAAACTGAGTTCACATCATTAAAAAAATACCCTTAAATGAATTGACTAGTGTAATTTTTATGTGCCATCTACTATAAAATGGCACAAAACTGCTTTCACATGAATTGAACTATCTAGGAATTAATACGCAAATGGTATTGGGGAAATATAAAAGTAAAATAAATCAAATTTAATGTTTTTATTTTCCCTCCTCCAGTTCTAATCTGTGCTCATGGTTATTGAATTCAGTGGGGATGTATTTAGGCCTCAACACTGCAAACCTCTTAAAAACAATTTATATTTTAGTTAAAATTATATTTAGCACATAGGACTGCTACTAGTTGATTTACTTTTTAATAGTGTGTGATTTATGATTCAAAAGTTATAATTAATAGTTCACATAAAACTTTTCTTGAAATCAGTAGATTTCAAATGTAAAAGTACTTCTGAGCTCTGGGGTCAGCACCATGTTTCAGCTGGGAATTTGAGATATGTGTGCATAGAGTTGGGGATCAGAAAGGGCTTTGAGACAGAAAGTACCGAAAAGTAAGAGAAAGTATTCATCAGGAACAGCTATACATGGTGGCAAACTTGTGCTGAGAAGGAAAAAAGATGTTCACTTTTAAAAGGCCATTATAATTATACATTTATATCAAAGTTTTATAAATAAATATTTTTTGTGTTATATATTCCAGGACAGTTCCCTGTACTGAATGCATGTTTCAGAAATGATCCATGATGATCAGACCTCATGTAGTTTGGGAAGAAAATAAATTTAAAAACCTCTTCAGAGGCAAGAAACTTGCTTTTTTTTAAGTACTCTTAGTTATTTTCAATTTTTTTTTATATACTACCTAAAATATATATTTATACACTACCAACGTGTGTGTGTGTGTGTGTATATATATGATATTAATTTCAAATAATTAAAATATTTATGTGTGTATTGCTGATTTGTTGTTAAAAAAACTTGCAGTCTGGAAATGATCAGCCTACAGATCTCTGTGGGCCGATGTGTATGCAGAAAGGGTGTAGTATTTTTGAAGAGTGAAAAGCTGACTCAGACCAGTGTTGGTGGTGGGTGGGCCTCTTACATACTCAGCTTGACTTTGAAAAGCAGAATCATGCTCAAGGAGATGTGTTATTCCAAATAGCTGTCTGATGTGTTGTCCTCTCTTTAGAGAACTAACAGCACTTAAATGATTTGCACAAGGCTTTACACAGGTAAATTAGTGTCAGCCTCAAAATACCAATTTTTATGCCATTCTTAACTTGTAAGTATGAAGATAAATGGCTGCACAGTTGTCAGATTTCATGTTTTAGTTTTAATTCAACTCTTTTCTACTTTATTGCTCTTCCAGCAGTTAAATTCACTCTCTGCTAACCTTCCATTTCCTTTTAACTAACTTTATCTTTCTAACACTTGATTTAGCACCAGTTTGAGACTCTTGATTTATACCAGGTATATTCATCTTTTTCCAAGACACAACAAAACCAGGCTTCTGCTATGTTTTACGTAAACTTCTTTACAGCACTATATATTGCATGAATCTAAACTTTTCAGTGAAACTTTAATAAAGCAAGCCATTATGCAAGCCATTACAAATACTTTGTCTAAAGATAATTATTAGCTGCCTTTTAGCTTTATATTTTAAGGTAATAGGGTAGCAACGGAACACATACCTATCAAATAGGATTTTATTCTTTGTTCATTTTCAGTACTGACTTGCTTCATAGAATATCGCAAGAAATTGTCAAAACAATTGACCTGGGAAATATGCTCCTTCATGAGAATGTGATCATGATTAGTATCATTCAATTACAGAATGATGTTAGTGGTGGCTGATACTAAAGTACTGATGCTTTCTGATATTTCAAGTAACATTTAAAGCAAACAGAAAAGGTTCAGTGAGACCTGACTTCCCAGAACTCTTGTCAGTTTGATGTGTTTCTTTGTAGAGAAAGCCTGACCTTATACACTATTGTTTCTGTAAGACATCAACAGTGTCAATGTGAACATGGAAGTAAACTGATATACGTGTTTTTTTTTCTTAAAATTCAGATTGGAAGAGGAAGAAAGAAGACTTTCTTACCTTGTCTGTGAAGATTTTGTCTGTGCAGTGGTCACAGTCCACTGGAGGTTTAGGTGTAAGCATTTTAAAGGAAAAGGATCTACGGCTATTTGGCAGCTGTGATAATTATGACTTGGGGCATAATTGCAAGACCCAGTAACAACAGAGAATGAATTACGAAGAGAGCAATCCAGAAAAGTTCTTAACTGTGCACATGCTTTAGTGTTATGTTAACTTTTACCTTTTCTCCTTGGAGATCCAGTCTATGGGGAAGATACCCCCTCCAATCCCCCATTGTAATGATCTTAAAGACTGAAAATATACAAGTGATTCACAATGCAATTTCTTGCCAACTGGTGACCAATGCCCAGCCAGTTCCCAAGCAGTGGCTCCCATCTAGCTTTCCCCCTGGTTTATATTCCAGGGGCAGTGCCCTATGGTATGGAATATCCCTTTGGCCTGTTTGTGTCTGTGTCACCTCTCAGCTTCTTGTCCCCTCTCCCTGTGGTGTGAGAAACTGAGCATTCCTTGACTTAGTAAACATGGCTTAGCAACAATGAAATCATCAGTGTTATCCAAACGTGGTTTCATCTGTGCCATGATGAAAGGTGGAATTTTACCCTGACATCTTAGATAAATACCTTGAGGTATTTATACCTTGTCCCTGAGGTTGGGTGTGGTAGGATTGTGATTTTGTCCCTTGGTAGTGATACAGAAGGCTGAGCAAGAGCCACCCTGCTCTCTGTGGCGGTAAGCTTCCTCCTGGCATATTTAGAGCTCTTACAATCCCAGACACTTGCATCAGAAGGCATTGAATGCTGGATTTCTCAGCTTGCAAAATGGTTCTGCTTGTTATCAAGTGACCTTAAGGTTTTCTTCACTAGTTTAAATTGAATAATATGAAGCCTGAATTCAAACCTGTCTATGGCAGCCATGAGGAGAGAAAATTGTAACTTCTTCAAGATTAAAAGTTCAAACTGTGATGGCTGTACCTTTTAACTCCATAACTGGCTTTTACCCTGATCTCCGTAATCCTGTTAGCTTCATGATGTTGAAGAGATCATGACATTTCCAAAACACCTGGGGGAAGCATTACCTTTCAGTTCACTGACTAAGCTTTTCTCTGGGACAGCAATGTCACCCAGCTGTGTCTAGTCTTTTTTATGCTTCACAGAGTGGCTAAGGTTGGAAGGGACCACTGGAGGTCAACTAGTCTGACTGCTTAAGTAGTTGCAATTAAGGCTATAGTAATCTTTACTACTTTGCAGTAGTACATTAATATTTTTAACTATTTCAAATAAAAAAAACCAAAACAAAACCCCAAACCAGCTAGGATTAAAAATAAGTGCATAGAGATGATGAGAAGTTGCCATGTCTTTTGAAATAAAATTTATGTAGGAAAACTGTAGAAGAGCTTATAATGAAAAGAATGGGTGTTCTAATATAATGCTTTTTTTCCACTTGTGACTTGTAGCATACTCATATTCTGTCTTGTTAGTTACTAATCTTAAAATGATCAGATTCCTAACTAGGAATTAGGGTACATTATACTTCTTATAGGTACTTGCTCCATGTGATCTTGGACTAACTAGACAACTTGTGTGTCTTTTTCCCAAATACAAAGGAAATTATGTTTTCCTTAGCAAGATTTGGATAGGTACATTGTAATAAGTGGCATTCCTAATAAGTAACTCTGAAGTGGCAAAATAAGTAACCCTTCTGGAAAATGGTAATTTCTTGAATGAGAAGAATAAGAATTCATTGAGATTTTTTATTTTTGAGACAGAAAAAAAGAGAAAGAAATAAGATAAAGTGGGACAGAAAGACAAAGAGGAAAAAATATGCAAATCTGTAAGCCACATACCACTTAAACAGATTTGTATGCCCACAATTGTTTGGAAAATGGAACTTTGGTAGGTAAATAGTCTAGTTTGGACAAACTGTAAAATACAGAAACAAGTGCTAGGCAACATAGCCTCTTCTAGATTTATGGGAAGCTTACATAAACTGACTGGTGTCATGCTTTAAAATTTAGGATGTGTTTATTGGGTTAAGATATATTTATGCTTTTGAAATATAGCATGAAGCTAGGCTTAGGTGAGGCAAAATTGTTTGGCTTTGGGAAAGAATCTTAGTCTGAAACAAATCAAAAACTGTTATGACCTGCATGATGTTAGAAAAGAAAGTCTTGGTATTTCCTTCTTTCTCTGTTTGAAAAATATTAAATTTAGGTTGAATTATGAATGTAGACAGAATCAAAAACATGAAGCCATCTCTAGTCCCAAGATAAACCAGTAGTAACTTTGAGTAAAAGTAACTGTTTTCTCATTATATTTATTCATAGAACAATAAGTTTTGACAGGAGATCAGGACCTCTAGGCACTATTGCTATTCTATTTTATTTAATACAGTGAAGGAATTAATCTTAAATAAAGAGTATTTTGACACAGAGCTGAATTGATGTCTCTGTGTTAATCTTTAACTGGGCTTTAATCATTACTTTTTGTTGCAATCTTTGAAATTAATAGTTGTATGCTGCTTGTGGTCAGCAGGATCAGGGCAGCGATCACGTCCGCGATCACGTCCACATGTGGTTGAGGCCACACCTCAGTTTTGGGCACTACCCGACAAAAAAATCATTGAGGTACTGGAACAAGTCTAGAGGAGGGCAATGGAGCTGGTGAAGGATATGGAGCATAGGCCTGATGAGGAGTGGCTGAGGGAGCTGTGGATGTTTAGCCTGGAGAAAAGGGCACACCGTATTGTTCTCTACAACTGCCTGAAAGGGGATTGTAGCAAATTGTTGGTTGGTCTCTTCTCCCCAGTAACAAGCAAAGGGACAAGAGGAAATGGCCTCAAGCTGTACTAGGGGAGGTTTAGATTCAGTATTAGGGAAAATTTCTTCACTAGAAGTGTTGGCAAGCATTGGACCAGGCTGCCTAGGGAAGTGGTTGAGCCACCACCCTTGGAGGTATTTCACATACCTGTAGATGTGGCAGTTTAGGTTAATGTTTGGACTTGGTGATCCTAAAGGTGTTTTCTGATCTAAATTATTCTATCCTATGATTCTACACATTTCTCACTGTTTTGTATTAGCTGGAATACTTTGGACACCTGTACAATGACTGTAAATAATAGGTAAGAAAGGAAGTAACATAGAAGGGTGGTATAAATTCATTGCTTTATTATGGGCTAGGCACAGTTTTTTGAACAGTTTTCTGATTGTATGTCATATAGAGAGTATCACCTGGTTTGTAGTGTTATTAAAATTTCACCAGACTGTCTCCTCAGAAGGAGAAAGGAAAAGGGAAATGTCCTTAGTTGAGAGGAGGACCTAGTTGCCTATCACAGACTGTGGAGGTTTTTGAGTAGTGTAAGAGATTATTTGGAATTGTTTAATTGCATAAGTATTCTCTAATCAGGAATATTTGAACACTGGCAAACTACAACATGCTGTGTTTGGAATTAGGAAAATTCATTGCATAAATATTTACCTACCGAAGTTCTTGTTGGGCATAGAAACATAATAATCATAACTTCTTACTGTCCCAGTTTCCTGCCAGATAATAAAAGTGAGACCATCGATCTGTGCATGTGTTGTATTTATGACTTTGACTTCCCAGTGTAAAACTCTCTAACGTTTTTGCTCTTAAATAAAAAATGTTGCATTCAAAGCTAATACTAGTTATAATCAGTGAGTACATTTAAAACAACAGATGGATTGCCACACTCTAATAGCTTGTTATCTGTTTTTGAAATTCTGTTTCTTTGAGAAGAATAAAAAACTTAGTTTCTATGTAACACGTGTATTTTCTTCATTATTACACCCCTCCCCACCCACCCCATCCTAAAAATAGGTGAGGCATCAGTATATATTCTGGAAATTTTCTAGCATAAAAACAGACATGAATTAGAAGTGTTGGGCCTTGCTAAAAGGTAAGTATTTTGAGTTATAAAGTGCTGGACAGAAGGAAAAAGTCACAAAATGGGACTAAGAGAAAAATATGAAGGAGGTATTTGTCTGGGATCATTAGTTGAGTGAAATAGCCAAGGGGTATATTGGATGACCCCGAAGACTCAGGTAATAGAAATGGGATGAAATTCAATAGCACAGCATGAAAGGTCATGCACTAGGGGCTAATAACAAGCATTTTTGCAATAAGGTAGGAGCTGATCGGCTGAGGTGCAGTAGTCAATCACAGGATGGCTATATGTTTCCAATGCAATGCAATTCAAGGATATGTTAGCTAATATAGTTCTAGAAGAGAAAAAGAAATCCACAAACAGGTATAGAAACCTTATTGTAATATTAAGTATTGTTGTGATCATCTTGTTTTCAAAATACACAGATTTAACTGTTAATAGGTGCAGAAATGTATTACTGAGATATCTTGTCTTTTAATCCTTAAAATAAATTCTGAGAGGAGGTATGATTTGTTCCATAGAATCACTTTAGGAAGGTAAATATCAGTACTAGACATTAAGTCAATGTGTTTTGCTGGGATATGAACACATGCATATTAACTATCTCTGGGTTAGATTATGTTTGGCAATTTACAGGCCAAAAGCTATCAGAGGTGTGATACCCTGCCTCCTAAAATAAGCAAAAAAAGTCACCAAAACAACATGGATGAAGTGAATCTTTATGAATTTTAGATGTTTTTGGATCCAGCTATCTGCAAGATCCAGTGCTGTAATGGAAGTAAAACTTTTTAGCTAGGTCTGTGGTATGGGTTTGTTGGGTTTTTTTATTCTTAATTTCTGTGTGGAAAATTACATTAACAAGGATTTGGCCCCAAACTCTGTATGATCTTCACTGACCAAGAATATGGACAATCAATATTTTCATATTCATACACAGACAGTATGTGTCTATGATGGATTTAAAAACTTCACAGAAGAAGGGAGAAGCTGAAAGACGCATTTAAAGAGGACTGTGTCAGAGAACAGTTTTGGCATATAAATAGACTTTGGACAAATTGAGGATTGATTTTTTTCAGACGCTCTGGTGACTGAAGGGAAAAATGGGAAAAAAGCTGTTTTGAAGCTAAATATACTGGTCAAGACAAATAAATGAGTTAGGGTAGAAGAATAGTTTTTCAGAGACATGTAGGTGTTCAAAGACAGATTCAGGAGTTTATTTCTGACTTGGTAACTTAAGTAATTATCAATGACAAGATGATTATTTCCATGAATCCACTCAACAAGGAGTACTTATTTGCTACTTATTTGTATGTAATACAGAGAGTAGCAGGCTCATTAACTTCGACTTTGGTCAGCAGAGCAAAAGGATATGATGGAGGAAATTAGCTTTCCCGGTGGTGAAAGGCTCTGACACCTGCCATGGCTCTTTTCCTGACTTGGAATTGCCTCTGCAATTTCCTACTCTAGCTGAATGCTCCCCCAAACTCTGGGCACATGGTAATTCACATGTGAGTACTTAATTAATTGGCTCATTTAATCAGTGTGTGAGCAGAAAAGACCTTATGCTAGCAGTATTTCTCCCCAGGAGAGCTTGCCCATTTGAGAGAGGTATGGTCTCCATATCCCCTGATAGCAATTAACAACTACTGAATTGCTCCACTGAATAATCATGAAATTCGTCTGTCTCGGATCATTTCGTGTAGTCTAATAGTGCTTAAATTTAGTATCTTGCCAAACTGGGGCCCGTTAGAATCAACAGTGATTTCATGTGCTTTTTGAGCTAATTTAAATGAATGCCTTATTGAGAGATGAAACTACTTCATGCTTGATGTTTACATATTGATAATTTTTTGAATATTTTTACATATATTTGGGGGAATTTTAAACTGAAAAATTTAAATTAAGAACCTTTGAATTAAAAGCCTTCTCTAAATAATCAAAATAAATAACAGTAAATACCAGCATAAATTTCTGCTTCACTTTAATAACTAAAAATTAAAACTAAATCTCATATTTGTCTACATAATTATCATACTAACACTTGATATCATTCCTACCAAATGTGATTGCTTTTTTTTTTTGTTTGTTTAATTTCTCTTCAGGAAAACATTGTGAACAAACATATGTAATAGGTCTTGTATGTTTTCATTTAATATCTTGTTCAGAAAAATAAAACTTTGCCAAAGCGTTGTTTGAAACAGACACACTCATTATTTGACACCTTAGAGTGAAGCTTCTGACCAGTAAGGGTCATTCTTAAAAGCAGGATCTCAACATCTGAATAAAATCATAATGGTAGTTGTGAATGAAAGCAATATTTGTTAAATACACTGCTTTTTGAGTTTGTAAGAGCCCTGACCTCTAAAGCTTCAGATTCTTCCTGTAAAAGAGGTATTCTCTCCGCTAACTCTTGACATCCAGAAAAGCAGTCTTTGAAGGCAGAGATCATTTAAGCCTGCATTCTTCTTCTAAAAACAATTAAATCCAACTCCAAGGTGTTTGAGGTTTTCTTTTTGGGTTTCAATGCTATGAATAATTCATCCGAGAAGAACTGGGATTATCAGTCTGTTTGGAAAGGTCATCAGCCCCTGTCAGAAATTTTGGAGAGAACATTCTCAGAGGTCTCTCAGATCGTGTGTCCAGGGCTGGATATATTCTTTTCTACAATAAAATTGATATTTCAGTTTAATAATGAAAATTAATCCTATGTCCAGCAAAATGTTAACTATTGTAGTAATGTGAAAATGTCACTGACTTTCATCTTTTGATTGACAGACTAGATTTTCCTCTCTCTTCTCATCTTACAGTATTTTGAATACACTGATCATACGTGGTTACATCTAATTCACATCAATGTAAATCAAGTATGTTAAAAAGTATTTTAAAGCAACACTCAAAAACAGCGAAACAGAAGAAAAGGTTCCCATTTTTGATACTGAAGGACAGTTCTTACAATAAAGTCTCTATATTCCTAATTTCTATGTGGCCACTCATATTTTGAAGAAAAAAGATGATTGAGCAGAGAAAGTATTGGGCTAAAATAAAGCAATAGAAGAATGGGTTAAAAAGAAGCCTTCTTTTCAGAATGGCCTCTATCACATTTTTGGCCCTAATATAATTTTTCCTTCTACTTCAATCAATTTTTATTTATTTATTTATTGTCCCATTTGGTATGCTTTCTCATAATTCCCTAGATAACCTGCATTATTTTTTCTTTTTGCATAACTTCAGTATAACTTCATGTTCTGTGTTTCAGGTGGTGTGTATCAGTCCTCCTCAAAGATTTGAAAATGACCTTCTCTTCTTCCTTTTCAAATATTATACATAGAAGCATAGAAGCATAGAATGGTTTGGGTTGGAAGGGACTTTAAAGATCATCTAGTATCGCCCTGTTTTGCCCTCTCCCTCACCCCACCATGGGCAGGGACATCTTCCACTAGACCAGGTTGCTCAGAGCCCCATCCAAACTGGCCTTGAATACTTCCAGGGATGGGGCATCCATAACTTCTTTTGACAACCTCTTCTAGTACCTCACCACCCTCACAGTAAATAATTTCTTTCTAATATCTTACCTAAACCTACCCTCTTCCAGTTTAAAGCCACTCCCCCTAGTCCTGTCACCATATACTCTCTGTCTTTCTTGTAGGCCCCTTTTAGGTAATGGAAGGCTGCTATAAGGTCTCCCTGAAGCCTTCTCTTCTCCAGGCTGATCAATCCCAACTCTCCCAGCCTGTCTTCATGAGAGAGGTGCACCAGACCTCTACTCATCTTCATGGTCCTCCTCCGGACTTGCTTCAATGCGTCCACATTGGGTGTCCCAGAATTGGACAAAGCACTCCAGATGGGGTCTGATGAGAGCAAACTAGGGCAGAATCCCCTTCCTCAATCCGCTGGTTGCTCTTTTGATGCAGCCCAGAATATGATTGGCTTTCTGGCCTGCAAATGCACAATGCTTGCTCATGTCCAGCCTCATCCACCAGCACCCCCAAGTCCTTCTCCTTAGGGCTGCTTTCAAATCCATTCTCTGCCCAAACTGTATTTGTGCTTAGAATTACTCTGACCCGGGTGCAGGATCTTACACTTGGCCTAGCTGAAATTCATGAGGATTGCACAGGCCCACCTCTCAAGGCTGTCAGGGTCTGTCTGGATAGCATCCCTTCCTTCCAGCATGGGTACTTCACCACATATTTTTGTGTGTTTGGCAGACTTCTGAGGGTGCATTCAATCCTATCATCTATGGCATTGACAGAGACGTTAAAGACTATCAGACCCAATACTGAACCCAGAGGTTCACTGGTCTATACTGGGACATTGAGCCATTGACCACAATTCTTTCATGCAATGATCCAACTAATACCTTACCCATCGAGCAGTCCATTTCTCAAATCCATGTCTCTCCAGTTTAGAGACAAGGTTTTTGTATGGGACAGTGTCAAATGCTTTGCTCAAGTCCAAGTAGATGACGTCAGTTGCTCTTCTGTTATCCACCAACACTGTAACCCCATCATAGAGGGCCACTGAAGTTTTCAGGCATGATCTGCCCCTAGTAAAGCCATGTTGGCTATGACAAATCACCTCCTTATTTTCCATGTGCCCTAGCATAGTTTCCAGGAGATTCTGATCCATGATCTTTTCAGGTACTAAGGTAAGACTGACTGGCCTGTAGTTCCCTGAGTCAGTCTTGTTTAGCTTTTTAAAAATAGGCATTAGGTTTCCTCTTTTTCAGTCAATGGGAACTTCACTGGGCTACCATGACTTCTCAAATGTGATGGATAGTGGCTTACCCACTTCCTTCACCAATTTTGTCAGGACCTGCAGATGCATCTCATCAGGTCACACGGACTTGCTCACCTTCAGGTTCCTTAAATTGTCTCAGACCTGTACTGCTCTGACACTGGGAGCTTCTTCACTCTCCCAGTCTCTGCATTTGCCTTCTGCAACTCAGGCACTGTGGCTGAAACACTTGCAGGTGAAGACGGAAACGAAAAAACTATTGATTATCTTAGCCTCCTCTGTGTCCTGAGGTCTCACATTTCCTTCCAGAGAACACCCACACTTTTTCTAATCGTCCTTGTATCACTGATACACCTATAGAAGCTTTTGTTGTTTCCCTTGATGTCCCTGGCCATATTTAATTCTATCAGGGCTTTAGCTTTCCTGACCTGATCCCTGCCTGCTTGGACAATTTCTCTGTTTCCCTCCCAGGCTACCTTTCCTTTTTTTACACCTACTGTAGACTTCTTTTTTGTTTTATTATTACATTTAGTAAAACTCTTCCAGAAATTGTGCTGTAAATGGTTTCTTTTTACTATTTTCATGGGACAATAAAAAATGCCTTTATAAAGCTTATGTTTTTTCCCCCTCTGTTCTTCAAAAAGATCAGCTGCACAGTACTTGAACCCAAAAAAATCTTCTGAAGGTGATTTCTCTTAAGAAAGTTAATACCCACCCAAATCCAGATCCTTGTCAGATGAAATAAATTTGAGCACATCTGCACATATGCCTGCCCTTCTCATACCACAGGGCTTTCACTTTATGTACGTACTTAAAAAACAAAGTCACAACAAAAAGTGACAGAAGATGTTTTCTGCAATATATGTATGTCTCTAAAGTCAATTCTAGAAAAGTGTCAACTAATCACTGGAAGATTAAAAAGGAAAATATCTAGCATGTTAATTGCTTAGTATTTTTAACTTTAAGAAAATATTCAACAATGTTAGTTATTTTTGTGCAACTTCAAATGCCCTTCAGAACAGCTAAGTCAGTATTAGATAAAGAGAAGGCATTTCCAGACACATTTGATTCAAATTAAGGTAATTTTGGTTTTAAGTTTTTCAATATCTAACCATATCTGAGTCTAGATAAAACTTACACTAATATGTCCTGAATAGACTAGAAACCAGCATCAACACACAAGTGTACTTATGTCCTCCCTCCTGTGAAGGAATAAGGCAAGATGCTCACATCCAATTTTCTTGGTTACATACTGTAAACATGTAGCAGTATAAATAAGAGAGATGAGTCATCAACTCTCTATATCATATTAAAATTGCAACATCAGTGGAAAAGAGAGATTTAAAAAGAATTAACCAAATGGTTTAATAGAACAATGATATTAAAGGGTTGCTGTGATACCTTTAAAAATGGACATAGAAATTCCTGCTATATTCAGTGCCAGTGACAATTTCAACATCTAGATAGAAGTTACACAAACAATAAGACCTAGTGCAGCAGAATGGGAAGTTGTATATAGCTGGGTTTGGTATGATTGTATCAAATTATTTCTGCCTATTATGTTGATAATTCAAATTTATGCTAGTTAAACTGCTGAAAGCTATAATACTTTAAAAAATCAGCTTTTTTTTTCAAGAAAGATGACTTTTTTCTTTGTCTTTTTTTTAAAGTCTGAAACTGCTGAACTAAAATAAAGATTAGTTATTTTTTCTGTAAAATACAGCAAGGATATCTTCAGCAGAAATGAAATTAATTTAATCTTTGTGCTATCTCAGGTTTATGCAGTCAGAATACAGCAAAAACCTGTTCATATTTTGCAAATTCACAGATAGTGATCAGTAGCTGTGTTCATGTCTCTTTGAATAGAAATTAGAACATGTATGATGATAAATAATGGCAAACAGAAATCTACCCTTAGCTATGGGTTGTGCAAGGTTATTTTAGCATATAGTGCCTCTGAGAGTTCTAGATCGTTGCCAAAAAAATTCTGCATGTTGAAATTAATTAATGGGTACCAAGTTTAACAGAAGACGACAGCCAGATTTGAGGAGAGAGCTATGCCATTAGCCTAATTTAATTTGGAGGTCAGGATTAAAACAAAATGAAGAAACTTTAGATAAAGAAAATTGTTTTTATTTTTTAAAAATATTTGGTATGACTGCATTATTCAAAACACTAATAGAGTCTTAAAGACACTTTGAAGATTTTAATATCCCATTTACATTTTCAGCCATTTATTTTAAACTGATTTGTCTGTCTTTGAAAGTGATTAATGCAAGGAGTCTAGACACACTGACTAAATGAAAAAAAAATTCCCCCTTAGGAACACTTCACTAAAAACACTGTCCTAGTTACTAAAATAATAATTATGGTGAAAGTTTCTGGAGATAAAACTATATCAAAATATGCCTCTGAGCTTAAAACTTATTTAGTCAAGCTAAAATTTAGCTTGACCCAAAATTTATTGAACCAAGCTATGTGTTTACAGAGCTCTTTGTTTGAAGAAAAAATAGCTTGAAGATAAATCTGAGAATGAAAATAGAAATACATTCCATATAGGAAAGGTCTTTTACATTATTTTTTTTTTAAATCAATTTTTACATACATATTCTGTCTACAGTGTGATTTTATTCTGATCTGAAGTACACTTATGAGATAGAAGAAATGATAATATTTCCCAGGGCTGCATTCTTTTTAATTAAATTTGCATTCCACCTACCTGTGATAGATGAGTAGGCCCTTGACAGGAGATTAAAGTTAAATGATGCCCCTTACCCAACATTTAGTTATTTTTGTATGTGAATTTGTGAGTTTCTTGGGCAATAACTTTAGATTAAAAAAATGACAAATGTACATATTTGTGTGTGCATGTGTACACACATTTGATAAACAGCAAAAGTGCATTTTGCACTAAATTGCCCCTGTTTGAATCCTAAGTTTATTTCTAACTACCTGAGGGCATTTTGCCCTCTTGCATTTTAAATACTAAATATCTGTTTAGTCTGGACCTTTAACATGGTTATTGTCATCCAAGCCCTTATTTCTTTATATTAGGTCATATGTTTTTAGTTCCCCCCCCCAAAATTTCATTGCTTTATTATAAAAGTATTGCATTAAAATAATATTAAATATTACATTAAAATCAGTTTTAGGCACAATATGGTTTAATGTTTCCTAGTAATTGTCCACATATTTTAGAGTGAAACTATAACATCTTAGCTAACTTTACTTAGCTGATAAACTCTTGGTAGTTGGAATCATAACTGAAACTGCATTTCTGAAAATATATACTGAAATTTCCATTGAAATTTGTTATAATCTCCCAAACAGAATTAAGAAGTTGTGGCTAGAACCATAATGCCTACCTAATGGATGATGAAAATTAAAAAATCTAGAGAGCTTCATTAACTCATTGCTTTACAGCGATGTTTCCAGAAATGTGCTGTACCATATGGCTGAAAAAAAAAGAAGTTAAATGACAGCTGTTAATCCTTTGGGTTAAGAACATGACAGAAAAGGCTTTGTTTTGTCTTTAGTACATATCTTTGTCTCAGGATTATGTGTCTAATATTATTAACTTAATAGATATTGCATGTGTACCATGGTAGATGAACTACCAGTAATTGTAATAGAAATTGTGCAGGGGTGTTGGGGTCTCCTCCCCTGCCATGGAGCCCTGGGAGATGGGCCCTGGGGGGGAGACACGGGGTTTCCCTGCCCCTGGTCAGTCTCATTCCCCATTGGTTGGTTTGTGTTTCCCGGTGTGGCCAAGGTCCCTCGGGTCCCATGACTGCGGAGTTCCTGGGGAGAGCCCCGGCCATGTGGCTGGAGAAATAAAGACCTCTGAAACATCCTCCACGAATCTGTCCATATATACTTCATTTCCACGGGACTCCTGGTTTGAAATATGCTTGTTACAGTAATCCCTGCTGCAACACAGGGGTACAAATTGTGCAGATGGGGATACTAAGGAAAGAAACCAAGGACATCGGGCAAATCCAGAGTGCAAAGTAAAGCTGATGTGTGTATTTTATTGCATGGTTGGTTAATAATTTGCTAATGGTTGATACAATGATCTGAATCTTTTTTGCATCTCCTGCATTCCCTGCTCATAGCTCTTCTCTCCAGCTCTTACACTCCAGCATTAGAGATCCCATGTGAATTCATTTCATTCACTAGAAAGGGATCTCACAACAACTTTGTGCTGTAAATATAAAGAAGAAATGTAGAGCTTAGCTCAGTTCAGCTATGTAAGATATTTCTTTTTCTTCACTGATAAGAAATTTTCCCCATTCTTTGTGCAATTACAAGTGTTGGCAGAAATCTTGCCTCCCCCTACCTCTATGAAAAAAAGCTCATCTTTTTCATTTCTCAGTCTATAGCCTTTATGCTCCTGAGCAGTCCCACTAGCTTTATGAAGAAGATAAAATAGAAGAGCAGTATGATGGATTGCAGTTCCTATCTTCCTTTATCCTATGTTCCTGCAGTACAAGTATGCTTGTAATACATGCATTTTTTAAAGCCATGTGCCATTCTCATGCATGTACTGTATGTTTGACTAATATAAAATATTCACCACACCGAGAAAGCCTTTTCTGAGAGTTTAATTACTGTCTCACCTCATTCTTTCCACAGCATCACACTGTAGTGGTTTATTTCCAAATGTGGTTGTGGGCAAAGGAGGAAAAAAGAAAAAAGTAAAACAAAAATTCAAAGGAGACTATATTCCATCTTTTTATTCTCTTCCAAAAAAAGATCAAAACCAACTTAATTATGTA
The DNA here is from genome assembly GCF_017639235.1 of Corvus kubaryi. Taxonomy (NCBI): domain Eukaryota; kingdom Metazoa; phylum Chordata; class Aves; order Passeriformes; family Corvidae; genus Corvus; species Corvus kubaryi. The sequence continues at coordinate 10,597,756 of NW_024582073.1, forward strand.
ATTTCTGCAGTTCTCATCAGATAACGAATTTAAGAGTTGTGAGGATGATCAACTTTTTCCATATAAAAACAAGTATGTTGTCAGGTCCATGGAATGTTTCAACACAAATCTTGCTTTCAGCCTCACTGAAATAACTTTGTGTTCTGCCTGTCCCTGCAGCTTCTTATTCAACACTAAGTTTGACTAAAACAAATGACGGTGAGTGGTTTGAAGTTTCCACCATGGGGATTCTTAGTTCCATAGACATTTGCTCTGAAGGATTTACTCCTGTAACAGGCCTGTTTCTACATTACTTTGATGGTGAATAGTAAGCAAATAAGCAAAAATCTTTTTTTGCAGGACTAGCAGGTCAATATGGCATGCACTTATTGGAAAATACATTTGAAAAAATAGAATTACTCCCTGTGCAGACAGCACTACTATCTACTAGTTAGTGAATGAAAAATAGTCTTGAGATCTTACAGAAAGTGGAGTAAATGTTTTTCCTTTGTTTTTTTATGTTTTTAATATAAAAAGAATTTTAGTTCCACTCTTAAGCAACACATAGTTCATAATCCAGGGGAATCTTAATTTTTGCAGAGCTATATTTATTTTTTAGGTGTTTAGATATGATATCAGACTTCATCAGCACTACGCTTATGAAATGTGCCCTTCTCTTTGAATACGTCCTTATACCATGACTCCTCTCCAGCAGGAGAAAGAGCAGGTGAAATAACTGTCCTTTTTCTATTTTCTTGTTCACTTAATGCAGTAGAAGTTTTGATGCTTTGACATAAATATCCTCAGGGCGATAAAGGCATAATTTCTCCAGACTCTTTATTCTTTCAGGATTTTAAATTAAACTCCAGATTTTCTCCATTTGTGTTGTTGCTTGGAGAATCAAAGCACATGGATCTGACATCACAAATAACACTACATCACCCTAAGATAAGCTCAGTTGCTAGAGCATGCTGCTCATAATGCCACGGTGTGGGTTCAAACCCCTTATGTACCATTTACTTAAGAGTTGGACTCAATGATCCTTGTGGGTCCCTTCTAACTCAGAATATTCTGTGAATCTCTGAAATTAGTACCCATCTGGGCTACTAAACAAGGGAGTTTGGAATTACATTATATGAGAAAGAGCTGAAACCTAACTCCCCAGATACAATTCTGGAATCGACTGCAGTGGGATAACTTATGGTACATGGGAAAAGTTTCCAATAATTACTGCACTATCAATGTGTTGGCATAGATACAATAAATCATGACTACAAATTTGTTTCTGGATAATTATGTACCCTTTGCCCTGAAGATATTTTCAATAGGATGAGAAAACTGGATGGGTCTGATGTTTTGTGGATGTGTTTGGGAGAAACGCTTTTTTTTTTAACCTGGAATTTGGCTTCAAGCTTTGTTCCAGTGTGAAACAGTTCTAATTAGGGTATTGAAAGAGACCTGCTGAGAGGGACCAGTCTGATTTTTCTTTATGCCTCAACATGTGTTTATACATGAGGTGAAAATGACTCCAGGGGCTGCACACGTGCTGGGAGCCCTGTCCCCGGGGAGGCTTCGCCTGGCAGCCCCCCGGGCAGAGAAAGCTTCCGCGATCGGGCTGCGAGCGACCCCGCCTTGCTGGTGGGGCTGATCCCCGGCTGCCCGGGAAAAAATGCCCAGGAAACTGGGCTCTGGGAGCGGCTTTAGCACACAAAAGCAGGGAGCTGCACCACAACCCGGGGTCATTTCATTTGGGTTTCTCGGAGGGAGCGGGGGCTTGCCCAGAGGCTCAGCTTGGCCCCCCTCGCCTTTTTCTCCCTGCGGTCCTGCTTCTTCCCTGGCTGGCTGTCCTGTCCGCACGTGTCCTGCCCTGCTTCGCCGTTTCCCCGAGGCAGCTCGACCCCACGGCACCCCAGTGCTCCGCTGTTTCCCCGACGGAGCGGCCGCCGCCGCCGTGCCCCGACCCCGAGAGCCGCAGCTGCTCCAGGAGCGCGCCCGTGGCCACGGCAGCCTGTTCTTCCCGACGGGAGGGACACGCGGCCGGCTGCTGGTTGGGAACCGCGCCCGCCCGGCCCGGCAGCCGCGCAGACTCATCCCAGCTTGCGGCGCACACGCTCCGTCTGCCGAGCTGCCGGCGCGCCCGGGGTACAGCGGTACCGATCTGCCCCGGTGTTCTGCCCCGGTGTTCTGCCCCGGCGTTCTGCTTCGGCCTCTCTTTTCTCCTCTTTGCTCCCTTTCCACCCCCCCTTTGGTAGGAGCACTTACCTTTCTTTATCAATAAACAGTTCTCAGACAAATTATTGACACGTTTGCGCTGTAATTTTGCCCGAGAAATCTATCAAAAAGAATCCTCCCTAACTCCCCTTTTACAACGGGACAGGACACTTTATCAAGAGTATTTATAAACATATGTGTCTTCTTATGTATGGCTGGCAGATTGCTAATTTGAAACAGAATTCTATGTTTGTAATACAGATAAAAAGGTTCTAGAATGTTGAGAACATTTTAAAAAGTTGTATTATTAAATTTTATCAAATTTAAAGCTTGACCAGCTTAGGTTAATATTTTTTGATTCCACAAAAGTTTGACTATTTCTAAAGTTCTTGGCATGGCACTGAGCACTAGCTTCCTGGTAACACGTGTGCCATGCAACTGAATGAAGTTCAGCTGTTTCTAAAGTGGCTGAATCCACGAGAATTCCTTGATGGCACTGATGTTACAGGTCAGAAAGTTGTCATGCTTTTGGACACAGGGTGACAAGGCTATAGTAACTGTTTCTAAGGCCTAACATTTGTGCATTTATACTGCCCTTTCCATTTGGAGGTACGAATGAACATTTTGTATTTTGTAGTTTTTAGTAGCCTACATTTAACATGGTAGATTTGTCTATGACTTGTTCAGCTGAATCCTTACAGAGAAATTTAATATATTTTTTAAATGAAGCTGGAACATCTATTGCTCTGCTGTGTTTTCTTAGGTTCTTTTTTGTGTATTATATAAAATATGGTCTTTCAAACTTGTAAATACACCCACCTTCTGTGAGCTTCATCATAGAACATTTAGCAATTTTCAAGCAATAGATAAACTATTTTTGTCTTATTTTGTGGTACTGCAGCCAATTTTAGTTTGAACATTTTTTATTAGCTGAAATGATGCTGCTTTTCCACTGCCTATTCACATGGGAGACACAAACCAAACTGGAAACACTCAGCTACAAATGCAACAGCCTGTGAAGATGCACAAGGGATTTATTTGTACTTATGAGAAGATCCTGTGCTATAGTTTGTTGTGACACCAGTAGCCTGGCATCTGCTATTTTCATGGCTTTTCCACCTTTTAGTTTTGATTCACATTAAAGATCATAAATCCCCTCAATATATCCAAGGACGTAATGGGAGCAATATAGAGTGTTCATTTTAGTATTCAAAGTTAACTTTTACTGTCTGCATACTGTGGTTCTTCAAGTTGGTTTGCTGAAGTGGTGTTTAAAGGATTTTTTACAGAATAAAGAAAAACTCCCTTTTAGAGTTGAGCCATTAGGGTTTATCATTTGTTCTCAAATATAGTCACTTTATGCCTTGAGTGACTTTTGAGGGTCAATTTATTTTCTATTAACTCTTTCAGTGGTGCTGAACAGCATATTTTCTGTGGTATCTGGAGGAATATTCTTACAAAAAAGCTGTTAATTTCCAAGCAGTCTAGACATTTATTGCCTCATATACACATTATTTTTATCAAATACTGGTTCAAGAGTATTTTCAGTAGTATCAATGAAGCTCATAAAACTGGTTTTAAGCCCCAACGAAGCTCATAAAACTCATAAGTTAATAACCTTATTTTAGTGGTTTTTATTGGTTACTTCATAGTCTGAGTACTGTATTTTGGTGAGTAACCACTGGATCAACTAATAGCTGCCAACTAACATTTGACAACTGTTACGACATCTCTGGCAGTAACTGAATACCAGTGCATTAAATGTCATGAATAACATTAGCATTAACCTGTACACCAGCTTCCGAGAGCTTCCTTAGCTTGTTTGTTTTCGTTCAATATATTGAATGGTAGGGAAAAATCCTATTATTTCAAGCAAGCAAGATAACAAAGAAAGCAGAAGACCATTAAACAGCTTTCAGACAAGCAAGGAGACACATAATACTGTCCCAGCCTGGCTCCGTGGGGTCCCGCGTGCACCCACAGCGCACGGGTGGGTTCAGTATTACAGTCAGTAGCAAAGAGTCGAGAAGGGCATTTGGGTGCGTTCCGGCAGGAGCATTTATTGCTGCTACACTGTCAAAGGTTGGAGAGGCAAATACCAACATGATCCCAAAGCCCACAGCTTTATCTGGGGGCGGGGAAAAGGCGGGACTAGGGAACGGGGACCAATGGGAAAGCTTTGGGGGAGTGACGAGGGGTGGAGGCCAACAGCCAACTGGGGAATCCAAACTGGGATAGATTAACATAACAGAACAATGCATCCTGGGAGAAGCCTGTTTGGTCACCCTAACGTAAAGTGGCGCCTGTGGTACTAGGGACCCGTCTTACTGAGAATCTTTGTCTTTTGTAGTGTATGTTCACCAGCCACCACAGACACAGAAGTTTCTAACAACAAAATATCATAGACCTAATATGACTTGGGAAGGACCTTTTTACATAGATGAGCATATATATCAAGAAATAATAAATTTAAAATAAACCAAAAGGAAAAGGACAACCCTAATTTCCCTGCATCTGTATACTAAGGCAAGAGAAATGAATTTGTTCTAATAATGATGAAATTAGTAGTATATGTTGTTATCAGTCACAAAAATAGTAGTATCTCTGCAGTACTTTTTTCACTCTTTAAGTGTTGCCTACTTTTATGTGCCTTCCCTTTTATGCTACATGTGGATATTTACATGGGTATAAAAGCGGTAATCCCAGTTCTCTGATTTACTCTCTTGGTGTAGGTAGTGTGTCCTGTATTTGTGTTGTAAGGAGTCAACTGCTTGAAGAAACTGGAGCTGACAAAGGCATTCGTCATTCCCCATCTGAGTGGACTTAGTTTTAAGAAAACAGGGAAATTTATGAAGAACTGTGTATCTGTGTCCTTAGCCCTCCAATGCAAATATGCTTTATGTCTTCTGAATGCCTGTGTTTTCAGTGAGACATGTGAAAGAGTTAGGTGGAGAAGACTTAGTCACAGGATTACTGGCTGGAAAGGACCTCTGGTGCACTCAAATCTTCTTATGAGCAAAAGAGGAATGTGGGAACACTCCTTACAAGACAGTCAAATAACTAGTTTATTGTCCAATTGTTCAGGGCTTCTCTGCTTTGTTGTTTTTAAATTTGGTTTTAATTGAATGCGTAAGGTTGCATTCAAATAGTGACCAAGCCTTTTTATTTTACAAAATACTCTCTGGGATGAAGATTTGCTAGGTCAGTTATTTTTTAAAGAAGGTGTCAGAGACTGAAATATTATAATTTAAACATTTTCATTTAGGACTTTCAAAATTGTATTACAAAAGTTGCAGAGAACACCACCACACCCTGAATGGGGCCCTGACTGAGGCCTTACACGGGTCGCTGATGAAGATAAAGTAACAACTCAGGGCTGGGGACATTCACAGAGCACAATCTTAACACCTCCAAGGTGGAGACCACAGCCCCAGGGCTATCAGCTGCCAGGCTTGCGCAGACCCTCCCACCAAAGGGTGGGGGAAGAGAGGCTTTGGGTGTGTGTTGGAAAAGCCTCCAGTCAGAGGTGCAGTGACTGCCCATCCTCCACTGTGCAGAAGAGCCCAGCTGAGGGGCCCTTCACCTGGGGAAAAAGCTTATCCACAGCAGAAGGGGGTGACATGGCCCATCAAAGGCCCCCCCAAAGAGGTCCCCAGACCCTGCACCAGAGCACCAGAGATGATGCAACAGACCCTCCATGTTGCAAGGGACAGTGTGTTAAGCCAGCCCCTGCAAGGGAGGCACATGGGCATTCCCACCTGGCCCAAAGCGTTTATTAATCCACGGAATTCTGTACTCTTTGGCATGCGGTGTGGTGGTGTGTGGTGGCGTGGCCACGGCAATGACGGGGGACCCTCACCACCCAAAGACCAGATGGAGGGGAGCAACAAGATGTCATTGGGACCCTCGGACGGGTGATATGCTTCCACCTAACCCCTGTCACCTCTCCCTGTCCCCCCACCCACACCCATACTTCCTTCTTTCTTTCTGTTTTTCTTTCTGTCTTTCTTTCTTTCTCCTTGCCTCTTTTACTATTAAATAAAAAATACCAATTTTTTGGCACCAACATCTCATTTTTGGTTATATTTTGAACCTTCTACGTTCTTTCCGCTTTATACACAGAACCCTAGTTTTCTTTGCTCTTCAGGGTTTAAACTGGATCGCAACAAAAGGAAAAGAAACCAGTGATTTATTAACTTGAGTTTTCTGAGGAATATTGCTTCATGTCAAAATTCTTACAGCCACAAAAATGTGTGCATGTACAGCATGAGTACTATTGTGTGAACAATAGTATTCAATAATGAAATGCTCATGAACCCCTGTTGTATCATCTAGATTCAAAGTGTAATAAGAAAGATGGGGGTGACTTTTTAGTAAGGCCTGTAGCAATGAGACAACAGATAATGGCTTGTTGCACAGAGAATTAAGTGTCCTGGTGTTGCAATAGTGTCTCTAAAGTTCATGACTCAACGGGATAATAATATTTTTTTCAATTTCTGTTGGCACTGCTATGATAAACCCACAGTTTTACCATCCCAAGATAATGCCTGAGATGCCTACTGTGACTGTTCCCTGATTTTCAGAAGATTCATTTAATTTAACATTTCCTGATTTCTTCAGTGGCACTGCAAATGAAGTGTGGAGAGAACATCAGAAATAGTTATCTATAACTGCATAGCAAGTACATGAGGTGACATTTCTTACAGCATGCAACATATGTGAAATTTCTTCAGGCATTCTGTAATGTGATTTTCTTTTTTTTAGTGGATTCAATATGAACTGTGATACTATTAATGTGTTCTGCTATTAAAAGTTATTAAAAGGACAAAGCAGTAATCTTACTCAACATCTCCAATTTACTTTGATAATGTAATTTTACATTAGAGATATTGCAGAGTTGCATGATAGCTAGCTCACAGGTGTGATTCTTGTCACCTTTCTTAAAGAGAAAGTCAATTCTTAACAGTATTTTTCAGGCTCCTAACTGAAATGTAAATTAATTTCTAGTGCTGGAAGAATACTCATATTTGGAAAGTTGCAGCTGAGGAAAGTTTTCTGCTTGGAGACAATGCTACAAAAAGTGTGCTCTATGCTGCTGTTGTTTTTGATGTGTGAGACAAAGACATTTTTCTCCCATCCTTAAATAGTTTCATTTTTTTTCCACACAAGGATGGGGTTGTTGATTTAATCCTGGTAGAAAACTTCAGTTATGGCATTCTATGATTACTTTTTGAGAGAATCAAAATTAAAAAGGCATTAGGAGCAGTTAAAGTGAATGTGAAATTGCCAGGACTCTTGTGATGCATTACTATTTTCATTGAAATAAATTGGAGACTATGTCAATAGACTTACTCTTGTGGTGTGACTTTTCATAGCAAGAATATGTATTTGTCTTAAGTGATACAACAGATTACTGCTCCTATTTTTGCAGTAAAATTACAGATTATTTTATGAGAATCCCAGGAGCTGGGAGCGACTAGAAAAATGCAGCCCACTGACTGATAATACTCATTTCCTTTAGTCATGATTATTCACTGTGCTAGTCTTTGAGGAAGTAATAAAATAAATAGTCTTCCTCTGTTCTTTAAAATATGTGAAGCTGCTGTTAGTTATTAAACAGCAGTTAAAGAGATGTTAGAATATTTTGACAGCGGAGCAGCAAGGGGGAAACAAATTAGAAAATAATCACGAGTCTGAATGAGCAGCAAAAGATGTTGTGCTTGTCATGAGTGGCAGGTGATGCTTAAAGAAGTTGCATGGTTTGTCTGTGTTTAGAAAAAAGTGCCTCCACAGAGAACAGAAAATTGAAGAAAGGTCTGTGCAAGAAATCCTCTGAGCATAGATTTTAAGGAAAATGGGACACAACTTACTGGGCTTGTTTCTCTTTACTCCAAACTTTTTTTTCCTCTCAAGTTTGAAAAGGATTTAAAACTTCAGAAAACAAGGGGATTGTGCAATATTTTCCTTTCCTGCTGACCTCTGTTCTTCTAAAGTCTCTGTCATACTACCAATGTGACAAAATCCAAGCATGATGATACAGTGAAAGTTACTGGATGTATTTTTACTACACATTTGACAACCTAGCCTGTCCACATGACAGGAATTTCCACCCACTCAAAGGGTGGCCTGAGCTATTAGCATAGGTGAAGTAACAGAAATCCTCAGTGGGTCTGGGGCATAGGAGGTCAAAGGGAGAGAGAAAACCAAATGAGCAGCTGCTACAATGAAAGAAAAGGTATCAGCTGCACCACATGGTGGCCAGTCTTTTTGCACCTATAACAAGTGCCTTCATGACAGTAGGACACCATCAGGGTAAGAGCATGAATGAACAGTTCTGCATGACAGTAGTAAATAAATAGTTTTCCTATATTTTTCTATAGTAAACATATAATTTACTTAAAGGTAAATATCCCTGGCCAGTGTATTAGTTTTTTTTGTTTTTTCCTAACAGATTTGTGTGTACATGGATTACCAAATACTTAAATAGTTTGGAAGAATGCCGCACTGACAGCATTCGCAGTTTGCTGTGTTTGGAGCTCTTCTGTGTTTCTCTCGCCTCTGTTCCATTCTTTGTTATGCCTGTGCATATAGAAGCCTTACTATATGCTGAGGCAGAAAATTCTCTGCCTCATCCCCTCCTAATCCCTCATTACTGTATCTGAAATAAATCACACTTTGTTTAATCACCAGATGGAGACAGCCTGTGCATCAGCTCTCCTGTGCAGTTCAGCATTTGTTCTTTATGGAAAAGTCAAATCAGTAACTATCTGATAGGTAATTTGTTCTGTATTAAACCTAGGATTAAAAAGAAAAAAAGTGATTTTGTAAATCACTTGCACTGTATTTTCAGGTTGTAGGAAAAGAGTATGGATTCTTTCCCCTTAGTCTGAAGCTTTTTTGTTTGCACTTTGCTTCCTAAGCAGATTATATTTAAAAGAAACTTTAAATCTTTTTCTAGCTAGAGAGACATCTTTACATATTAAAAAAAAAAAAAAACCCAACAAACAAACCATGAAAAAGTATCTGTCTACCAAAAATAACATTTATTTCTATTACACCTTTCCTGTGCTCTCTAGAACTCTCAGTCTCTGATGAGCAGACATGAAAATTCCATCAAAATTTGAAATGAACTTTTGAACCGGCAATGCTGGAAATTAATGAAACAGGTCTGTCCTCTCTGGCTGATGCAATAAATGATATAATGCCAGTAGGAAGAGATTGTTTTACAGAGCGATTTTGAGTTGGAAGGATTGCACTGCACCACCAAACACACTGTAGTTAGGGTGATCCTATTAAGAAGTGGAAGTGTGAATGGAGACATTTGTTAAACCAATATACACAGGAAGATGAAATAGTGCAGTACTGCTTTCACAGGGTAGCCTCATTTTGTTTTTAATCATGATGTTATGTTCCTAGGGTTGATTCAATTTTTTTTTCTAATATGATAATTAGAATTCTGTTCCCTTGTAATAATTTAATATTGTTTCTGTGTTAAAGTTTATATGTATAGTATTTTATAAAGCATATAATCTCCTGAGTAATTATTTGCTTTGTCTACCAGTTTTGAGCTGAAAGCAACTGAAAGCTTTTTAATTTATTATTGGTTTTTGTCTGTAAGGCTATGTGACCAATATTTTTCCATAGAGCTTGCTCAGCTGGAGAGTTATGTTGATTAATTTTATTCTGCATTTGTCCAGGCCTATTCCAGATTAAGAGAAGATAAAAAGCAATCATCTTTCTCAGCCTTCTAAAATGTATCAAAATATCAAACAGTTTTGAATTTTAGGAAATCAGTGTAATAAAGGTTTCTGTGAGGTCTTATAGAATGAGAAAATTATCACTAAAATTAACAGTTCTTAGGGTCTTATCTTTTTGTCTCCAACTGACTGCAGACATTCTCACGTCTTCCTCTTCAGTTTAAGGTAATTTTTTTTGTTTTTTGTTTGTTTTTTAGAAAAAGCTATACTTGAGTATACATTAAAATCTTGCTTAGAGGAGGGGTCAGTCAGAAAGAGTGGCAGTGTTACAGAAACTCAATGGGCATTTTTGAAATCTCTGATCAATCTTAGAAAATCAAATGTAATTTTCAAATATCTCCCATAAATACTCATTCATAAGACATTGATGGATCATGGATTTTGTCATTCTGGAAATCTGTTCTAGTTATACATATCTGAGATGCTATGATAGCTGCAATAGATAGAGAACAGGAAAATACAATAAATATGGAAATATTTTTTATTTGTCCTATGTTGCCAAATTGATGAAAATTCCTTATTGGTACAATAAGTCTCAAAAAATAGAAAAGGATCTCCCTGTGCTGAAAATTGCATTGCTGAAGCACACTGTTAACTTCAGTATCTTCACAGATTAACTTTCTCAGGCTTTGTACTTCACTAAGTGTCAAATGGGGCATGCAGGTAGATTTGAATTTTGATGTTTTCTTCCTTGATATTTTAGTTCTATTAAGGAAAATAAAAGGCTGTGCTTTTCATTTAAGCTAATGCACCTTTATTATGCTGAAGTAATGTGTCACTCTATCACTATTAATTCAACTGTCTTTTTATGTAAAGTGCAAAAGGTATTATTTGTTAGGTGACCTCTTATTCAAACCAGAGTTTGGTATAAATGAGAATTGATCCCAAACTTTAAAAGAGTGAATGCAAAATCTGCTTGTTAAACTATGTATCTGCGATTTAATAGATACTCAGTATTTTATTACTAATTTCAAACTAAGTTATTTGTGTCACAGTGATGCAATTTCTTGACAAATTTTATTCCTTGACATGCTTTTTAAATGAATTAAATCTTCCTAGGCTGGCAAAATCAATTTGTACCTCTGTGACAATGAATTCAAATAACTATGCTACTATATACCTTGATAGCCTTGGAGAGAAAGTATAATATTTAAACCTGCATGCTATGTTTCTATGCTAGTGTTAAAAGGCCATGAGGACAACACTGTTTAATTATTAAAGAATAAAAGTTTAATTCAGATATAGAGCTATGCAAGTAAATCAGTCACAATGTGTACTCTAATTGAAAATAACTTGTGTTATCTATAATCCTATCCCATGTCTAGTGTATCATGATTAATTTGATGAAGTACTGCTGTTCTATCACACTGAGAAATAATATTCTGGTAAAACACTTGAATTCTGTTATCACTCCTTTAGGGAGCAGGAGTAATATCATACAGCAAACTTTCACCTGCATTGTTCAGAAATTCTTGTAACCCTTAAAGTAAAGGAAAAAACCCTGCACCTTATGAAGCAATTTTAAATACAAAATAATTGGAAGGTCGCACCTGCTATGTGTACAGTTGTTTTGGAAGAACAAAAAGAGAGGCTAAATTCAACAGATGAATATATGTTTTACAAATTCTAGATCACAAATGTGCTATATGTTTTTAAAAGTTACAAGGGATAAGCATTTCACTCTAAATACTGGTGATTCAGAAAAATCTACATGAGTGACCCTAACTGTTGTTAATAGAAAATTTACATCAGAAGCATTTGTAAGACCTTCCACCATGACTGGGTATTTTTCCCACCAGTTCTAATGTCCTTTGGGAACAGAAGCTTCCTGCACCCTTCTTATTCAGGTTCTGCTTCCATGTAGACTAGAAGCGCTGTGGAGATTAAAAAACAACAAAAAAGGAAAAGTATGTGTAATACTGGGGTTTACGCATTTCAGTGTTCACCTGAAGGTAGGAGTTTAACTGAGGTCCTGAGTTTCTGACATTATTTTTAACAGCAATATAATGTAAAATGCATAAGTGATATTTAATCAGGATGAAAGTCCTCCAAATAGTTCAGATTTTGTTTGTGGTTTAGGGGAAAAAAATGCTGCAGTTTCCAAGATCTCTTCCCATGAGGAGGTTTTAAATTATTTTCTTGTGTGTGTGTGTGAAGAGACACTGCAGGTCTTCTGACTCGCATGCTAAACATGCTCTCTGGGTCACTGGCATCTCTGTCTTTAGTCTTAAATGCGTCATTCAACAAGCCTGTGCTTAGAACTTCACTTCGAAGATGGGATGAACTGTTAGAGGCTGAACTTGTAATACCTCATAAAACAAGAGTCAATAAGATCTATAACAAAATATGTCCCCATGAAAAACAACCTGAATAATACAAGGGAAAATTCAGGTCCGTATGTGTTTCATTCTGTCTGGTCCTTGTTTGATAGCAATACATGACCAACTGGAATCAGACACTCTCTGGAAAAAAAAAAAAAAAAAAAAAAAAAAAATCATTCTCCACTGAAACAAGTTGAAACATTTCAGAAGGTTGGATTTGTCAACACCATTGATTTCTGTGTCTGAATATACTTTAAATGGGAATGAAAAATTATACTATACAGATATGAAATTCTGGAAAACAAAAAGACAAAAAAAGGCAAAAGACAAGAATTCAAGGGCAGTATTTCTCCTCTGCATGTGTGCAACAGGTGTCATGGTGCTAAATTTTTATGGGAACACAGGACATTCTGAGTTGGAAGGTACCCACATGGAATCCAAGTCTTAAGTGAATAGCCCATATGAGGATCAAAATCACAACCTTGATGTTTTTAGCACTGTGCTGCAGCCAAGGTAATCTCAGGGACTATAGTGGCCTTTCAGGTACTATGTGCCTATTATGACTTTCTTGGCAGCAATATTACAATATTACTGTGTTGCTCCTCGACTGTTTTTAGCATAAGGACAGAGGAAGCTTGTTTTATTAGAACAGAACAAACAGATTCCATCAATCAAGTACATATTGCTTTCAGGGATTTGCAGGAAGTCATGCCTTCTGATCAATAAATCAATATGATTTCACAGAAGCTTCCTATTGTTTAAAATACACTCCACTCACATCTCACAACTTTGACATCATACCCTGCTTAGGCACTTTGATTACTTTTACATTTTACCTACTTATCTTATACTACTTATACATATCTTACACAGTTCACTTACACATTTTATATCTTCCATATATCACACTACTTCTACATCTTACTTACTCATACCTTTTACAACTTCTACATAACACAGTACTTATACATATTACTTGCTTATCTTATGCTACTTATACATGTTACTCTACCTATACATTTTACAACTTATCCATAATACAGTACATATACATTTTGCCACCGCTGTGCATGAGATCCCATATTGCTTGATTGATCCCTCTATTTTGTCCATCAGCTCCGCACACACTTTTCTGATAACATGATTGGCTTTAATCCAGTGCAGCACAGTCCTTTTTTATCTATTCCTTGCTGTCTTGGTATTTAGTTTTTCAGCTTCTTCTTTCCCAAGTCTTTTCCAATTTAGCACAGTTTACCTTTCAGTCCTTGATGAATTCCTGAGGACTCTAACAGGTGGGGCTCCTGATCCAGGCATGTAGCATTGAGATGATGATAGCAACAAAACCCATCCAGTGATCAGCAGCCAACTTAGTCCAGGAAAACCAAACAGCCAGACAGCAAAAGAGAATAAACAGCTATAAGCCTATCCCACCTCTCCTCTCAAGCCTTTAGACTGGAGCTTAAAAACTCTCTTGGGGCTGATGTGCTGCAGCTGACGGTGGAAAGGCCAGGTGAAGCCAGTGAGGGTAATTCCAGCCTGGTCTCACTCTGAGGGTTCTGGTAAAAATAACTAAAAATGGTTTGGCTGGGACGCACTATCAAGGTTCAAATACTTTACAACAGGGATTCTGTATAAAGTGAAATCATACCAAAGCCAAAATCTATGTTGAAATTCATCAAATTTGTTTAGATTCTGATGACTAATAACTTAGTGCCATAGTTACTTTCTGTACAGTAACAACTTTAATGGGATTCTAGAATGATTCATTCGTAACAGGAAAGAAAAATATATTCAGTGCATCAGATGGTATAGGTCAATGTTACAAAATACTCTGCCTAAAAGATGTATTGATTTGTGAGGTTATTATTGCAGTTCATCTGAATTGTTTTACTGCTGGAGACCATGAACTTTCCCATGTGGTGAAAATTATAGATGATGTCCACTCTTTTCGTCTTTAAAATGTCCACCAGCAAAATTTTTTCAGCATAGTTTAAAAAGGGCTAGATGCAGATGAAGAGAATAGCATCATCAGGATCTCTGTTCCTCTTAAGGCTTCCAGGAAATGTTTTGTAATGACACATATTTGATAAATTTTAGTATCTTTCCTTCCCTATTAAGGATGTAGTGTTGTTTAGGTGTCAGTATTTTTGAGAGGATCAGTATTTTAATTTCCACATTCTTAAGTCACCAGATGTTTCCAAAATATTCTTGGTCCCATTTTGAAGATAATGGAAAAGTGACTTAAAATTTAATTCCCCATCAATTTGTCCAATTGGGATCCTTAGGTACATTTGAAAAATAAAACTTCACGTCTAAATCATCTGGTGACCTTGGGAATTAGACAGCTTATCCCTGACCAGTTGCACTGCCTTTTCATTCATGTATTAATACACTCATATAAGATTATGGAAGTCCATTCTTTATATTTCTGCCTGACAGAAAGAGTTGAACTTCATTGTTCTGTACTTGTTTGTTAGTTTATGAAAGGTTGTCAATCCTGCAAATTCTCACTTGGATTTCTCTGCCCAGTAGGAAATGAAAAGTTCATGTAATCAATATTCTCAGCTCACTTTTCTTTCCTTCTTTTCCTTGAGAAGTACCCTTCAGTCTTCTTACCTATAATCAGCAGTAGCTGTGCCACAGCTCCTTAATGGTGCCACTCACATTTTAAGAGTGAGGATCCAGTGGAGGAGAGAGGAGGACAGCCAAGGTGTACTTGAGGCATCCCAGTCAGCACCCATATGAGCTACCTGCACAAGCACAGGCACAGCGTGTGTGCCAATGTATTGGCTTCTATCGATCTTTAAATCTGCTACCTGCTAATGCCCATATCTTATCACTGAGAAGCTCTGAATACATTTCCTGCCTACTGTTTTCACAGCCATGGAACATGATGGACAAAATTTAGTACAAATATTGGCCCCTGGTATCACTTTAGATGCCAGGTTGACCTTCTGATTCTCAGGCAGCTCTCCATGAGGGTATGGATCTCATGTTTGTTCTTTCAAAGCTACCAGCATAGTTTATACATCAGATAATTTGAGTATTCAAAGTGCATCTTTGTTCTGGTTTTGCAGTATCTGAATCTCATATGAATTTGTTTTTGCATGTCTGGATTAAATAGAACATTGAAGGTGAATGTACTTTGAAATGAGTCAGTGGGATAGTGGTATTTTCCATTTCTTTCTTAATGCTGTCTAACATTCATTAACTGTGTCCTATGTGATTCTAGTTGCCTCTTCTTTGATACATGAAAAACAGATATTGGATGACTTATTACTGGCTTCTCCAGCCATCCTTCTGTTGTTACTGAATTGTTGTACCCCTATGTACTTGCTTTATATGGCCAGGCTTTTGTAGTGGGGGCTACAGGGTGGCTTCTGTGAGAAGCTGCCAGAAGCTTCTTCCATGTCCAGCAGAGCCAATGCAAGACACCTCCAAAAGGGATGTGCTGCTGGCCAAGGCTGGGCCAATCAGAAATGGTCGTAGCACCTCAGAGATAACACATTTAAGAAGAAAAGTTACTGTGCAGATGGAATTGCAGCCAGAGAAGAGCAGAGTGAGTATATGTGAGTGGAACAACTCTTCAGACACCCAGGTCAGTGGAGAAGGAGGAGGAGGAGGTGCTCCAGGCACTGGAGCTGAGATTCCCCTGCAGCCCATGGTGCAGACCATGGTGAAGCAGCTGTGCCCCTGCAGCCCATGGAGGACCACGGGGATGCTGAGATCCAGCTGCAGCCCGTGGAAGAGTCCCACACTGGAGCAGGTGGATGCCTGAGACAAGGCTGTGACCCCCATGGGAGACTTGTCCTGGAGCAAGGTCCTGGCAGGGACCTGCAGACCCACGAAGAAAGGAGCCCATGGTGGAGCAGGTTTCCTGGTAGGACTTGTGACCCTGTGGGGGATCCACGTTGGAACAGCCTGTCCTTGAAAGACTGCACTCCATGGAAAAGTGAATTGGAGTTTGTGGAGGACTGCTGTCTGTGGGATGGACTCACATTAGAGAAGTTCATGGAGAACTGTCACTTGTGGCAGGAACTCCATGTTGGAGCAGGCCAAGGACTCCTTTCCCTGAGCAGGAGGAGAAAAAATGTGTGATGAACTGACCATAACCCCCATTCCCTGTTTCTCTGTGCTGCTGGAGTAGGAGGTAGACCTTGGGAAGAAGGGAGGTGGGGGGAGAATGTGTCTTTAAGGTCTTATTTTACTTCTCATTATCCTGCTCTGATTTTGTTAGTAATAAAATTCAGTTAACATCCCCAAGTTAAGTCTGTTTTGACTGTGATGCTATTCAGTGAGAGATCTCTGCCAGTCCTTAACTCATGAACTTCAGTTATATTTTCTCTCCCCTGCCCAGCTGTGGAGGGGAGTGATAGAGCAGCTTTGGTGGGTGCCTGGCAAGCCCACTACATCCTACTTCTCGCATGTTAAATGACAAGAATAAGAATAAACACAATTTTTTCCTCATGGTTTAAAATTTATTTCAATATAAATTCTCTGGTGTAGTTTATGTAAATGGGGCATTCACTTATGTCATTATTTCTTTTCTTTCACAGTTCCATGTTCCATGTTTTTTTACTGCAGTGTAATTTTTCTAATGTATACTAGCTTTCCTTTCACAAAGCATCTGAGGTGCTTATATAGGCAGTATTATATCCCAATATCTTAATTTAAAAGCAGGAATCTGTGTCACACTCTGGTTTTGGTTTTATCAAACAAATCCTTAATATAAGTATGTATGTTTTACATGATTTTTTGGAACATTGTGGTTATATTGTACTGCATTATTTCCTTTATGAACTTCCAGTGTTCATGTTGGGAGTGTCCTGTGCAGGGCAAGAAGCTGGACTCAATGATCCTTAGTGAGTCCTCCAAACTTGAGATTTCTATGATTGTTTCATTTTATGATTATATGTTGTCCAGTGGCTGGATTTTCTGCCAGTTTTATATTTCCAGAAGAAGAAGTCAAGAGATGTCATCAGTAGCTGTGGAGCACAGTAGAAATGTTTCTAGAGCTATATATTATGTTTGCAGATCACTATCCAGTTTCCTCTCTCTTACAGAGGAAACATCTTTTTTTCTCACTGTTTCCTACATGCAGTGTTTCACCAGATGATAGAACTTGGATTTATTAGTCAAAATACAGTTTTTATTCACTTTTGGCATTTGTTTTCCAACGCTTTTTTTTTTTTTTTAGTTACTAAAAGAACCCAAAGCTAAGTAGCTGCACTTTTTACTTGCCTTTTTAAGCTTAGTGAAAAAAAAAAGTCCTTTGTTATACTCTTCCCCCTTTTCAAGTTTCATGTTAAAAAATAGATATTCTAAATTTACATTTCAATGATTGAATTGCCAAGTTTCAAACTAGGAAGAAGTATTTTGTTTGATACTTGTATTTTCAGTTAGTTTCCGTAGATTGCAAGGTAAGGCATCTGAGCTGTGTCTTGCTCTGAAGAATACCACTGACATAAAACATTTACAGCCCTAAGAGGATCACCTGGGTTCCTAATGTGACAGTATGGTGGGGAATTTAGGTCAAGTTTTGTGAAACTCCGACTAGACCTATGTGGTTTCCACCAGGCTATTATAACTTCCAACAGAGAGTATATACATCACACTCCATTTCAATGGGATGCTGTTTGTTGGTAACATAAATTAAAGCACATTTGACATCCAAATTGGAAGCAGAGAATGGAAATGAGAAGACAAACTATTGATAAATTGTGAATTGAATAATTGCTAACCTTTCTGGCCATCTTACCAATGATTAATCAGTTAGCTCTAAATTTCTGACTTTTTAAGCCTGGGGAAATCAAGTTGGATATTCAATATAGTGGAAGTATTTAATGATTTTGTCAGTTGTCTCTCTGATTTAAGTTAACAATTATGCAAGCAGAGATGGCCTACTCCAGTGAGGTGACTGGGGGAGCTCTAATAATTTGAGAAATTTATTAGTATGTTTTCTTTATTGTTTCTCAATTATGTTTGAGGTGTCAGATAACCTAACACTAAATTAGCCATAAAAAGAAATCAATGAACAGAGAATGTAACAAGAAACTTATTCTGTGCTTGATACTAAAAAGGGTGTGCACAGACACACACAGGATGGTGACACAGGCTGCCACAGACAAGGAGCTGCCTTTGACATCACCTACTTGCAGGACTGACATGAACACTTGCACAGACAGACAACTCCCCTTCTCTGGTAGAGGCTGAATCTCAGTACTGACAGCACACACTCAACACGCTCTTGATTCACACAAACATGCACATCAGTGGATCCCAAGAGTACTGACAAGGCCCCTTCTGTCTGGCCCACCCCAGACCAGATCACAGCCTACACTTTTGACCTGACTCCCGCTGCTGATGCCAGATCCATTCACACTGGTCCTGCCAGTAGCTGACACCTGGTGCCTGCAGCACTCACACATACACAGACACAGAGCATAGGAGATTACACAGAGATAGTCAAGAAGAGGTTTTACCAGAAGATAGGACAGACTGTGGTGAGGAGGTGCAGGGCTCAGTGAGACAAGAACATTGGCCAGCTCTGTTTTACAAGTGACTGACCTCTTTCACGCCTGTATTTCTAGTCCAACTTTCTTCCTCCCTGTTCCCCTTCCAGTGCACATTTCATCATCAGTTTGCATAGCTCCAAGACCCCTGGCAAGATCCTGGACCCTCAGGTTTGCATGCTTATCAGCAGCAAGCTCCTCATTTTTCTGCAGTTCCTTGGTAGCCCATCAGTGTGACTTGACCTCATTTGTTTCGGATCATTGTCTCATTTACGCTTGTCTACCACGTTTGTGTCACCATATATATTTTTTTATGGATTTTCTCTTTTCCTTAGTATCACATTTGGCAATGTCCTAGGTCCAGTAATAGAGAAATAATAGTGATTTCTCTGTACCTTCATCAATTAGTTTGACTTGACCAGGTTTGGTTCTCCTTATCACCTACCTTATCATTTGTCAGTGAGGTTTGTGTCTCTCTGTGTTTACAGCTTTCCTCTTTTCTTATTATACCTTATTATACCTTTTTATTGTAAACCACAGACTATTACTCTTCCTTTTAAAGTTGACCAGCAAAACACTGAAAACTTATACTTTTTTTTCTGTCTATTTCAAGCACTCTGTGTAATTTGGTGTCATTCCTGAAATGGTTTGTTTCAGTTGATCACTAATTCCCGTCTACTAATCAGTCATTGGATACAAGAAAGATGCTCTTCCAAATCAATTGACAAATCTGGACTGAAGGTTTCAATTTATTTGCATCTCTCATTTTCTCAAAACCTTGATGCTGTTTCTTTCCCGTAATGTTTTCTGCAGAACTGAAAAAGGTTTCATGTACTTAGAACATGTACTTACTAACTCCAGGTCAATCTTAACACTTTTTGGCATGGACGCATTCTGCCCAAAAAAAACCTTGAAAAGGGTAGTGGTTTGTTGAGGGGAAGGTTAAAGGAAATCAAGTATATTTCATTTCCTGTACAGAAAAAAAGTGCCAGGAAAGTTCAACAAAAGCATATTCTCATATAATGTTTTTTCTAACTTTGATAGGAGTCTCAGTCTAAAACTAACTATGTGGCCTAATTGCAAACATAAATATGTACACATGCTTAAGGAGGATTGCAAGAATACATTTGTCTTTACAAGAGTGCAAACTCTTTATAGAGTATAGACTAGCTTTAGAACATTATTATCCTTCTAACAATGAGGTCATACAGATGGAACATTATTAATGTATAAAATGGAGAATTATATCAAGAGAGTTTTTGGAAAATAGTTACTGATATGTAATATTTCACTCATCTGTTTCAGCAGCACTCCTTTCTTGTTTTTTATGCTTGATTTAACTGATCAATACTGAATTATAACAACATGAACATTCACTATACCTTTGTCATATGTTGATAGTGACTAGATCTTGCACTGCTTCTACCAAAATATGCCTTTCATTTTTCTTGAACACCAATCATGAAATGGAAATTTGCTGTGAAAGCAATATGTCTTCAATCACAATTACTGACCACTGCTTGGATATCACCTAGCAACTGCAAATGCTCAGCATAAGTTTTCAGACCAGAGAAATCTTAGAAAGGTTTCAAATATTGAATGCCTGAAGGAGTAATAATTTTCCTGCAGGTTATTTTGTGAGAGGAGGTAGCAGCACTAACTGAAACACATGTATGAAAAAGTATCAAAATCTTTTGCTTTTGGTGTCAGACAGTTAGCAATGCTCCCTGTGTTAGGTGAGAATCCCATATATAAAATTATATCATATCCAAATGAAATATATGATTCAAGTGTGGTGAGCTCTGTAACTTCATATTCCTCTAACACCTCCTTTATCCTGTGTATTTGCAGAGAATTAAAAATTTTCTAACTTAATACCTGTGAGCTGAGCATGACCAGAATCTTAAACAAATATTTGTTTGCTTCTGTTCTTCAAAAATAGAATATAATTATGTCTCAAAATGCTGCAAGTTTTCATCCTGTTTGTTTTTCATCTTGCAGTGTTAATAACATTCTGCAGATCAAATTCACGTACAATCATTTTGAAAGCCCCTGATGTTTTTGCCTTTGTTTTTTAGTAACCAGATTATAAATGCTTATCTTTTTAATACATGAGGGATGAATCCTCTCAAATGCAAAAACATTCATTATAGAAAAAAACACAGATATCCTTTCTAGACATGTTGTTTCTTTTGAATCTCTATGGAGTTTGGCAACTTTCCACATAAAACATGAATCCTTCATTGTGTTTTACCTTTTGTTGTTGAAAGCATTGAAATGAAAGAGGTTAAGATGAAAGAATGGATAGAGTAAAATGCCCCATAGTATATTTGTTAACATTATAGTGCCACATATCCTTTATTCTTCAAGTTTTTATTTTGGTTTGGATGTTTTTGGCCAAGTACTTCCTTTGTTACCTGAACATGCCTATACCAAGACATGCTTGTTTATTTTTAGTTACTTTAAAAGGACTTCAAGTGTTATTCTTTTAAATTAAATTAAACATCCATAAAAGAACTGGATAGGTGGTGAGTGAGGAACTGGTAACAGTGCATATTATTGTCATGGAAATCAGTCCATCCCATTACATTAGGCTTGTCAATCATATCTCTTTAGCAATTTTGGAGGTTCACAGATGCCATTGCAAACTGTCAGATATTTAAAGTCATCATTATAACTTAAATCCTACCTTTTTATCTATGCTCTCTACTTCTAAAGATTCAGATTTAATTTGAAAAAACCCAGTAGTTTGCATGATAATTTTGATGCCAGTCTTTTAACGAATCAGTAATTTTTTGTTGGTATCCATCCTAGACTGCACTGCTCCAGGAAGCTTATCTCAGAGCTGAACAAGATTAATAGCATTGTTAATATATGCAATTTAAACAAAAAGAATAAGTTTTTAGTCTCCAAACTTCAATTTATCTCATCTTGAATCTGAAGGAGTTTTACTCTGTCCATTAACTGGACACATTATTTATTCATATTTATACTTTTAAAATATGTATTTTATATAAATTATAAACATCTTATGTTTTTTCACTGAGATGTGAATATACTAATCAGTCATGAATTTTCTTTACCTATTACTGATCTGTGCATCCTAGCTTTCTTCAGGATAATGACAACTCTTCACTTTGCTTAAAATATTTTGGGTTTGATTATTTTCTGTGCTTTTCTTGTCATGCTCTTTTTTGGTCCTTTGCGTTACTCAAGCTGAACGTCACACACCCTGGGTGCAATTAAAAAATTCTAAAGGCTGAGAGCTAAAGGGAGTGGAAATATTTCTAGCATGATCTTTTTGTATTGTGACTGTGCTTAGCAATTACTTACACAACCTTACCTTCACTTTAACTGAACACCATATTTTTTGACCTAATCTAGTTTTACTACCAGTAGGACTTGGTATATCTGAACACAGCAGTACTCTTCACATACTGAAACATATGTAGTTGTTAAGCTACATTGGCAGGTAGGCAGTCTTGAGGGGGGTGGGACAAACTGGACATTCCCTAGCACAAGGTACAAAGCAAAATAAATAAAGCTTGAAAGAAGCACTGTTGTATATTAATGAATTTTAAGTTCAGGGTAGGAACAAATGCACAAACCTGTCGCAGTGTTTTAAAAACCACAAAGTGATGGGTCTACTATGTTTTGTTTGTATAGGGGAAGAGTGTAATTTGAAACAGGAAAAAATTATTTGATTAAATTGGGCTAAGATTGATAGCATAATGAATGAGCCATAGACATAACATGTTAAAGGAAAACAAGAGCCTCAAGAAGACAACATTTCATCAATAAGCTGTTAGGGTTGCTGAACAGTCTGTAATAGCAATTAATAATCCATCTTAAGCAATTAAAGGTGCGCTTGGGAGAAAAATCACTGGCATCTAAACAATATCCAAAAGCTTTTACCTGTACTGTGGAAAGATATCACTTTCTCTTTTCCCTGAGGCACTGAATGTGGCTGTTTCAAAGGATGATAAAACTCATAAAGCTAAGCTTGTAAGAGAAAACTTTATTTTTTTCAAGTTGCAAGGAGACAACATGTTTTCTCTTTAAAGCCTATGACAAAAAAAAAAAAAGAAAAAAAGGAAGCTCTTCAAAGGTATAAAGTGATTCAAGTTATTGAACTAAAGCTTTTGAACTCTTTAAGTACAGAAATCTCTGATTGGCTTCTTTTCTTTCCTTCCCACCTCCCAAGAACATGAAGGAGAATAGTAGTGGTGATAATACATTTGGTATTCTTTTGCATATACTAAGGAACAATATGTACCATAGTAATGAAAAAATTTTGACTTTGAAATATCACTAAGGGAGAGTGCCCAGGGCACAGTGGAGAAAGCACCACAGTTCATGATTCCTTTCCCTCAGCAGTTCTTCTTGGAAGAAAATAACTGTTAAAAGATATCTGTTATGTTTCCAAGGTCCCTGAAAATTCTGAATCACCAAAAGAAGCAAAAAAAAAAAAAAAAAAGATAAATCAGAGGGCTGGAGCATTTAGTTGGGTAATGCATCATTGTGTATAATTCATGTAATAAATTTGTAAAACCCAATTCTTGAAATATAGCTGATTTGCTCATGTCTGTACTAATGAATATACTGCAGACTATGGCACAGGCTTGAAAAGTGGTGTGTGATTGTTGACCTGCTTTCTAGCAAGTTTTCAGCCAGTGTCAGTGTTTTCTCAAGTGATTATTCCTAATTCTCCGCAAGGGATTATTTCTAATTCTTGTTACTCCCCTCTTTTGGGGAGTGGAAAGCTGAGGCATGAGGAGATAAGTATCATCTGTGCCTATGCACAGAGAATGTGTCATAAAAATTATTTTTGGAGAAATAGAATGTCAGCAATAATTTGGGGTGTTTCATGAGAAATTGAGCTTTAAGAAAGAAATCAGATGTGGCACCTTCTTATAAAACGATTATTTTAATTTTGTTACACTATGGACTAGGTATCCAAATAGGACTGATCTTTGCAAGTGAAAAGTAGTGCTCCCTTTGAAGTAGGCAATTTGGTCTGCTTTGCATGGAATTAACTAGACATTTTTAATCTTATTTCTCAAACACGTACAAGTCTCTTTCCTCAGTACAGAAGAAGAGGACATGTACCATATGCAGAATTCATTATGACTGCAAGAAAAGTAGTGTTGTACTTGGAAAAAACTTCTTGTTTCCAAGCCTTTTGTTATTGTAACAATAAAACTCAAATAGGAAGTATTGCTCAATTGAATGGTTTATAAATTGCTTCAGCTAAATTAACTTTAGTAAAAGTCAAGATTTTGGAATCCTTCTTGAAATGTAGACAACCAACCAAATAACTGCTTCTCCCGGAGAATAAAGCCAAACACAACATAAAACCAATACAGGAATAAATTGTACGCACAATTATAATGAGATTTTTTAATATTCCTGATTGCCAGTTTACTATCATGCTTTCCTGGATATTAATCTGGAAAAAATAATTTGATATGTCTGGATTGTTCTGTAAACATAACCCTGAATTTTAAAGCTCTTTAAATTATTTGGTTTTTATATTACAAAATTGTCGCACAAAGATTATATTTATGGGATCTCATCCAAAACTTTTGAAATGGGAAAAAATGTCCAATTATTTCAATTAGTTTTGTATTGGACCAAGTCCAGTTTTCATCAGACTAGTGTGAAAGATTAGATTAGATTAGATTAGAGCAGATTAGATTAGATTAGATTTGATTAGATAGATTAATTTGTGGAAGATGAGTTTTATTAGAATCATGGGTTTGCAAGCTTAGGTTGCATAAAACTGGTTCAGGAAAGTAAGAAGAAGAAAGTGATAACACTTTACCTCAAATTAGTTCAAATTGCTGCATTCTGTTGATGATTCTTCACATTCCCATTATTGACCATCTATTTCACTAATTCAGAAGGTAAATTCTTGTTAAATATATGCTATTTTTACACAATAGGGAACCTGGAAGAGGTTCACAATTTCTGAGGGTTTTTTTATATTATGATTAATGTAAGTATCTGGAGGTTATATTTCATTTAAGTAGACTTATATATAAGAAGAATTTATTATATAATCAATATTTTAAAAAGAATACATTTTTAAGGTATACTGATACATCTATTTCTATAAATAATACATTATTTTACACCTACATCTTTAAAGCAAGAGTACTATTCCAGATAAATAAAAAATTTTGGCAGATAATTAGGTTTGAGGGTACCCAATCATTCCTGATTTCTATTGACATAGTAGATCTGGAGAACACAAGCAAAGAGTTAGTTAGGGGTGCTCTTCAGCACAGCAAATCACTGCTATAGCACTCTCCACACTTTCCTCTGTAAATCCTCTTTATGTCATTAAGACAGCCCTTGAGATAGGCACCACTTAACTTCTAGTGCTTGTTAGCTTGTTTCTATTATCTAGATTAAAGCTAACTTTTATTAGATGTGGATTCTATGCAAAGCAGATCAAATACAAGTAAGAACTATGTGCTGGGATTAATTGAGCAATAAAACACCTTCTCAAGGTCATCTTAGTTTTTGTATTTTTTCCCTTAAGTTTTTGCTGTTGATGTTTGTTTTACTTTTTTATTTCCAGTTGTAAATAGCATTAGGAGACGTTTTAATAGTTGAATAGAGAGACTGTGTAGCTTTCAGAAGTGAAAACAAGTGACTTTTTTTAGTGACTCATTAAAAGGGTAAGTGATTATTAATTTCTGCTAAATGACTGCCTAGCATGGAGGTGAAAACTCAGTCACCTTAGTTACTGAGGTAGACTGCAGTTTCATTCACAGACTTTCAGTGTGATTGTATGTAGGCAAAGGGAGAAAATGGCTGGATGTGACTGCTCAGCCAGCTTGGCAATAATACAGCCAGAGGTAGTGAAAAAAAAAAAAAGGCAAGTCAAGGGAAAGCTTCTGTTCCTGTACTTAATTATTTAAAAAAGCTACCTAATTGTAAGCTTTATCTCTGACAGTTGTCAGATGTCTTCCTGCAAGTGAAGATCAAAAGGAATAATTAGTGTGTAGTCTCTTTGTCCCCCTGGCTAACAGAATTTTTTTAATCTGCTATAATGTGCATTGATGAAGTCCTGAATGGAAGTCAGTGATTTTCTCAGGTGAAAGGTTCCTTTCGTTTTATCTAATTCTGTCTAGTTCTGGTTTTTAGACAAGTGGAAGAGTAAGAAAAACTTGCCTTTGTGTAGTTTTTAGCATAATTTCTTCAGCAAATTGACAAAAGGCTCCTACTGTGAGAAAAATGTTTCAGCATAGTTCTTTTGCTTTCATGTAGAACAAAGACCTCCCTGCAAATGTAATTTTGAGCTTTGAAACTACCAATAATGTGTGGATCTCTTATTCCTTTCCTGGTTTATTCCTAATTAAAGCCTTAATTGGCTCCAAGCATTGAATATTTTGGACTCAATTCTTATCTGAAGTACGTAAATATACAAGTTAATTCTGTTTCTAGGTAAGGTGGTTAATACTTTAAATATCTCTACGTTTTAGAACTGGGAAAGTGAGAGGAGACACTCATCCCAAGAAGAATTGAAGAGTAATGGGAGAGAAGATGAAATTTCTCTAGTGGATGCAGAAGGGTGAATTCCTCTTGTTTGCTTTTACACTTTCATTCAGATGACCTTGCTTAAACAGTCAGAGTGGCAGGACAGTCATGGGTGACTGAAGGAGATTACAGCTCCTCTCAGTCCTTGTGAGGAGTAAGTCCGTAACATCCAGTAACCGCTGATGTCTTCATGACAGAGGTCTGGGAGACAGCTAGGTTTATTCAGGCACTTAGGCACTCTTGCCTGTAGCAGTATTACTTCACCTGAAACCTTAGCTTTCACCTATTCTCCCTGCTCTCCATGGCCTTTTATCTCTTCTCTCCTGAGCCCTTCCTAAAAGTCACTGTGTCTTCCTTTGTCCCTCTGAAATTGTCCTTTCTGAAAAAAACAGACCTTTAATGGCAGGTAAGAGAACCCCTTCAATGACTTTAAATTCTACTTCTGTTAGCAAATAAGGATATACAACTGAACAGCATATAGTATTCATTATATAGTAATAAAAGTAGTTATCAAAAGATAAATTCAGAACAATTGAAACCAGTAGAACTGTCCATGCATGCTGGTCATGCTGAACTTTATAATTTTGACAGGCATAGCAAAAGGCTGGAAATCATTCAAGACAGCTTAGTGCCAGACTATTTCAGATCACAGCAAATGCGTGGACTTAGTCTACAACATACTATGCTGTTACATCAAAGACAGCCGAAGAATGATGAAGGTAAGCTGGCCTGGCAGGTATTGGTGGGTGGTCAAATCAGAACCACCAAAAAACATTAGAGTCACAGAAAAATTGGAAATGCTAGAGTACAACCCAAACCCCTGTCATGGGTGGAGTTTGCAAATTTAGGCAAGGTTTATTAGAGAAGCCCTGCTGCAGAGCCACGAGGTGCAGAAAGGACGTCCTTGTTTTCTAAACTCCTTTTCAGGGAGGAGTCTGGTTGTGGCTGGATCCAGTCTTAGCCCCAGACTTTGTCAGTGGTTTAAGTAACTTTGTCCCACAGGATTAATGATGGCAAATCAGATATATTTATTTATAAAAATGAATTGTTTACTAGGACAAATGATTAGATAAAAATAATAATCAGAATTATTTACTACACAGTATAAAAGCTAAAACTACTAGTAGTGTATAGTATAGGATAGTGCACTATATCAAAGCAATTATATTAAAGAAGAGGGGATAGCAAAAAGAAACAATTACTAAGCAGAGATTGATGTAACTCACCATACTAATACTCATAGTATTGGAAATGATATAACTTAAATTTTTTTTTGGCTTTTAAGTAATTTTAGTCGTGGGTTTGTTTGCCTTTGCCAAGGTGGGGGAGGATTGAGGTTTCTCTTCAAAAGACTCTGTTCACTGGGGGTTTGAGTTTCGCTGGGTGAGGCCTGATGGGCTTCATTCAACAAAAAGAAGATTCCTAGACTCTGAAAGTTTAACGTGTTGGGAATAGCCAGAAGATAAGAGGAGATAAACGGACATTACCCCCCTAGTCAAATCAGAGATACCTAGTCTGGGAAAAGATTGATAAGAGAACCAAAAATTGAGGACCAAACTAGCCTTCATTGAAAGTGAAGGGATCAATAACCAATAGAAGATCAAATACTAAGAATTGTGTAATGTAGAACCAATGAACGAGAATTTCTCTGGGTTTTTTTTTTTTTCTATGTATAAATACGTGAACGAACTGGTAAAAAGCCATGTGTGATGGAATGATTTCTACTGCACATCCTGCCATGTTTGGATGGAATGATTTCCATTACACATCCCAGCCAGAATAACATCCTGTCCAGAACAAAGAAATTCTCTAACACTTAAAAGATGGTGTTGGAGAGTTTCTTTTATCCCCACTGTTTCAATGGTAGTGGGCAGATCTCTTTCACTCAGCCTCAAGGAGCATCCTTGGGGACTGCCCCCTTCCCAAGAGAGAAATCTTCACACACTCTACGGAAAAATATGTTAGAAGAACGTAACCATATGAGAGTTCATAACCATATGAAGTACACTTTTATAGTGTAAAGTGTTTGACTGCAAGTCACATGTCTCCCATTGCCTATCAGGATGTTGTTAATTTGGAATTGGTGAGCAGACTGGTTTTTAGTATAATTCAACACCAAAACCAGCACATGATGCCCCTTGTCAATCCACTACTGATAGCCTTGCACATAGGGCATTGTCCGAGTTTCTTGAGCACGTTCCAGGGCAGAGCATCCTGCTACATCCCCACCTATGCCCAGTTCCCAAGCTTCTTATAACAGAGTACATATAATTTGTGAAGGTTTATATAATGAGATGTTGTCCTGGGTTGCAGTGTATTCTATTACCATCCTCATGAGCCATTGAAACCAGGTGGGGCAGGGTTTCCTTGCCTCCTCCCCCAGACTATCTTTCTGTTAATGGCCCATCATTGTCCTGCTGCATGACTCATAGATAGCTCCCTCTGGACTATCTTCTGTTAATGAGCCTAATCAACACTTGGCCTCATGACTCATTACCCCATTGTGAGATGCTCCACCCAGAGGGAGGAACCAAGCATCCCATCCTGCATATAATCTGAGACTGAACACCAGAGATAACCCTTCCTACTGGATTTCCAGAGGACAGGAGCTATATAGCCACCACTGGACCTTCTGAGGAGGAGCAGACCCTTTTTCTACAGGATCGCCACTTTGGGAGGACTGCAGCCACCATTCTACCAGACTGCTACCACCACCCTGACTAACAGGGTGTCAGGTTGTATCCTAACTGTCAGTTTAACCCAGTGTTATCTGCTTTTTTTTTTTCCTTCCTCCCCCCCCCCTCCTTTTATTTCCCTATTAAGTTGTTATTCTGACTTGGTGTCTCCCACTAGTTTGTTTTCAAACTAGTACAGATGTGTCTTCTTCTCATGCTTCTATTTCTCTCCAAAAATATATTAATTCTTGAGATGCTATATCAATTTTGTGTTTCAAGTTTTTCTCAAGTCTCAGATTCCTGAAACAGAAAGCTCAGTGATTGATAACAGACAGGAAATAGTTGTTTATTTAGGTAGAAACCTGTTAAAATACAACTTGAATATATCTTAATAGCTTAAAACACAGAAAGCACATAGAAGTAATGATATTATAAGCATCAATGCCTCATACGTCCAAATTAAATCTCTGCATTTATTTATACATATGTTGTTCATGTATGAGCATACAGGCATGCAAATACATGTCTTTAAAAAATATGTTTGGTTTTACAATATTTGAGTTGAAACAATCTTCGTACATTCAATGAATGCTTTTCTATCTGCTGTAAATATACTTTAAATAATTTCATATAAAAGGCTAAACAGAAATGCAATAAATGAAAATCTTATTTTGATTTATGGTATGCGTGTGAGTATGAGAGCTAAGTCATGTGGAAGGCAGAGCAGAAAATGTAATTATGTTCTAATGCTCCACTGTATAACATTACTTTTTTAGCAAAGCCTAAATTAAGAAAGTCAGAACTTAAGAAATCTCATAAGCTTTTTAAACTTGTGGATTAAACTTTCAACTGTTTACAATTGATGGTCACTATATTTACAGAAATATACATTTTAATGTATATTATTATA
Source organism: Corvus kubaryi (assembly GCF_017639235.1). Classification (NCBI taxonomy): domain Eukaryota; kingdom Metazoa; phylum Chordata; class Aves; order Passeriformes; family Corvidae; genus Corvus; species Corvus kubaryi. The sequence goes on from NW_024582073.1 coordinate 10,627,669, forward strand.
ATTACAATAATCAGTGAGAAAAGCATGCTTTATAAAAGATAAACATAAAGATGTAGAGAAAAAATAGAACAAAGCAATGCAGAAAGAATTAATTAACATTCTTCCTTATCTATAATTCTAGCAGTACAAAATTTTTAAAATTTAAATGGTGAAAGGACTGTTCCTCTTCTCATGAAAGCTAATGAACAAAAAATGGCTTGATATGAGAGGAACTCTGTGCATCCCCAAGGACTTCAGCATGAACTTTGGGTATAGGCAGGGAATGCTCACAAATGTTAGGGTCTGGAAGCTCAGAGCTTCACAGCTGGAAGTGGGAACTCAGATATAGGTAGGTAATCCTTTCCCAGCACTGAGGCAACCTGCGATAAACAATGAGTTTGGCTATTTTAGAGATTCATGGTCTGATCTCTTTGCTTTGAGGTCTGACACAGACCCTCCTGTAAGTTTGTCTGAAGTACATATATTTTATTGTCCCTTTTGGCTCTACAAAATTCTCACCAAATCCCAAAACCACACACCTTGTTTTTTCTTAAGTCTTAGCATTTTTAATCATTGTCTGATTTTTTCTTTAAGTTATATTTCAATGACAACAATTGTGTTCAGTTACTGTTCTCCATCCTGTTTATTATCACCCAACTTTCCATTATTTAGTTACACTGTTTTTTTCTGATTCATCAAATTCCACAGAAAAAAAAATTGCCATTTTTTCTTTCTTTTTTTCCGTTTTTTCAGACCTGTTGAAATGTAAAAATGTTTGGCTGAGCCAAGTAAGTTTGCATTATTCATGACCAGAGAAACTTTCTGGATAACTTATATTAACTTTTGCTTTCAAAAGTCATCAGTGGCACATACCATTAGTAGTTTTCCTGTATCAATCCATTCATCGTTTAAAACTTGTCAGTTTTTCATTCTCTTTCCTCCTCTAGGGACAGTGGCAAAAATTCTTCTCATAAGTCCCCATTTATGTTTCATATTATTTTGCCAAATGTGTATTTTCATTTGGGTGGCCAAGGCAAATTTATGCTTGGGCAACTAATACAATTTTTTCTTATTATCAAGCTGCTTTCATTCCTGGGATACACCCAAAATTCAGTGTGTGACTGTGTCTTTTCATATCCTTAATATTTGCATTTAAAATGACCATATGCTAAGTGCATACCAAGAACAGTATGAAAAGTAGGTTTTGAACAGCAGAAAAACAATAGTGCTGCTTTCAGTATATAATTTTAATTTTTCCAGACACCTGCAGTTTATTTTGGCACTACTGAAAGAGCATAAGTTGTACTCCATGATTTCTCTGCCTAGCTTGAAACTGATCTTTATATGTTGAAGGAAGCTGTAGTATTTATCTAATTATTTGGTTGTTTATTCATTTATTTAAAAGAGAAAGCCATCATTTTAGTGAAATGCCAAGGTTCATGATCACCTGTGGCGAAACCTGTGAGTTAGTGGGGCTATATTCACTTACACTCAGCTGAACTTGGCTCAGTTCCTGATATTAAAGTAAACCTGTGGAACAGAGAAGAGAATAGAAGTTTAATGTAAGGAAATAACATCAAAACTACAAGCTGTCTGGTGTGTGAAGTTTTACAGATAATTAATATCAGAATTTCAAAGGTGTGGTGGGGATTTAGGTGATCCTCATTTCATAACCTGGGGGTTTTTTTATAGCCTTGTCATAGGCATATCCATAGACAAAATCTTAATTTTTGATCAGATTTATAGAATACACACTATTAGATAAATAAGTTACAGGGACAGATAAATAGATTTCTTGTAGATTTCAGTGACAATCAAATAAGGCTCTTACCATCCTTGTCAAGTGGTCTGGTGACTAATGACATCATAATTCTGTAGCCTAAGTGGGCATAAATTTCTTCTACTGCAGGTCTTTTTGTTCCCTCCCGGCATTTCACTGATAACATCTCCTTTGTGCTGACATGGGTATTCATTCAGCCATGTACTACCCTGGGAACAGATTTGGGTTAAAACTCTTTTGAAGAGGTTATTTCTCAATGTGTGTTATTATGCTATTCCAGTTCATCGTGCAGCTTTGCAAACACCAGGCAGTGGCACTCAGAGGAAGAGATTCACAGTAGTAGGAGAAAGCAGCTCAGAGTAGGGGCAGCAAAGGGTAAGACCTCTCCTGATGTTACAAATTGTAGCTTATTCTTACTCTAGGAGCTTGTTACAACAACATTGTTAGCCATAAAAGTTTTATTTTTTGCTGTGTTATTCCATGATCCAGCCAGACTTGAAGGTATTTTTTATTGTGTTGGAATAAATCCTTTCTTTCAATTAGAAGTAGCTCTTATACCACAATTCATTATCTCAGAATATTGCCTGAACAGAAAATTAAAAGTGTTGGCTTTCTCTTTCTCAAACTCCCTTGATATCTAAGGATGCTTTCTGCTTTATTTCTCTATTAAATAATTGTTTTCATGTCTTGACAGATGGATATAACATATATTTTTCCTATTATTTTCCTTAATGATACCCAATGAAGAAATAAAAGTTCATTATATAAAGATGCATTTTATATATATATATACACTTCTGTGTCCACATGTAGCTTACTTAATTGACTTTTTAATTAGTTAGTATTCTTTTTCAAAAGTAATTCATGGATATTTTAACCACTGAGGAATAGGACAGTGAATGACACTGGTTATTGTGCCTTTAAATATTATGCAATTCTTTCACCTGCTAAGGAAATAAATTTTGAACATTTTTGGTAATGCTTCACTTTCCGAAATGACTAAGCAGAATATCTGACAAAATTAATGGGGAATTCTGATTGGGGAAAAAAAGAAGGTAGAGAGAATACCAGAAATTTAAAATTACTATTCTTGATAAAAACTTTTTCAAAAAATTACATATACTCCCTTGAAAATAATTTTAAAATTCTAAGTAGTTCTAAAATCTGCCTGTTTAATTTCTTAAACAGGAACATGTAATTTAATGCAATAAAATATGACAAGATACTTAGGCCACAATTAAACATAACTGAGGAGATGATAAGATCCTCACGACAATATGCTAGGTCATGTGATCAGCTGCACGTATGAGGTGTCAGTGAAGAATCCCAATTCTTTCCTCTGTGTATTTTATATTCTGTGTACTTTAAAAATGAGTGCTGTAGCACCAGCTTAGGATTCGCTTTCCTTTAATGGCTTGTTTTCAGTGTTACCCTGCATCTAACCAAGTGGTTTAACTACAAGCAACTGAGAATCTCATATAAATAAAAATGTAATGGACTCCAAGGCAAAAGAGAAAGTTAAGTCCTTCTGGAGCTGCAGGTGGTTTAGTGTAAGAATTTGAAGGTAATAGTCTTAACAGATCTCTTTTGCACCTAACTTCCACTCTGCGTATACATGCCTGTTTACTTCTTGGCAGTCTCTGTTTGTCTCCTGGTACTGTGGCTCTACCACTGCACCTCTTCATGGGAAAAATGCTTGGTTTTCTGTTTCCATGTTGCTTGTTACCCTGATTCTTTTTCATCACTGAAAACTAGACTGCTGCCTTTGTCTTGCTGGATCTGCTCCTGGATATCTTCTGGTTCTGTCAAGCCACATTTCTTCAAATCTCTGAGTATTTCTACCTCTTACATTCTAGGCTTTACAATAGGCTTTACATAGCTTTCCAATAGCTGGATAATAATGTTTTGGGTAATGTTTTTGATAGCTTATATCCGGGGGTTTTTTCCTCAACTAAGTTTAAGTTAGAAAAATTAAAATGAAAAAATTAAGTTAGAAAATTAAAGTGAAGAAATCTGGTTCATCTAGGCATGCAAACCACTTTTATCATGATTAAGAGCAAGCAAAAAATAATCACAATCCTCTATGAAAAAAATTATTTAGAGTTATCTAATTTTATCAGTTTTTGTGTATCTGAATTGATGTAATGACATAAATGACAACATTAAAAATAATTCCTTTCAAATAAACTTTTTTTTAATCCTACATTTCATCCTCACTCACCTCCCTCCCCCAGACAGATTAACTGGACAGATTGCTTAGATTTCCTATGGCTTATAATTAATACAAGTGATTGTGGTGGGTGCTCTGCCTGTGGACAGAAAGTTTTCTCCACACTACTATATGGTGCCTGCACAAAGACTGCCATCCTTTGAGGAGTATTATTCAGAAGTTGCTGAAGGTGAAAGAGTAAGGTGATAGGATTTGCTGATAAGTGAAATGTAACTTTGCATTAATGTTGTTTGGGTTTAGCAAGACACTCTCAATTAACACTGAGGCTTATTTGAGTTAGCAGTGCTTTTGAAGTAAAGCTAGTGGTGTTCAATAAATTCTCCTTGCACAGAGGAAAACTTGTTTTACTATGAAGATAAAATTCAGTCATTCACAAGAACAATGTGGTCAAACACTTCATTTTTTTAGTAAAAACTTTCTAATTTTAGAAAATTAACTTCTCTTCTATGGTTTCTAAGGTGATACTACAAAAACGTATCTTGTTTAATTAATAAAGTAGCTGGAAACAATGACTAGGACATATGGAGCCACTGTAACAAAAGTTTTATTGTTTCCAAGAGTGTTCTGGTCTAATTAGTAATCTTTTATCATAAATAAACCAAACTCTGAAGGAGTATTTTCTTTCTTAGGCACTTTTGTACCTACTACAAATCCTTAGAGAGAGACCAAAAAAAAAGAAATTAATGTCTTTTTTGATCCTGTGATTGCTAGGATGGGAAAATATGAAAGGATTTCAGGAAGAAAATGAAGAGCCATGGATTTGAAAACAGAGAATTAACTGAAAAATAACACTGAAATAGTTTGCAACCTTCCCAAACACATAACGCATTTCATATTGCTTTTGTGCTTAAGCTCAGTGAAACAATTTCACTGTTTGAGGAATCCCCTTTCCAGTTCTTTCTTGGGGTGGTATTATATCCATGATGTGCTTGAGCAAGGCTCTGGCTAGGTGCTATCTAGAAAATGGAACCATGACACCGTTATGCTTCTGTGAAAGGGAAGTACGGAATATATGCCAAAAGAGCACAGATTACAGAGCTGCCACGATGGGTTAGAAGTGCTTTCAATGCATCACGTGGAACAAGAGGGAGGCAGAGTGGGCCAGGATGGGAAGGATGGGACTGGATGGGGCGGCCAGCCAGCCACTCTTCCACTTCCATTCTGAAACACAAAATGGAGGTTAGGGCTTCACTCTTCACTTCTACTTTCTTCAGCGTACATATATTTCAGCCTGAATTTATCGAAGTTGAAGATTTTTTTACATTTTGATCTTAACTAAATTTATACAATGGACTTGTAACAGAGCAACCTAAAGGATTCTTATTTCAGAAACAAAACAACTAATGAAATATGCTATAGAGACATCTGAGAAAGAAACCCTAGTTAGGTTTATCAACAGAAAAGAGTACCATTTGTTTTCAATACTGATGTCTAAATGAAGCACAGCTGGACTGTGTTATCATGTCAGGTAGCTTAATCATTAGGCAGAGTTCAGCAGTGTTCCTGGGCTAACAGGGCTAGGTGTCACTCAGGATCTCAGTTAGCAGAAGTTTAGCCAGCTTGACAGACTCTGTAGTGTGCTCTGTTACACCCTGGCTCTGGGAAATGCACGTGAAGTCAGCTTTGATCTGTCTGTGTTGGATATGTCTATAGTCCTGCAAGGAGGACTGGCAGAAAAGGTGGGAGAAACCTGCAGTGTTGAGTGTTAGTGAGCCTCTGCATTGAATTATCTGAGACAAATAATTTCTCCCTGAGTTCGTACCTGACCTATTCCAATTTTAATTTAAAGTGTCTTAAGGTGTCAAGGTTTTAAGCTATGTTTGCCAAGCTAAGTTATGACTGTTCCAATTCTCTTTCAAGATCGCGTCACTTTACAGTTCTGTAAGTGAAAGATCTAGCTTATGTTCTTCTTGGGTAAAATATCTGGGGTAACAAATCCTAAATAATCAGAAGGAGGGAAAGGAAACTATAAATCACTACCTCCCCTTCATGCAACTTCCCTGTAGCACATGTTTTCTGTAGCTGTATTTCTTATAGAAGTACTCATCACTGTAATACTTTTGCCATTGAAATGTTGATGGACTTTCCTAGTTACTTTTGTTGTCTGTGTTTCATGTTTTTTAAGGATTGTATTCTTAGCTCACAGTGTTTATCTGTGCTGTAGGTTCAGCCTTTGAAGTAAGGGGCACATCCCCCTGCTCCTTGCAGACCCTTCCCTGGGCTGTGTTCCTGTTGCATCTTGAGCAGGGGTAGAGAGGAGTATGGTCTTCAGCATACTTGTGCTTTGGGGTATAAAACAGAGCCTTTTCCTTAATTTATCCAGGATTTCTCTGAGGAGATACCTGGATGAGTGAGGATGAAGCATGTAGCACAGCCACTTTTCTTGTGGAAGAAGGGCAGAGATGGGGAGCAGGCTGGAGACAAGGCACTGGAGAATGAGTGTCTGCCCATACCAAAATTTCAGCTTGTGACATCAAATTTAAAGAGCACATGGTCATGTGTTAAAAATGTCCCTAATCACAATAATCATTTATATAAACACTTAGGCTTCTTAACAGTATTTTGACTCTAGAGTATTTACATGAGAACTCAACCTTAGGGAAGCCATTAGAAGATGGGAGAAAAGAAGTCTAAAATGTGAAAGCCTAGGTACCTAGAGAGTTCTATAACTATTTTCAATTTCACTTAGCACTTTATCTAATTTGCTATATGTCTACATGCATTTCTATTGTTCTGAATAGTCAGAATTTCATATTTCAGAACAAATACTCAGCAAAACTGTAATGCATGGGGGTTTATTGTCTGTTTCACTTTCAAAAGATAGTGTGGATAGAATTTTTTCTACCTATAAACAATAGCAAATTCATATGCACATGTATCTGTGCTGTACAAATATGATCTAATGATTAGGCCCTGTAGATCCTTGGGAAACTGCTGTACCTCAAATATGTAGTGTCAAGCAGGAGCAGACAAGATACCTTGAGCTAGGATTTGTCTGTGCCATTGTCCTGCATTGTGGTGGCTGGCCTGCAATCCCTTTTGGTTTCCAATACTCAAGTTCATTCTCTGTGCTTTGCAGCCCTAGCTTTACTCTGCCTAGATGCAAGAGGTTATCTCCAAAGCAGGTGCGATGATACAGTCCAGAAAACCTTTTAATGAAGCAACTATTTTGATAGACAAAAAGATAGAGTTCCTTGTCGCTAAAGCGACATTGTTGTTTCACATGACAAAGGAAATCTACGAATACATAAATAACTTTTACATTCTCTCTATATAGTTTATACAATAAATTTATAACTTCTATATTCTGTTAAGAGTAGTTGTAATTTCAGTAAACTGCTGTATTGCTCTGCTAAACCAAAATCCCTTCTGTCATTAAGTGTCTACAAATGAGTAAACTGGGTATTAAGAATTAAATCTTCTTCATGTGGAATATCTTAAAAGAACTGGTCAGAGAGTACTGAACTCTGACAGGGAATACTTTTCCTAAATCCACATTGTGTCAATTCTGGGATGCCAAGCGGATATACTGATGTCTTTCTGTACAATAACAGAAAGATTTTTTTCATGAATTCTCTGGACTTTCTGACAAAAGAAATTTAACTTTATTCTGCAGAGGCCATGTCATATCTGTACTTACTGTTAGTGTGCTCCCTGTTAACCTAATTTGGCTGCCACTAGAAGGTGTATGTCAAAAAGTCTGCCAGGAAGCAGTTAGTCAAATTAATTAGGTATTCTCTTTCCACATAGTGTTGAATATCTGAATATCTTCTGGTGTTCATAGCAACTATTCATATGTGTTTTAGGAGGGAATATATGTTTTACCTACTAATATGAACCTTAATTTCAGCATATGTTTCATTTTCCATCTCTTTCTTATTCTCTTCTGTGCAAATGCAGCAACATTAAAACTATACCATTCTGTTGTTTTGGTGCAGAAGAGACAGATAAATTCCTGTTGATGCCCAGTAAAAATGTGTTCTGTTCCAAGGTCTGGCTACTGAAGTTGCCTTCAGATTTTAATTAGCTTCTGGAAAGTTTTTTTCCCAGAGAGATAAGGAAATGGAAAATATCTTGTAGGGTTTTGATTAATCAAATGAATATAACATTGGTCTATATTTTGGGGGGGAGGGGATAATTAAAAATAAAAAGTGGAAAATAGATGTGTCAGGATATTAGTCATGCTGAATTGGCATATTAATTCTTTTTTTATTGATAATCTATGGCTGTCTTGTTGATTTATTTGTGTTTTCATTAATTCATCTTTCATTTGATCTTTATTAGAATAACAATTAGAAGATATAGGTATTGTAAAATTGAATTTTATCACAAAGATAAATTAACCCTGGGTATGTGTCAATTAACCCTGGGTATGTGTCAGACAGAAGCAGGTAGCTGTGCATTTTCTAGTCATATATTATATTTTGAGTCATTTAGTCTCTATGATCCAGCCATACTTAAGTTTTGATGCTGAGTCCACAGTAATAAAATCAGAGTGGAATGGCTTATTAGCCTGGATACATGTTCCTTTTCTAACACTATATAATAGGGATTGAAGTTATATTTTCAGAGTCAAGAAATAAGAAATGTTCCCATCTTATTTTTATCATTTAAAATGTGTCACTTCTTGCCTGCAACTCTGAGATGACTCCTTCAGTAACGTTCATTTATCACAAAACAAAAATCAGTGGCTATATAGTAATCCTTTCCTCTCCCTACCCCTCTTTCCCCTATCCTTTTTTTGACCTTTTCACTTCTGAGTGAGAGTCTCACAGTGACAGTTTCAATAGAGCAAAACACAAGTGCAAGTTGGTAACTGCTCTTGGTTTGGAAGTTAGTAACTGCTGTAGACATATGCTATTGCTAATATCACAGATTACAGGGGAAAATCTTCTGACCTAGCAGCATAAAAAAGAGGCGGATGGCATGGTGTCTGATGGGTTTGTTATGGCAGCCAGTATTCCCACTTTAGGAAGTATATGTGTAGCTCAAGATGTGTACCTGATGGAAGGACATGCTTCTGAAATAAATACGTCACTGAAGGTACCACCCTGAACATTTGTATTTTACCATGTTCAGGACAGTTAATCATAATCTTAATAGTGCTTTTCCACAAGCAAATGCTCTTACAAATGACAGAATTGTCAAAAATATCAAGACATAATAATTTTAAAGGTGAAATTCAGCAGGTATTAAGAATATCTGGAAAAAATCTCAAGTTTCCAAACCATATGGCTGATGTCTGATTGGACCCTCCCTGCAGAATCTTTTCACCCCTTCACAGAAAACTTCCTCATGTTATCTTTTGAGGAAAGCCAACTATTGAAATTTACCCTGAGTCCAAGGATATGAAATGTAAAATAAAGTTTTCAATTTACAAATTAAATTGCCTCTAGGAGAGAGAACAGAAATGCAAGAGTTAGCCTGTTGCCATGCCCACTTGCAACAGGAAGTTCAGGATGTCCTAGAACTTGGAAAGACAAATTAAAAAATATAAATAAAAATTTGTCTGCATTTAGAACAGGGAAAAGCCATTTGGGATTAACATAATTTAGCCGATGGAACTGAGCTTGAAAACCTTTAAAGACTGAATGTAACATTGGAAAGTAGCAGAATTCTATATAATTTATTTTGACTTTTAGTTTGTAATATCAAATATATTGTTCAGAATGGGAAGAACCTTGATTGGGTTTAAGACAGTGCTTTAATGCTATTCATTGTATTGTTTGAACTGATGTCTTGAGAGGCCACCTAAAAACAGAGACTAGACAGGAGTAAGGGAATAAAAGTAGGTATTTATTTGAAAGGCCTTCAAAGGTACCCCCTGGGGAGCCAGAGGCTACTGCCAAGATGGACCCCAAGATGGACGACAGGTCACAAGTTCTTCACACTTTTATAGGTTTGGTTCATTTGCATATCAGGGTTAATTCTCCAATTAAAGCTTCAGTTTAATGACATAATTTCCCCTTAGCTTGCCCCCTCTCAGAGGCTTTTGGTTTATACTTTTTGGGCCTAGGATGGTCTGGGTGTCCTTGAAGAGCAGGCCCGGAGAGGCTTTGTTATGCCCACCTAGCACGAGAGAGCAGAAATTAACAGGTTACAAGAAACTTCAGAGTTACACACTAAGCAATGCAGGTTTGAAAAATATAAAAGTTAAAACCTAAGGCATCAGAGTAATACACTCGGTAGCAGGATATTGAGTGGATCTTACAAGAACAGCGAGATATTAGTGAGGTACTGCTGGTACTGTATTTTCTAGTCTTCCTTTACAGAGAATTTATTCATGCTGAATAGCAGTTTGTGTCTCTTGCTAACAATTCAAATCTCAGTCTCATACACTGATGTCATATCAGCTTATGTCATTATCTTTATATCATATCATTATAGCTTATAACAATCAGATCTTTAGGTCAAGATATTGCCACAAAATTTGCACAGGGACAAAAAATTGAAGCTGTTAAAAAAAAAGTCATAATTGGTTGTGGGGTATGCCCAGCCCCTGCCCTGGAGGGATCTCTGCTGAGATAAGAGATTTCGCAATCGCCCAGCAGGACTCCCTGGAAAGGCAACCACTTCTTTGGTCACGGGGAGAAAAGACAGACTCACAGTCCTTTAGGAGACCCTATGCAGATCCCTTGTAACCCATTGGCCTTCACTCATCCCCTGTATCCCTATAAAAGCTAAGGCCTCTGACCCTGTGAGAGAGAGAGCGCTCTTGTCCCTGGCTTTCCCCTTTGCCGGAGGGGACCAACAATAAAGCTGCCTTCGTGTGGAACCAGCCACACGAGCCTCTCGTCTCTCTGGTCTGGCTTGGCCTGGAGGCTGCCCTGCAGAGCTGAGCTGGAATCAGAGCTGACAATCACTAAAGAGCTGACAGTCTCTGCAAGGGCCCTCCTGCCAGCAGCTGAGGGAAGACACCGGGCCTTGGGAAGGTGATTCCTCTTGGGACCATCTCCCCAGACCGGTCACCTCTTCCTGGGTCAGAGCCACTGACCCCATCACCAGCTGTAATAATTGGTGTGCTCTTAAAAAATCCCAACCAACCAAACAACAGCCACAAACAAACAGCATCTCCCTTACTCCTTATTGTATAGGTTTCTTAAGCATAGGGTCTTTAGAAGAGATCTGAGTGTATTGGTCAGAATAGAAATTCATTATTTTTCTTCATGTGTTTTTCTAATTTTATTCTAATACCTGTAGTTACTGTAAAGAGAAGCATGTTAGAAAACAAATGCATATGAAGACCAATAGGCTATGTAGCAATAGATGCAGAAACAAGCCCATAGTAAGGGTAAAGAAAGCACACAGATTTTATTAGTGTGCATTCTTAGTGCTAAAAATATGCAGTTCCAGTCCTTCCTGAACCTGAGATATTTTCTTGTGTTTAAGATGGATTACTCTTCCAAGTATTTATCAAATCTTCCACTTACTTTTGTAAATGAATGCTCCATGAATGTTCATCCTATGGACAGGCAGAGGATATGATATTGATTTTTTTTTTTTTTAAGCTCTTTGTACTTCAAGTTCTTGGAAATAGTAATTTATTCTTCACACTGTACATATGCCTGACAAAATCCAGTCTTCCCCCATCTTATATTTTGTATTCTGCTTTTAAGCTTTCCCCCATCCTTCTGTCTTTAAGGTCTGTATCTGGAGGCATTCTGGCCCTTGACTAACTAAACAGTTAAAATCAATTTAAAAAATATTAATGAACTGCATTAACCTGCCTCTTTTTTTCCTGTTTTGGCAGACTTAGGATGTAATTCTTGAATGTCTGAGACATTTTATCCCTAAATTAATAATTGCAGTGACAGATACACAAACAAATATCATAATTCATCAAAGGTGACAAAGATCTTCCAGGTTCTGTAACTGAAATATGATGTTGTACTTTCCTTGACGGTTTCATGACTTGTTAGCTTATAATTTAATGGAAATGGAATAATAAACTGGAATACTTAATTCTGAAGAGGATCTTTTCACCTTTCCTTTAAATTCTCTAGTGGCAGGTTCCTATATCTATTCCATGAAATAGCAATTTTTGATAACACCAAAAAGCTTAAAGCGATTGGAAGGGTTTACCTGGAATTCATAAGACTGGTAAAATGCCATATTGTGGCACTGACTTTTTAGGGTAAGACTGAGCAAACTACATAATTTTTCTGGTTCACATCTATCTAAAAGAGAGATTATACTATTTTACCTAGATACATATCCACTGAGTTTTAATTAGTTGGATCAAGTAGATATGGAAGAATAGATAGTAGAGAAACAAACAAAAAGCATAAACACTTGTTTTAATTGTGAAAAAAATATATGGAAAACAGCATGTTACAATTTGTGTCAAATTGCCTGTGGTGTGGAATCTTGTTCTTCAGCAGCTACTGGAACTAATTCTTCCCTCATACCGGTTCTACATTGTCCAGTGGTGTGGCAGCCTGTGATAAGAGAGTGTTCCACATTTAGAAAATAAGAATAGCAGCTGAGCTAAAGATGTTGCTGGAGACTTATATATTTTGACTTTTGAGGGCTTAAGTCAGACCCCCCAACTTTATTTAAATGTATTTTATATTGAATTATAGTCATCATCCTACTTACCTCCTATTTGCTAAGAGAATAAACAGTATGTACTGCCTAAGCATATGCGCTGAAAATAAACTGTCAAAGAACCATTGCGGGATTATTCTTTTGTTGTAGCTGTCATTGGGAGAGCTCTTCCTCATATGCTTGCTAAATTATATGACTTTTTTTTTAATATACTCCTTGCTTTATATGCCACAGTGCTACTGCTCACTTGTTTTATTGCTGGAATGAAGCAGGGAAGCTTTATTCTGCAGCATTCTTTCCTGCCTGCCAGATGGTTAAGTGACTTCTCCTTCAGGAGTCTCAAAATTTTCATGCACTGACAACTGGATTTATAAATTGTGTGATTTGGGTATCTTGAAATGAGAGGCAAGAAGCTTTTAAAAAAGGATCTGCTACCTGCCTGTTCTTGTTGGCTTTGTGTCTCTGATGTGATCCTTCAATGCTTCACTCATTGCTAATCTGATCAAAACCTCCTATATGTTATCTCAACCCTATAGAAATCTCTCCTAGTTTTACTAACTGAATGTGATCTCTGTGTAAGGATAGATGTTTCATTTTATTTTATACCACCTTATCCTTCACAGCTTCTTTTCAAAAGCCAAATTTTATTTCCTTCACCATTCTTCTGGGGATGTTTCACAAGAAATTACCCACAAGAACTTATATAAATCAATAATTTATATGTTATACATGTTATTTCACAAGTACATATATACATTATTTATATTGGACTGTTTTCCTTAAAACTGGGATATTTTTATAATGAATAAATTAATACTGCATAATGTTTCACAAGAGAGATACATGAACTGTCTGAAATTAATGGAGAAGGAGGAAACACTATAGAAAGAGATATTTAAGCCCATTAGCTAAAATGTTCTGTATGCACTGTGTAAAGTCACATATTTGGAGTATAAGAATCACAAACAGATTAATATCAAATGTGGCATATATCAGGCAATGAAAAAGATTATAGGTAGCAAGAATTCTGAAATATTATAGGGTTTATTTGTCTTTATAAATAGTAGGAGGGGTTGTTAGTTTTGTGGCTTCAGTAACACAAAATAAAGTGGCATTAATTTCACATCAGGTAAAGTTCTGTGGCTGGAGTCTTGTGATACAGAATATGGGGAGTTGTTTTGTTTATGTTTGTCAGTGTTTTTCTTTGCCCTTCATTGACCTGATATGATGTTGTATTATTTGAGTTAGAGAATTTTGCAGAAAAATATTTTCTCATCAATCTTGGTCATAGCAATGCCTTAGGACCTCTTGTCTATCAGAATTTACTGCATATTTTGTAAAAGGCACTGTGTTGCTAGGTCATTGTATGGGATAACCCCATGTTAGTCTGAACAGTCTTATTCAAGCATATTGTTTCTGTAAAGAAAACAAATGAACAAACCGTAGTAATCAAATCAAAAATATCAGAATATCATTCCAAGAGTATTTTAATCCTTGTCATGTAATGATACTGTTGCAGGAATGGGTGTTTTCACATAGTGTGAACTACTACCAGACATAATAAATTTGCAGGGGTTGATACCAGTGATATACTAGACGGTTGGAAAAGAACACTTCAATCTCTCTTGACAGTAGGCTTACATGATAACAGTCCTCAGCACTTCCCCAGCTCGTACTTTCTGCTATGTCAATATCTGATTTTCCTCCTGCATGCCTGTAACTGGAGAGCTCTTTGCTAGTATCAGATATCACTGGCTGGACAAATTCTCTTTAAATCTCCTAGCTCTTTAAGTGGTCAAAGGCAAGCATCTTGAATTAACCCAAAGTTTATTTTACTGAGTTTCTTTGTCTGTTTATTTCAGGCTCAGCTAGCATAATGATTTAGATTTATATTACAGTATAAATCATATTTCTGGGCATATTCCTATATTTTAGCTTTCAGAAAAGAAGTGACATGAGAATAGGAGGCAGCCCCTTTCCAGGTTTTCTAACTGTTTCTCAGAGAAGAATGCTTTAGGATATGCTCAAACATTCCTTTACAGCTGCAGAAAATTCAGGCAAACATTTCAATGAGAATAGTGCAGCTCTTTCTAAAAATGGGAGTATCAGGAAAATACATTATTTTGTCTTTTTCTAATTTAAGAATGGGCAAGTTGTTGTTGAAGGTCTGTGTAACTTCCTTGCTTTAAGGAAGGGCCTGAAATCCTTGAAAGAAATAATCTTTGTCAGGACTGTGATTTTCCAGATCTGGTCAAACTCTCAGTTTAAACATGTTACATAGAGGGTTTATTTGACTGCAGAACTTGTGTAGCATTGCTCATCATTCCCTACTGCAGGAATGAATCCTGGTGGCAAGGCAAGAGTACTTGCCCTGTGACTCCAACACCTAAGTGCTACAGGCCAGATTTAAATCACATAAGAAACCTTGTGTCTTCAATGAACTCTTTGCTGGTACCTGTATGCTGTGATGATAAGAAGGATCTGGTTGAGATTTTGGGAGGAATAAGAACTGGAGGTTGGCTAAAGAGGTAACTTAAAGAACGGTGTTGAGGATGGAGACCAAAAGATCAAGTTTTGGGACAGGGAAACTGAAAGTTGGCTGTGCTAGAGACAAAGACAAGTTAGGGAAGGGAACTGAGAACCACTGTGGAGGTGGGAGGAGAGGGAAGGTGACCGAGAGATGTCAAGAAGGTTATTTCAGGCAGGTAGTATGGACTAGGAGAGAGAATGAGAGAGATGGACAAGGTGAAAAGAAGATGAGAGATCACACAGTAAAGGCAGGAACTGGAAGCATGGTAAGAATTTGGGAATTACAAAGGATCAAGAGGAGTAGAAAATAGAAAGAGTGGAAAGTCTGCCAAAATAAATTTGGGAAAATAATGTTGGACACGGGAATATCTTCCTAATATCTACTATTTAATCATAATATATTCTGAATTTTTAATGATCCACTTGTAAGCAATTATTTATTAACAGAAAAAGCTGTCTGTGATTTGTCTCTGACAACAGAGATTTATCTACTGACCTGCACTGAGTCAGGCCACGTCTGCCTTGTGGTATAATTTGAAGCTGTGATACTAATAGGAAGTTTTGGAAATCAAATGTGTGGTTTCTAGTTTTGAATCTATTCCTTTTCTTACTTCTTATCCCCTAGTGATCTCATTCTTTTAAAATCTTGTTCCCTCTCTATCCTTCAGAGTATGCTTTCCTTATAATTGCTGTTATAGTTTGCCTAGAGGTATGTAACTGTGCCCAGCCTCCTGCAGCTGAAATTCTTGCTGTGAAGATGCTTTATTTTTCCTCTGAAAAGTGTCTATTTTCATGAGTTTTGCAACGTTGCTTAAAAGTAAAATTGGACAGTAATCCTTCAGAGTGCTTAGATAAGCCCCTTAGGGAATGATAATGATATTGGCCATTTTCTAAATAGCTGAAACAGAGCTTCTGTTTGGAGGAACCATTAAAGAGATGAGTAATCGCTGGTGGCAGATCTTCACAATGGTATTTCAACAACTAATTAGGATTGTTGTCACAGTTAGTGGCATTTCTTCTTGGCAAAGCAGCATGCAAAGTAGCCCTTATATTAGCAAGTACTGTGGCTGACAGCCCAGGAGCAGGTGATGGGTATGAGGTCAGTGAGCAGCTGCCCAGAATAGTGAAGAAATGATTAAATGTCTACAACCTCGGAGACAGAGATGTTCTCCAACTAATTCTTGTGAGACTCTGACATGTCATCTGGTGCCAATATGAAGAATCTTTCTAGATGTAAATCCTTATCTAGGAAAAGGAAATGGTTCGCTAACAAAAAAGTTATTAAAGCAAAACCTTTGCATTGTCCAGAATCTATGCTCTATATATGTAATCTTGGGTGGTGAAATAAATTATCATATTTTCCAGACTAGCAGTCTGTTTGGAAATGACTGAATAAAAACTGTATAGAGAGCAGGAATTGGAAAAATCAAGATTTTACCTGACTACAAA
This sequence comes from Corvus kubaryi, assembly GCF_017639235.1. Classification (NCBI taxonomy): domain Eukaryota; kingdom Metazoa; phylum Chordata; class Aves; order Passeriformes; family Corvidae; genus Corvus; species Corvus kubaryi. The sequence continues at coordinate 10,644,183 of NW_024582073.1, forward strand.
TATCTTCCCTATTTTAGTGACAGTCCTAAGTTCTGTTTTCATTAATTCAGCAGTTAATTAAGAGACCAGCCTTCTGATATTCCTATTTTCTCTGTTGATTATAATGTGTTATATTTAGAAAAGACTGAGACAGTAAAACCATAACAAGACTTATGAAAATTAGTTGTATTAATCATGGTGTTTGGAGAGAACCCATTTATTTATGAACATGTTTTCACTATTTTTCAGGCATAAGAAAGAAAATGTGTTAATATAATCCCTTGAAATGAGAAAACAGGAAGCTTCTACTATCACCTTTACAGAATCACAGATTATTCTGAGTCAGTCACTGATTATCTTGAATAAACCAGGCCAAAGCCAGCTTATTTCCTGTGGCAGAAGTTTTTCATTAACATTTGTTTTACATCACTGTGGAGATGAAACAAATATTTTACTAGTTTTGAAATAGGAATAACTAAAGAGAGTCCCTATGCATATCTGTATTGCTCTGCAAATTTCTTGAAATTAATTTAGAACACTGAGAATCTGCACTTACACAGTTGTCTATAAGGAACAGTTTCTAGGATACAGTTTTTAATTTGTATTCCTAATAATTGATACAAAGAAGAAAAAATACAATCCTCACAAAATAATGTATAAAATTATGTACTTTATATTCTTCAGAATTATATTTGATCAAAGTAGACATTTCTGTCTCTAGAAAAATAGAAATGCCATGATTATTTTTAAAATTTAAAAAGAGACTAAAAGGCAAAACTTTATGTATTCTTGAAGGAATTTTAAAGCAAATGTTGAACTTTTTCTTTTAGCTTCAATCTTTCTTGAGTTCGACTTAAAATATGTTTCAGAATTGCTTCTTCTTTATTTGTTTCTTATTTCTTCATGAGAAGAAATTAGGCAAAGTTGGTGCTTTCAGAAAATCAAAATACCTTAATTGCATAAAATCTTCTAATCAGCTGATCTGTAAAACTATATTAATTATGTACTTTGACATAACATTCTTTCAAAGACAATTTTAAAAAAAAAAATCACATGCAGCTGGAATGGTTAAAAATATACAGAAAATTTCCTTGGAAATTCTTGCCCAACTCTCCTGTAGTATTTATTTTTGGTTTGCGCTGTATATAGTGAAGTCACAAATAAGGCTGAAGTAAGAATTTTATTCTTATTGGCATTGCCATTTTATCTGGGACACTCGTTCCCTGTTCCTTTTCTGTAATTACATAACAGTTTTCTTTCCAGTCATCAAAGTATGTTTAAGTGTAACATTACAAGTTTGGGGTTTTTTTGACTGAGACAGCTTTTTTTATTTCAGACCCTGTTCTGCTTGTGAATTGCATTTTGTGCTTCCTCCCATGTAGTTGTACAGTGACTACTGTTTGCGAAACCGTGTAATAATCTCAATTACTACAGAGACTGAAAAGTAAAAATTAATCTAAAAGAATATGTCATCATTATTATTTTCAACATAAATCACTTCAGTGACCTAGTCCACAAAATTAACTATACACACAAATGTGTTGGTACAACTGGTGAACAATGCATGAAGCCAAAGCATGCAGAAAAGGCAGAATTTTTTTCAGCCAGTTTTTCCACTTTGGAAAATATATCATGTAGATGCATCCAAAATTGAATGCTCCAAGTTGGTAACATGGATACATCTGAAAGAATAGGTAATCTCAGTTTCTTTCTGCCACATCTGACCCTCCCCTGCTCTATCATGAATTTTCAGACCAACAAGAAGGACATTAGAACAACTTGTTCATTCCTCTGCAGTATAAGGAAGTAAAAAATTCGTTAAAAAAAAAAAAAAAAAAAAAGGAGGTAGTGGGTTCTTTAGAGCAAATTTATAAGTGAATCACAATGGAGAGTAATGTTACAAAAAAGCCCAATTTCTGCCACTTCAAAGTTACTGAAATCATATGAGGAAATCAATAATTGGTCATAAATGTGTAAGGTTAGGCATGTTGCATTTACCTAAGGCTTTCTAGAAGTGAAATTAATAGAGAAAATTCAAATTCTTGTCTGTGTTTATTAATTTGGTCACACTTTGTTAAACTAAATGGAATTCTTACTGATTTTTACTTTATAGTGTTGATTTTATTTTGAAGGAAACAGTCAAGGAAAATCTATTGTTATTAGAACTGCTTGAATTTTTGATAAAACAATATTTAGTTAAAAATGCCAGGTATTCAAGTAAAAGCATTTTTCTTGAAAGGGATTAGTTGTTCAAATTTCTGAACTAGACAAGGATATTTTTATATTTCCAGAGAATCCCAGAGATTCCAGAGCTTTGAGGCTTCTTGGCTTTGGTAATCGATAATCAGGGACTTGTCTCTGAAATTAGAAGCCTGTGAAAACTGTTAACTGCAGCCTCAGTGAGAATATTTAGACTCCACCTTGATGGGAGTTGGATGCCTGGAAGGCTGTGGTAGGTTACGGCCCTATATTTTTTATCTATTTTCTTACAATTAACTTCAATTAAAAACGCATTATCGTCTCATATTTTCTATCTTTCTCTCAACTATATTTTCTACTTCATCCCTATTTTGTGGTATTGATGCTATATCCTTGCTAATTCAGTCTTTTCAGTTAATCCACATATTAATTCATTTTGTGTGATTGCAAAATGTCCACATTTTAGGAATATGGGAACTTCAAATAAAATGCACATTTTTCATTTCCCTTTATAACTACTGAACTTACAAAATTACATCCTTATTATCTCCTATAGAAATTTTATCACTATGTTCCTGAAGCACATAACATGGAACATAGACCATGCAGCTTTTCCTGGATGGCATTGAATATGTTGAGATTAATAAAAGAAAATAATTCTACACATGGTTTCTCATAATCTTTGATAATTAGTATTCCACTCCAGATTTCAGTAGTGAGATGTAAGCTATTGAAAAGCTTTTTATAGCCTAAAGAAAACCTCTCAGAAAGCAAGCTCGCTGTGTGTTCTGCAGTTATTATTTCATGGGAAATAATGTCTTAAGGATGTCCGGTTTCACCCACTCTGGAATTTTGATTTTGAAACATGATTGTATCTAGTGACATACAGTTAAGTTTCTAGTGTTTAGAAATTTAAGGCAACATGTATAAAAGTTGGGTTCTTTTATGCAAGTCAAAGTGGTCTTTGCATACAGAAATAAATAAATTTTTATTTTAGTTCCTTTGTCACCTTAGTCTTGGAAGTATCTAGGCTTCAGGATCTGTCAGGATAGTGGGAAAAAGAATCTAGAGCTGAAAAATGTCAAAAAATGTGAGAAAAACCCCTATTTTTCAGACACATAATGACTGTAAAATGAGAGGGAGGCAGGTTGGAACTGGTTCAACTGGGCACGAGGGAGAGTGACTGAAAGGATAAGGAGGAAGGTTCAAAAGGTCTGTTTAGGAGAGAGGACATGACCTGGAAGCTGGGCAGAAAGGGAAAAATTGGGAAAGCTGTTTTGATATGTTAACTAAAAGAAAATTAGCTTCTTGGAACACCTTTAGTAGAAGGGAATCACCCAAATTAGATCAATAGCTAAGAGGGGATAAATAATAAATTGTTCAGAAACTGAGGTAAGAATAGGAGAAAACAGCAGAGCAGGAATAGAAATTAAATAATGCAACTATACATTACATTATGAAAGTCACTCTGATCATAAAAAAAAGCCTCAGCAAAATCTGCAGGTGTAAGATTTCTACTTGAAGATGAATATGTGCTCTTTAATGTATTAGCATGTGTTTTAAGAAGCCTGTATAAACTATTATGCATGGAGAACACTTTTTATGATTGTTTGGAGAGCTCTAGTCTGATCTAATGAAATAACCCTAATTACGTATCCATAAGCTCAATCTCATTTATGAACAGTGGAGAGAAAATAAAGGATATTTTGCTGCTGATACTGCTATTGTTGTTATAGCCTGCTGCTGTGGGTATCACTGAAGCAGTTATCTCCCTTCTTTCCTTCTGTACTACAGCATGTTAATTCCTGGAATGCACTCTGTTCTGATGCATATTTGGTAAACGAAATAGCCTTCTTGCATCACTTGCTTATAACATGTTTCTAAAGATGTAGGACTGCAATAAAAGCATGCCTGTCTTCAAACAGTTGCACACGCTAACAGACATTTTTCTTGAAAATAGTCCCTTAAAAAAGCAAGTCAGACATACACAAATAAACAAAAAACATAGGTGCCTTTATGGAAATGGGTTGTATCTCTGTGGAAAAATAGATGGCATCAAAATAGCAACAGCCCTCAAAAAGAAAAAGATTTTTAAAAAACCCAAGCAAAAAAACCCAGCCAAAAAATAAACCCCAAACCACCTACCGCCTCAAAAAACACCAAATCAGCAACCTCAAACAAAAAAATTTTCTAGGCATTTGCCTGATTAGTCAGGTGAAATTGGAATTTTAAATTTATTAGGAATGCAGTCATGTTTTGATTTGTTTGGAAAATACCTCACCCTTACAGACTTTGATCTTGAACCTAGACTTTCTTTGAACCAAAAGTACTGGAGCACAAAAATAATAGGTTTTTTTGAAGGTTTTTTTTAGTTGGGCTTATTTTTGGGGGGGAGGGTTGGTTTTGTTTGTTTTTTTTTTTTACTTTCTAAATGGTGCAGCCAAGGAAACACTGAGTCTGTTCTTGCATGCTTTTTTATTTTGCAGGTTTCAAAGTGTATTATCCACATTGCTATTATTGAGCTGATTCCTGATAGGAATGAATGACACAGTATCATAGAATAATTTTGTTTGGAAGCAATGTTTGGAGGTCAACTAGTCCAATCTCCATCTCAGGTTTAAGCAGATCAGATTACTCAGTCCTGTTTGATCAAGTCCTGAGCACCTCCAAAGATAGGCACTCCACATGTTGCTGTCCTGGCAACAGTTTAGAGTGTTTGAACACACTTATGCTTAGAGAAAATCCTTTCCCTATACCACATTGTGCTCCTTGATTCCTGGCCTGTTGCTATAGAAGAGTCTGTTGCCCTGGGAAGGGTCTGTCTCCACTGTGTTCCTGGTCAAGTATTTGTACTCAGCAACAAGGTCTTTTATTCTCCTTGTTGAACTGATCAGGTCCCTCATTGTCTTCCAATGCACACACTGCTACAGTCCTCGACCATCTTGGTGTCAATCATTTTGATTCTTTCCTGCATATTAATATCCTTCTTTTACTGGAGAGCTCACAATTGGACAGAGTGGTACAGATGCGTTGTCACAAGTGCTGGATAGAGAGGAAAGATCCCTTTTCCTGGACTGGTTGGCTACGCTCTTGTAATACAGCCCAACTTGTGGTCAGATTTCTCTGCTGCAAGAGCACACTATTGACTCATGTTCAGCTTGTTGTCAAGCCAGATCCCTAGGTACTTGTCTGTAGATCTATTTCCTGTACAGTCAGTCCACAGGTTGTACTTTTGGAAGGGGTTATTTCATTCTCATTCTGCATTTCCTTTCATTGAACTTCATGAGGTGTATGTCTATCTCCACCCTGTCAAAGTTCCTCTGGAAAACAGCCCTGAGGTACATCATATTGACTGCCTTGCTCAGTTTGATATTGTCTGCAAACTTCCACCAGTTTGATGCTAAACCGTGAGTGTGTATGCAGTACCACAGCACAGAGAGCAATAGAGCTGCTCAGAACGAAATTGTTCTTGGTAAACCTGTATTGGCTGTGTTCATTCACCCTCTTGATGAATCTAAAAATGTCATCTGTGATTGTTTTCCTGTCCTTGGTCACTAAGAGGGCTAACATAAGCAAAATGAATAAAAGAAATAATGAGAAGGAGCAGTCCATGTTTCACTGTATGTATCTATAAGAAAGTGAGCAATATGGAAAGGGAAATCCTCACTGTTTCACAGGGAAAGAATGGGAAGAGAGGCAAAGAGGGACTTCACCCACAAAATGTGTGTCTTTTTTCTCAGACATTAGTGGGCATCAAATCCCTGTTTTGTCCTGAACTGTTAAAGGAGAGTTTGATGCCCCATCTTGATGAAAAGTCTGGAAATTACCTTCTAGGATAGAGTGAGACAAAACAGTATGGGAGTCCCTTTTCTTTTCTTAACTTGGGTTTCTAAACAATGAGCCTGTTGGGTTTTAATCAGTATTTCATGTTTATGTAGTGACTTCATGAACATATGAATGAGCATTTTGTTTCAAACTGAGGAAAGCACACATACGTGCTCTTATCACAGAATTGCACAAAGCAGTGCGTAAATGTCACTGTCAGAGAATATAATTGTTTCTAAGAAGAGGAAGGCAGTGTCATTTTCCTTCTTCAGCTTTGTAGGCTGAGCCACATAAGCTCTATACAAATAGAGAATGCCCATTAAAAAGTGGTCTAAAATCACCTTTAATTAGTTTAAAAATATTAAGGCAGAGAGGGAGAGAAACAAATACCGTTTACATTAATTGCTATCTCGCTTATACCCACAGAAGAAACAGCACCCCATTCTACAGAAATCACACAAAGAGAATAATGTTAGGAACCCTGATTTACATAAAGAAAGTTTTCTTTTGTTCAATCCTTCCCTTAGTTCCAGAGAACTAAAGAGAAATTTGCTATATATTCAGTGAGAATGAAATGTATCTCATGGAACAGGGATAGAATTCTTAGTCAAAGACTTAAATACAACTTAGGTAGTTCACAAGGCTTGTGTGGAGCCCTGTCACAGGTCGATATCTCACCTATTGAAAGGTCAAGCCATTCTTGTTGCTTCAGCACAAGTACTAAATAGGACTCTGTCATTCAGTGGTGTGGCAGAAGTGCAACAGGCTTAATCTAATAATCATTTGAAATTCCTAGCCATGGTTAACCTTTAAATATTTCTCTGAGCCAGTAATGGATTTCAGTTTCTAATGTCAAAATATTCTACCTGCAACAAAGTTTTAACTTTGAAAATGTAATTTGAACTTCTTGTAATTATAAGTTTTCAAGAGTGGAAAAATAAGAAAGAAATGTCCCAAATATCTGAGGGAATTAACACATGAAGCACTCACTTCACACTTGGTCTTTGCAAAATTCCATGTTGAAACTGTTTTAGACACTGAAGTGGTCTAAAATCCTTAATATACAGTATCAATCTTGTTCAAAGTTAAATTCCTGGATTTCCCTGAACAAGTATAAAAAAGAAAGAGGAACTGTGAACTGAAGCTAAACAAAATAAGTCCTGTCATTTCCTCACCCTCAAAAAACAACAATACCTTTGTAATTTTTTTTAAAAAATCCTGGTTTCATGGAATCACAGACTCACAGAATATACAAACCAACCAAAAGCCAAAATTGCAATTAGTTTCTATGAAACTGTAATCAACTTGGATCAAAAGTCTGAACAATGAGCTAGATGAATTCAGTGCATTGAAAGAACAGGAAGGTCTGTAAACACGAACAAGTTATTCCAGCTCCCTTTTTCCTCAGTAGAAATAATAATTTTAAAGATAGATTATTCTAAAACACACAAAATATCTTATTCACAATCATGGATGGGTGAATTGTAAATTTATGGCTATATTTATATCCATTAACTTTAGGCAAAAATGTCTTCTATTAACATTACTGTTTCATTGGTATTCTTTGTAATGATCTAGTAAAAGCAGTGTAGGGAGAATTGTATCTTGATAATTTAATGCTAATCTTTAATTTTTTTTCCTAGCTAACAATCATCAGATTTGCTTACGAATTAATCTTACACAATAGACTACCAAAACTGGTATGTGTGCTCCTAAAGCAAGTGAACACAGAGTAAGCTTGGTATGTGAGTAAATAGTGCTTTTCTGAGCTATTTATATGCACTTGTTTTCAACCTTCAGATCAGGTGACAACTAAAGAGATACCTAACACGAGTATTCACCCTTATTACCCTTATCCACTGTGAAAGTAGCACTGTGTTATAATGAAGCACATTTTTTTTGGTCAGGTTTTTAACACAGTAGTAAGAATTTGCAATTTTTGAGGAACTCAAACCCTTCACTAACAATGTCAGCTTTTTAAAGGCCAGTCATGACAGTCACTTAAAACAAACAAGTGAACAAAACATTTTAGAAAATGTATTAATCTTATGATTTAATAGTTGTACATTAACTGCTCTCTTTTAGGAATAGGAAAATTGCATGTGTTAAATGCTTTGGAGACCCAGGAAAATAAAAGCTTAGGCCATAGATTTTACCACAGAACAGATAGGAAAGTCTGTATTTTAGGGATATCATGAAAATAGTAAAGCCTGGATGTTAAACATCAATGAAAAATCTGAGCAGAAGATGATGGCCTGATTACAGGTCTGAGAGATTATTGCTTTACACAGTAATCAGAGCGTGAGAGACCAGAGAGGGATTTGGAGGTGAAAACATTGGGATTCTTTTTTTTTCTTTTTACTTATTAAACTTAAATTCATAACTAGTCAGCCATGAAATCAAAAACTCAGAGAGATAAGCCAATATCTTCCTGAAGGCCTTAAAAGAGCAAAGGTAATTTACTGAGACTGTAAAAAATATTCATTTCTTGAGGGAGAGTCAGGAAGAACTTAGAACTCTTCCAATATACACATTTTTACAAAACTGTATGCTGCTAAAAGTATTCAGTTATTATATGAATAGAAGTTACACACTGCAAAATTGTCCCCCACACAGTGATTATAGAACAGGAAGTTGGGATAAAAGGGAGAAATCTTTTAGTAGTGTGCAAATTTTTTCATTTCTCCTTTCACATATCAAAGTGTTTTTCCCTTCCTGTGAACATTATTACAGTTATTATAGCAACTAGTGAATCTTTTCAAGATGTAATAGGAGTGTCACAAAGAAAATATGTATTTTTATTCCTTCATATCAATATTTATATATTTGTCAGTCAATAATCCAAGGCCATGGTGCTAAGTACAGTGCTGGCAAAAGTGCTTTCCCTCTGAGAAGTGAAGTCAGCAAGGTGCCACATGATAGCATTCAAATAATGGAGGAATGTGCATGAAATCTTGTAGCTGTTCTTCATTGTGACCAAAACTTTGTCCTTTCCATTACCACCTAGGTAATTCCAACCTGCAAGTCCATAAGACATAGATATCATCAGAAAACCAGAAGCCTCCATAGTAACTTGTAAGAGCAATAAGTAAGGGAACTAAGAATGCTGACTAGCAAGTAATGACATTTTCCATATCTCTTGGTCATTGCCAGCCCATATAATGCGTCAGGAAACCCCTATAAAGTGAATAAAACTAACAAAGTTTGAAAAAAATAAAGAACCACAAATAAAACGACACCAGAGAAAACCTAAACGACCCCAGAAGGAAACATGAGACCTTTGTTTACAGTATATTTTTCTCTTGGAAAATGAAACTTTAAAAGCAAATGCTGTCAGGTTCTTCACGAAGATGAAAAACATGTTACAAGCTTGATTTTGATCATGTACAAGGCCACTCAAGAATGTCTTAAACTGACATGAAAAGAAATGCTTCTGTTTTTTTCCTTGTTTTTCCACCAGATGAAACGAATGCTTTATTGTATTGGATGTTAGTCTTGGGGAGGAACTGAGGTCTAGTTATACCAGATGAACAAGCAACAGCTGGTGTGCAGTTTCAATCCTGCTTTTTAAGTCTATTGTATCACTTTATTTGAAAATCTAGATATTTTAGTGCCCAGATTTTTAAAAATGCCAAAGTCTTTTCAGATTCATCAGTGTTTAGATATCCAATGTGGATAAGTAAATTTAGTGAAAGCATGTTCCCAAAAGGCTGTGTTGAAATTTCATGCTGAGTAAGGATCTGAATGCATATCTTGGTATACATCACAGGCAGGAACAGGGCAAAGACACTTGGAAGGAAAATAAGATCCTCATTTCTACAGCAAATAAAATCCTTCATATATCTTTATCTCTACAGCAAGGGAATGTTATCTGCTTGAACACTTCTCATTTCCTACTATGACTTTAAATGAAAGCAGCAGCCTTTGTAGATTCTTATTTGAGTCAGTCAGTATTGTTTGCTGCTCGGAATATCTATGACAAGGCATAGCTGAGACACCTAGAAAAACATCTGTATTTTCATTCTACAGGTGCTACTGTCTTGGTTTTCATGTGCTTGAGAGAACATTAAATGCTTGGCCAATGATTGAGTGCTTTATGAGACACTTTTTGAGCTAGAAACATTTTAGATCCAGATACTCGTTTCACGTACCTGTTTTTAGATCTATTTTTACAACTAAAATAATATTACAGAAATAAATTTCATTAATTATAAGTTAATTAAATAGAAGAATTCATTTTCTTCAGAAGTAACAAAATAAAACCATAACATAGATACATAGAAAAATATTCAGATGCCAAACTGAAGAAAAAACCAGAACAAAATGGGAGATCTGTTGGCAGCAGGCACATGGTAAGTGGCTGCATTTCAGAAATTGCTTTGAGAAAAAGAAAATACTTTGAGACTGAGGAGTTACAGAACTGCAACAGAGAAGTATAACCTCTGGGCAAGTTTAATTGATTATGACTAGATGATGCACTGTTGAATGTCCCAGTTCAGCAAATCTTTTAGATTTTGCTTGGAAATTTTGTTTCTTTATCCTGTTTGATGCAGTAAACATCCATTAGACATTAAAAGAGTACACCAATATGCCACTGATCCTCTGGTCCTTGATAAGGTGCCAGCCACTCAGTATCACCAGTTGCATAAACAGCTGGAGTTTTTCTGGACCTATTCCTATCATGTAGCTGGATGACTTCCTGATGGTTTGCACTTCGTCGTACCTCCAGTGAGCTAAGCTTGTTTGTGATAGATCTGAAAACTTCACAGAGAGAAAAGGATATTTCTTTAGTCACATTTAATTTAAGCAGACTTCAATATAAATTTAATAGGGAGCATGGTCTGGAACGTGCAGAATAAGCTGTTCTCTGCACTTTTAGCAGTTTACTAGCAGACATGGGGAAATCTCTAGGTTACAGTAATCTCTTCTTTTCCTTAACAGATTGGTTGTATGCATGAGTGGTTTAATCTGTTCTCCCTAGTGAAAAAAACACCCATAAAAATAGTGTCTTTCCTAATTCAGTAAAATTTCATGGCACTAAAGTCACAAAGTTGTAAAATGAATGGTACTCTGTATGAAAAGACTTTGCATACAAGACAACATTGTTTACCTTAGAAGAAATTACAAAATTATAGAAGTAATGCTTTTCTTTCAATTTCATGTTGCACTATCTATTCAACAGGCAATGTTTCTGTTTATATTCCTTTGTATCTGATAAGAACCTGTGTAAGAGATTTATGCTTTGGAAACTTGAATCTAAAGTGGATCATACTGTTCAGGGTGTTCTTTAACCCTATAAAGGGTGTTCTTTGATAGTGTATGATGATCCAGTAAAGTCAATGCTAGATGGTCTTAAATTGAAAGAAACAAAAAGATATTTTAAAATAAATTTTCCCAGCTTTTTTAATGCTGTCACATTGTAAAAGGTTAATAAATGAATAGCCTCTCTCTTTTATTCAGATTACAATAAAAAGATATAAAATGAAAAGAAATATAAGTAAGCCATTTTGTAATAGTAGCCTTCATTTCTGAAAAATAGAAGAAGAACCTGAGGGTGGTGTTGAGTGAGAGGCTTGACATGGCCCAGCCAGGTGCACTCACAGCCCAGAAAGCCAAACATGTCCTGGGCTGCATCCAGAGCACCGTGGGCAGCAGGGCCAGGGAGGGGATTCTGCCCCTCTGCTCTGCTCTGGTGAGACCCCACCTGCAGTGCTGCATCCAGCTCTGGGGTCCCAGCACAGGAAGGACATGGATCTGTTGGAGGTAGTTCAGAGGAGGCCACAAAGATGATTAGAGGGATGGAACAGCTCTCCTGTGAGGAAAGGCTGAGAGAATTGAGTTTGTTCAGCCTGGAAAAGAGAAGACTTTGAGGTGACCTAATTGAAGCCTTCCAGTACCTGAAGGGAGCCCACAGGAAAAATGCAGAGTAACTTTTTACTAGGGCATGTTAAAAAGGGGGGCAGGACAAGGGGAAATGCCTTCAAACTGAAGTGAGTAGGTTTAGATTAGATATTAGGAAGAAATTTTTTATTGTGAGGATGGTGAGGGACTGGAAGAGGTTGCCCAGAGAAGTTGTGGATGACCCATCCCTGGAAGTGTTCAAGGCCAGGTTGCATGGAGCTTTGAGCAACCTGCTCTAGTGAAAAGTGTCCCTGTCAATGACAGGGCATTGGAGCTAGATGATCTTTAAGGTCTCTTTCAACCCAGGCCATTCTATGATTCTAAAATTTTATGAATTCTCTTTTTTGGGAAAAAAAAAACAAACAAAGGGTATTTTGGGAATACTTCAGAAGCTAGAAAACTGTATTTTACATAAATTAATTAAAAATTGGAGCAAGAATTAAACCTCAGAAGGGGAGAGCAAACAGGGAACACTTAATAAATCTATGATGGATGATATTTAAGGACACTGATATTCAAGATAATATGCTTAAAAAAATAAGATTATGAAACATTTAAAACAAACTAGACAAACACAATTATCAATTGCTTGACTAGAAAACAGAAGATTGATTATGGCTAAGGGTAGTATCAGTTTACCCCAATTTATTTTTTTTTTTTATATCATTCAATATGGAGGTCATATGATGGGGAAAGAGTAGAGAAATCATGCTTAAAAAATAAATTATAGAGTTTTTGGTAGAAAAAGTCACTCTCAGCCAAACTTCTGTGATTGGAGACTAGCATATGTTTAGAGCTGTGTGTGATCCTGGAAAAAAATAGAAAATTTAGTTGCTAGTTTTGGAGTTTTGTCATATACTTTTATTGTCTAACAGAGAGTAAAATTCCAATAGACAGTCCAATTTTTAAAATGCTGAGATGGAAAACTGGCTTCTGTATTTCAAAAAAAAGTCCCTATCTCATTCATAGCTATACAATGAATTAATTAGCTGTTCTGTATTCAATTACACATTAAGAAAAAGAAAATAAGTAGAACCACAAGCAGAAAGAGCTAAATCCTTTGAAGATTATTTTCACTGTTAACTAATTTTCTTTTATAGTGTAAAACCAAAACATCTGAGAAATGAAATTTAAAGACCTAGTTCCAAAATCCATAGGCATGTATCTAATTAAAATCACACAAAATCACCCAAGTTTGTCCTTAATGAAATGAAATGGAAGCTAAGAAAAACAAATCCAGTAAAACGTGATTGCTGACATTGCACAAACGGCTGTTAGTTTTATAAGGGGGTTAGCTATTTTAACAAGCAATCTCTTCTGAAGGACTGTAAAGTGTTTAAGAATAGAAGTCCTGGTTTTAATTTGATTCTCATCACTGCAGTTTTAGTTAGCTATCTTAGACATCTATAAGGAGAAGAAGCATATTGACAAAAATATCGACTTGACTACAAGATCAAAGAATGAAGATTAAAGCAGGATATGGCAGAATGTGGTAGGAAAAATAATTAGATTCTTATTTTGCAAATATTAATTTATAATACTTCAAAAAGAGTCCATCCTGAAGTTTAGTCAAAGTTTTCACCCTATTTAATTTCTGCTTGTCACCAAGTTACGTGTTTATATGATATTTAATAATGCCTTATAGTAGTTTATTTTCAAACTGTCTCTTCTGAGACTTCTTTCTTACATTCTTTCTTGCTTCTTCAAGCAACTCAAATGTCATGGTCAAAACAATTAGAAGCTTTTTGTTTCTGGTGTTCCTGTTTCTTTTTTCTTTGAATATTAAGAAACCTCCTGAAAGGAATGTTTATCTGCTAATATTTTGGACAACATAAGAACGCCTGTTTTTTTTTTGCTCAAGCCAAGCAAAGCCCAGGGATCCTGCATGTTGTGCAACATCTCTGCCACGTTAATAACAATGGCAAAAATTTTTCGTTACTATGCTACAGCGAGAAATCCATAGAAAATTACCTGCTTCTTTTTGCTCCCTCAACCTTTTTCAGGGTAACCTCTATAGCTTTTATTGGATTTCAGCACCTCAACAGAACTCATGTAGCCTAAATCGTTCCTGCCTTGTTTTATTCCCTCACTGTTCATTCCCTGTACTCTCTGAGTTTGGTCAGGTTAGACATAAGTTTTCCACCATAAGGCATCTAAACTCACCCAAATTCCATATGATGCTCAAGTTGTACATATTATTTTTGCCATCTTCCATAATGCTTAATACTTTGATTATTTATGTTTTCAATTTTGTTTCTAATCCATACTGGATTGCAGAAGCAGCTGAATGTTTTTAGTTTGGTGATGTTAAGACAGCTGTTTATTTTGGCAATCTGGCTAATTCATACAGTGAAGAAAAAAAAGATATCTTGATAAAATGAAATGAGGCTTTGAAATAGTGTCAGTCTCAAAAGAATTTTCTGTTTTTCAGAGCACTTGTGGAATCATCTCCATTTACTGGTCCTTGTAGAGAACTACCTGATCTGATCAATATTACTCATCAATTGCCTTGCAGTGTGTAGCGTTATTTTTAATTTAGGTGGTATTTTAAGCTTTTAACTGCTTTTCTCAAGTTCTATTAAGGATACCTAATCTAAATAAAATTACACTAGAAAGACTCTGTCATGTTGAAATCAGCATTTATCTAGATTCTTCTCAGAGTATCGGCATATGAAATTTGGGCCAGTCTACTCCTTTGTTTCTTACTCTAAATTATCTTTCCTGCAGTAATTCTGGTGGAAATTCTCAATGTTACTTCCCCCTTTCTGTCATGTACTGTTCTGTAGTTTCCCAAGGCAGTCAATCATTCTAGTGCTGGTGTGTAATTTGCTTTGTGAAACAGACATTTTGCCATTAATATATGTGAAATTCCTTTCAGCTCTCATTCAACACAGTCACTTCCCTCTGGTGATCATTTGTACTTTTCTGTGTTTACTTGACTTCTGTCTGGGACAGGCTTTACTGGTTGGCTGAACTTCAGGTGACACTACATTAGCATACAGAGTTTTATTATGTGACTCAAGCTTACTGAATTCACCTGTGCTGTCACATTTTCACAGAAAGCAAAATGCCTCTGAAAATTATATTTTTTCTCAGTCTCTTTCCAAGTTACTAAAGTAAGATGGTAAGTTAATATTGGTGGAGTCCATTTTAAACTTATAACTGGTATCAAAGATTTAGTTATTAATATCAACAACAGTATGCCGTGGCAGCCAAAATGACCAGCAGTATCCTGGGGTGCACCAAGCTCAGCATCATCAGTTTGGTCCTTCCAATCGTGTTTGTCTTTGCCTATCTTCAATTGATTGTATATTTTTGTAGACAAAATATCTTCTCCTTCTTCTTACAATTTCCACGCAGATTGGAATGGTCATATATTTAACACCACAGTTACAATGATAACTGATGCAGAGGAAGATGCAAAGAAAAGTTTCAAGATTGTAATTGCTGAGAGGGTTTCCTAACAACCCTTTCCTTCTCTCTCTTTAGGTTTTGGTATGTAAAGGCCTTTAAGAAATGGATTTGAAATTAATAAATAAGCAGATATTTTGAAGCTTCAAAATTCAACAAACAAAATAGATTAAAGTAGATATCTTTGTGGTATTGTTGAGAAGTAACAGTACAGGCTCTAAGTGTCTCAATTATTTCTCTCATATTTGTCTTACATGATTAGAAATAAGTTTCTTCACAGCTGAGGAAGGAACTAGGCCTGCCTTAGCTTGGCTTTAAGGAGGTGCATTGCCACAGTAATCCGTTGTGCTTCTCCCCAGAAAAGCTAGTTCTGCAGTGCATTAGACACACATTATGATTTATCTTAACCTCTTACCTCTTCTAGCAATGTAATAGCTGCAACAGAGTGAAAGGTTAATTGTGGGGTATCTAGTATGCTTTTCCATAAGTGACCATAAATGTATAAAAAGTTCCAGGAACTGGGGAATTGCAGGGGAGAATAAATCAGATTTCATGCTCATTCTTTTCACTGGCAAGAACACATATTAATCAAAATTATTTCAGAAATAAAGAGAGATGTATAGAAAAAAATAAAACATATAAAATTGGCACAGTCCTTTGAGAGCAAGAATGAGATGTTAGGGATCCTGCCCACTTTATATTGATCTGAAAATCCTCTGTGTGGTCAGCATGGCATAGTGGCTGAGCAGTATTAAATATAACAGGGGAGCACAAGAATAGACAACAATGCACTCAGAACAGCACTTGGACAATTTGTGTGCGAACTTCCATATAAGACTCTTTGGGCAATTTGGTGCTTTACAGAAATGTCCAATGTTCTTAATAAACCATCAAGAGAAACACAGTAGCTGGTGTGGCTAAAGCATTCCTCAGGCTTGAGTTGGTATCTCTGCTGGCAAAACTGGTGCCATACCAGGTTATTTCAGGCTAGCAGGAGTATCCACTCCTTTGGAGTCTTACATTCAAGTGCAATGTTTTATGTACCTTTTATTTTTTATGCAATTATCATTCTCTTTCCCAATAAACAGTATTTTTCAGTAAGCTTACTGCAGCAATTTACATTACTTTGTGGCTCAGAGTTATTTTTCTTTTTGGTTGTTTGGTTGTTTATTTTTGCTGTTTCCGTCTTTAACAACTTCCGCTGTAGTTTTATTTATCTTGATTTACAAGGCATCAATCACTGCTTCTTCACAAATATGTTATCTCATTTAGCAGAATACTCAGAATTGTGATTATATTTTACTCATTTTAACCATCTAAAAATTAAGCATACACATAAAATAGATTTATATTGTTATTCACAGAGAGAGAAAATAAATAAAAATTAACTTACTATGTTTTAGAGGCATTCTTATGTATTCAGAAGAATTAGCCTTATAAGGTATTTTGTCTCAGTTGATGAGGTGCAACCTAAGTATCATAATCCAGAAGTTTGATTTTTAGATGCCTGTAATGATGAGCCTCCCCCTCCACCTAATTTAGAGTACAGAGTATTCTGAATCTTGATTTCTCCTTGGTGGCAATTTAATTTACTCCTTGTAATATTTATTTCACTCCCAAGCCTAGAACTACCCAAAATTCAAATATCCTTTCCAGGACTTTTTCTCTAAAAGAAATTGTTTTTCTTTTTTCATCCTTTTTTATTTATTGTGGATGAATTTGGCATAGTTATTCCGAAGGCAAAGTGTATTTTTTGAGATTTTGATAAAATATAACACGAGCCATTCTATTCTTACTGTGCCTTCACAGAACCCTGGCAACAATAGAGGGTAGACCAAAGTGTGAAAATATTTTCTTTAATAAAAAAAAATGCACATCATCTAAAAGTGATTTCTCAAAATTTCCTTTTAGTCCTGACTGTAATTTTCTACTCCATACAGTGCTAGATTATGTCACTTAAAAAGAGGCCTGATAACGTTTGCTTAACATTGCTTAAAATTATTATTCTGCTAAAATTAGTAACTACTGCTGCTTTTTGTTTTAATGAATCATGTCCATTCCTTGTATGCACCCAGGTAGCACACTCTGTGACTTTGCCGCTTTAGCTTAATGAGGACAGTGAACCCCAGTGTGCATTACCATAAAGGGCCAACTGAAATGCTGGAGTTGTCTAATCTCTATAGGTACCTGTCATTTCATTTTACACTCTCTGGATGATGGACATTTGCAGAAGAGTGAATTCCCTTTAAAGTTTCAAATCAAATCAGGACATTTTCTCAGCCTCCACAGTATCCCTCTTTTACCCTGCATGCTCTCTGAGGATTAAAGAACTGCTACTTGTCACCTTTATCAGTTAAATCAAGAAGGAAGTACATATACTGTTCCAATTGATCATTAAAATATTTGAATCTCAGTTGCCATTGGAAGACTCCCAGTCTTTATAAAGGATGAATATTTTCCTGTTGGAATCTGCAAAGACAACAGAATATATCTCTTAATATTCTTCCCTTTGAAATTTATAGCTGTGTTTTAGAAATATCTTAAAATTCAGACTTTTTTCCCCTGATAATGACACTATCTAACATATATGTTTCCTGACTGCATGAATAGAAAGTAGACTTAAACAACAAGCACTTTTTTTACCCTAAAATGTTAGTAAAATAAAATTTATTTTTGCATTAGTTAAAATTAAATTTTCTCTAATAATCATTCATTCATTCATTCACATTCACTTCCCAGAATTCAAGTAGCAGGAAACATGTAGTATTTTTCTTTCTCGTTTTGTTTAAAAATTCTACCTGCTTAGCTTATTCATGAAACAGTAAAATAGTTCTGGTTTAAAACTATTTTGAGAAGACTTACTTTAATTTTTGATTAAGAAAACTGAGCTGAAGTGACTATGATGGTTAGATATTGACATTAATTACATTAAATGTAAAACACGATTTACATTTTGTTCAGGGAATAGAGTACTTCTGATATCTTGGTGTCTTTGTAATTGAAATGGATTTTCTATTTAAAAGAAATGCCAGCCTTAGTTTAAACTGGTAATTAGGGTTGTCCCAATTTACTTGGTATATATCCAGGATTTGCCATCCAAAGGTGAGTCAAAATTATCTTTGTAATCTGACTTACCCTTGTGAGGTATGAATTTATCATTGCTAAGGAAAAAAAAAATAATTATGTAAGAAAGTTTAGGAAAAATTCTACCTGCTGAAGTTATCAAGAATTTTGCGTTTTAAAAAATAATTTTATTTTTGAGCTGTAAAATACTAAGAAATGTTTCATCTTCTGAAAGAAACACTTTTGTGAGAGTTTCCATCCTTACATTTTTAAGTACATTGCAAGGTAACTTCCTGCAAACAGGTAAAATGTAAGTAATGTCTTGTCTTTCACTAGTTACCAGAGACAACTTATCTGTAGGAATGCTTTGCAGACACACAGCCATATTCTGGAGACAAAGTCAGAAAGTTGTGTAGAAAGTCTTAGCATAAGTGGACTGACCACACTAGAATTTATGTGCCGCCCTTCCTGTATGCATGTTGTGTTTACCTGTGTTTATGTAATAACTGATGACATTCACATGCAAATTTATATGTCTGTTCAATTAAGTGTGATTCTTTAAATATCTATGCTCAGTTCAATCAGAGTAACCACCTGTATTTTAAAAAAAAGAATAAAATTGTTGCCATCCTTTACTAATTCAAGACACAAACCTGAGCAGTATATAAACAACTTGATCTTGAGTAATATAATTTAAATTGACATCTATATATACTAAGAGGCAGGGAAAGCTGTGATAAAAGCTTGTGCAGAGCTTTTACTTGCACTTGATATTCTATAAGTAGGGGCTTATGATGAGGGCTTTTTAAATTAAAGAGAAACAAGATATAGGGCTTATTTGGGTGTTTGGTTAGAATCTGATAAAGGTTACATGAGAAATAAGTTAATGGACTGAAGTTTATAGCTGTGTGTATAACTGTCAAATCTCAGTGTAAATTACCTTACTCTTCTGCTGGCCAGAATGCAAAAATCCAATAAACTGTTAATAAAAATGGAAAGGTCATATGTAAATACTGCAGATCTTGAAAATGCACCAGAAAAATGCGATAGTTTGCACACAAATATCATTTCATATTCTGTTTCATGGTGTCTAAAGTGGCATGGGATATGTGTTTTTATCAAAGTATGGTGAGAAAAGATTCTGTGAAAAAGAGATTTGCTTTAAATCTGAAACCAAGTGTTTGATGTCTAATTGGGTGTTTGTTTCTCTGGCTTAGAAAGAATTTTTCTACTTTACTAAGAATACACAAAAAATAAAGACTGATTTAATTATTCTAGTAATTTACCAAGAGTGTTTACAATGGAATATATATTCTGTCTTTTCAATCCACTTGAGCATACACTTGTTTATGTATTTTTATTTACACTGAAATATATTGGTAGTACGTTTTACAAAATAAAAGATAAAGGATTTTGCAAGAAGACTAATTTAATGCTCAGAAGACTGGATTTTCCATGTGCCAGCTTCAATGAAGACAGTATTGCCTATATTTTCACAGAATCATAGAATGGTTTGGGATGGAAGGGACATCAAAGAATATCTAATTCCAACTGGTATGCTGGGGGCAGGAATGCTTTCCAAGAAACCAGGTTCTCAAAGCCCCATCCAACTCAGCCTTGTACACTTCCAGGAATGGGGCATTCACAGTTTTTATGGGCAACCTCTTCCAGTGCCTCACCATTCCCATAGTGCAGATTTTTTTTTCTAATATCTAACGTAAACCAGTCCTCTTTCAGTTTGAAGCTATTCCCCGTTGTCCTATCACTGCATTCCCTTGGGGAAAGCCTGTCTCCAGCTTTCTTTTA
Source organism: Corvus kubaryi (assembly GCF_017639235.1). Classification (NCBI taxonomy): domain Eukaryota; kingdom Metazoa; phylum Chordata; class Aves; order Passeriformes; family Corvidae; genus Corvus; species Corvus kubaryi. The sequence goes on from NW_024582073.1 coordinate 10,664,367, forward strand.
GGTCCTCTTTAGGTACTGGAAGGCTGCTAGAAGGTCTTCCCTGAAGGTTCTATTCTCCATGCTGAACAACTTCAACTCTCTCAGCCCATCTTAATAAGAAAGGTTCTCCAGCATTTTGATTATCTTCATGGTCCTCTTCTGAACGCACTCCAACAGGCCCAAGTCATTAAAATTGTCCTCATTTTTTTTCCTGAACAAAATATACTTTAAAACCTGAGATTCTCCAGCTACTGGAGTGATATGCATTTATTTAATTTGAATTAAATGGAATATATAAAAAATAAAAGCGTATTGTAAACACAGTGGTCTATAAGTCTGTTGTGGTTGAGGGAGGTCGATTTCACTGTTGAGTTTTCCTTCTTGCTTAGTTCTTTTTTTCATTAAATATGCAATGTAGCTGTACTGGCTACTTTCATTGTACTGCTTGCCTGTTTAAGAATTTACTGTTTTTCTTCTAGACTCTTTAACAGCGCTACTAAGGGATGTCAGCCTTAGTACTTGTAACTAGAAGAGATTTTTGTTAAGGATGCAATTTTCTCTTAGAATGATCTTCAGGTAGTGAATTGGTAATGAAATGACCTGTAAGATGTGTGCTTTGTAATCAACACATGAATAAAAATCCCAACTGCTTACTGCAAAACAACGTCTTGATATCAAAGATGCTCTAAAATTAGAGTGATTACACACTTATTTTTCTAAACAGAAAGATAATGGCTTTAATCAAGAATAACCTTCAAAAATAAATCAAGAAGGACACAGGAGATTTAGCCACAGGGTTACATAGCCACATTAACAAACAACTTCTACGTAGCTTGTTATAAAAGGAATTTTTTTGTCATTTTTTAATGAATCATAATTTTATCTGCAAAGGTCATCAGAGCCTTTGGACTCCTAGGGTACTCTATTCTTATATCAAAATAATATTTTAAAAATTGCTTATTTTCAAGTAAAGTTTTGTTTTTTCCTCAAAAATTGTAACTTCTGACTTAACAGAAAATTTATAACAAGAAAGAGATGTGCCACTAGACCAGAAGCCTAGATCAGACTCATGCAGTGTGATTTGTTTGGGAAATGTACTAGCATATCCCATTGCATATCTGAAGGGAAAAGGGAATAGAATAGAATACAACTTCACTATTTACTCATTCTTTTAGAAGACCAGATGAAATCTTAGCCTATTATCAAAAGCTTCTGAATGAAAGTGACCCCTGAATTTTGTAAGGCTGGATATGTCTCCTATTACAGACCTCATGTATAGATGTATGCCTCATCCTATGTGTTCTACTGGCAGTGCAAAAATATTCTAACTGTATACAAAGAAGCAAAAAAATCCACTGTAGAAAAGCCTTTGCGTGCTGCCAGATGCTGAGGTGTGTCCACATAGTACTGCACTGTATGATGCACTGTATGATGCAGAAATATAAGGTAGGATTCATCTTGGAATATATTAATATCCCAATGCAATTTTTCTAATTCTATTACAAGAATGAAGAGTCCTAGTTTTTGCTGCATGCAAGGAAAACGTTATCATCCCCCCATTTGTTATCTTAGGAAAGCCTGATGATATTGAATCCATATGAAGAACTGTGAATGACTTAGAAATCATAAAAAGGATAAAGGAAAATATTCAACATATCAGTTTCACTCCTTTAGACATAGCAAACTAATTCATTGGTTGTGTAAAAATACAAAACTAGAAGAAAAACATACTGTCCCATTAACATAACACAAAATGAAGTCCATATGTACAAAAAATTATATTTCTTTTGCAAAATTGATTAATTTCTTCTTTGTATGTTTAAAGACAGAGTTGCAAATTTGGATATATAAAAATCACTGGAAAGCAGCCTGAGGTAGCTGCTTCCTTAGCTGCTTGCATTTTAGCAATAAAAAATACATTACGAAAAGCTTTACTTAAAAATTTGGTGCTTCTATATGTAGTTGTGTTTTATTCATTAAGGTAGATCTGTATACTGGAAAACCTGAAGAGAATTAAATTAGCCTGAATGCAAATTTTCTTGAACTAAAAAAGTGCATGATAAAGATTTTTAAGAATATTTGTTACACACTCTCATAAGGATTTTAGTCTTACTGAGTAATGCGTGACTCTGTCACCAGCTCCATAAGTGAAAGCTCTTTTCTTGAGCTCAGTGACTTTTACAAGCACAGGAAGGGAATTGATCATGTAATCTTCAGAACAACTGTGCTGTCATTTTTTTCCTCTCTGTGAAATTATTTTCTCTGTGTGCTGAATCTTGTGGAAGAGAAAGAGGTACATTCTGTAATCTCAGTAGAAATAATTGGGTTAAACACCTTTTTTTTTAAGTACCTCTCAGCATTTTTAAAATTTTATGCTTTGAAGAACCAGGGACTATTAAGTGTAAATTGCAAGTGTTTTCAGTTAACATTTCTGTGCTGCAGACTTTCAAGCACTGTACAAAAAATTTCTAAAAATTCTATACAATGAAATGTTTATGATGGATTATTAATAATTGCATGGAAGCTAGTGAACACTATACCTTAGACTACTCAGGCTGGGAGTAATTGTGACATATTTAAATACTTGTCAGAGTCAGAAGAAATGGTCTTTTATTTATTTATTTTAAAGATTTTGGTGATGCTGTCAATAATTTGCATAGATATGCAATTTGTATTTTTCTATTGTAAACTGATTATCTTCAGTATTCATACCAAACCTCTCTGCATTCACTAGAGACTCCTACTCTCCTTAGCTGGAAAAACAAAATATCTGTATTGCATATGTTACAGATTTTAATTCACCTATCAGTGTTATGTCAAGTCCTGAATGTTATAGATCGATCACTGTTTTACCATGCAGAAATTATTTTTGTCAGAAAGTACTAATAAAAATAAGCTAAGGAAAAGATGCCTTGGGAATGTATGAGAATATTTTTTAATAATGAAAGTACCTTGTAGGTATTAATTAATTTAGATTTAAATCTTTCTAGATCTAACAAAATATTTTACCTTACCCACTTTCTTTTCCTTTGACACTTTTCATGTTTTCCATTTCTTTGAGCTCTCTCTCTAGGCAAGCTGTTTGAAGAATTCTGAAAAGCAAAATAAAATAAATTTTAAAAGAGAGGGAAAAAAGAGAAAAAAGGAAGAAGAAGAAGAACCTTGAGAGTCAGGCTTTTGTTTTGATTTTGTTCTTTTTTCTCCTACTCAGACCTCTCACATATCAGTTTTAAATAACATTAAAGCCTCTGGCTCCATAGTTTACTAATAATATGAAAGGCAATTAATTAGTGGGCACTGAACAAATACAAAGCTCTCCATATTCCTCAGTCATACCTTCTTGTGTATCATACTATACATAAAACTTTTTACCAGAAGATTTTGTCAGAATATCAGGCACCTCATTGAAAGAACTTCCAGTATTTGCTGAGAATACTCTGCGAGACATACATTGCCCGGAAAGATGACAGAACTGATGCATAGCTTCTGGACAATATCCCACCACTTTGCCATGAACTTTTATTTCTTTGCAAAAACTTGAAGTTTGTGGGCTGGTTTTCTTTTACCTTTTAGCTTTTCTTTCATCTTAGGAGACTTTTTTTTTCATTTCATCTTTTTTTTTGTCCTGCAGAACTACAATGGTGATGTAAAGAGTAATGCCTTCTCAGGTGTGGTGTTGCAGCTACTGAGACTGATGGTACACAAAATAGTATTTTGATAGGATTTTGATACTATTACAAAATGTTAAGGATACAGTTGTTAATACAAATAGAAAAAAATTACATAACCATCACTTTCTCTTGTAAGTCTTGTAAGCCAAAGCAGCTGGGCTGCAGCGCTCATGTTTTGCTTCAATGTCCTTATTTTTTTTTTTTCCTCAATTGAAGCAATATTTCCAGAGACTTCAAGTGCCACAGGAAATTTCACCGGACTGTTTGAACTCTGCTCTTCACTGAGGTCTTGGAACTACAGAAGTCTGCTCACCAGTTCTGGAAGCTGATGTTGATAATAGTTGATCTTAAGTCACAAAACTCGTGGATGGCATAGGTGTTAAAATGTAAATTAGATTTCTTTGTTAAAATGAGACTAGAAATCTGATATCAAAGGTAATAAGCCAAGACCTTGCAGATAATAATTTCTGTTACTAAACAGAGAAATTGTTGACATTTTTGTTAAGTTTCTCTTGCTGCATTTGAAAGGCACATGTATTCTACAAAAAAACCCCACAAAAATTGAGGATGTCAGGCCCTTGGCATCAATTATTTTGCTCTTCTCCTCTGTTCCCACTGTACTATGTGCTAGTGTAATCATATCATTAAGTAGGCAAGGATTCTTCAGTTTTTGAAAAAAAGCCACTCAGTGGGTCAAGCAAAAATTTTACAGAATTTTATAACACAGAGAAGAATTTAAAGAATTGACTTGAAAGCCTTAGCATCAGATGAAAACTATTGGCTCCACTGTTGTTATTTCTATTAGTTAAAAAGAAAAAATTATCCTAATGCTTTTCTTAACACCTTTTTCATAAAAAGAAATATGTCTTATACATAAAAAAACAGAGGGAAAGACATTGCTCAAGAGAGAGGATTTTATCACAACCATGATTTATTCTTTTCATTTTCCTTTTGTATGATTTGTGTTGGTTTATGCTGCTGAGTTTCATATTCACCATGGCTACAAAGAATTGTCTCTCTGTAAGGTGTAAGCCCATTTACTCCAGCGAAGTCAGTCATCTGACCAAAACTGTGTTTGTGGGACTGTGCTTCATTAGAAATTCCCTAAACTCCTCTACAAATCATGTATGACCCACATTCCTCACTGCCTCCTCTTGCTAGAATTGAAATTATAGAAACTACTGAAGCAATAGTACAGCACTACAGCACTACCAGAGGGTTAGCAAGATTCAACTGATTTACAGTGCATGTGGAATACCACTGTTTTTTTTATTTCCTATTTCTTTTGTTCCTTTTAACATATTCCTTTAAAAGCCTGCTTACTCAAACTAATAACTGTGATTTGAGTCCTCATTGTAGTCTAAAACCTTTATATTCATAACAGCTTTTTGTCTGGCAAGATTTCATAAAAGTTTAGTGCAGCACTTTTGCTCTACAACAAATCTGCATATAAGGAAAGGGAATGTCACTCTTCACCCCAAGCAAACTTCTTATTGTGTTGCTCAGAGATGCTTATAGTGACAGTGACTGCTGTGTGGCAGGTGTTCTGTGATGCTGGAGAGTAAAATTTCTACGTGAAACTGCATATTCTCCTAATGTCGATACTTTCCTGCCAGCTTCAGCTTTTGAATGATAAATGATGCAATTAAAGTTTTTGAGATGTGCATAAAATAACTTGCCTGATTCCTGCTAACCCTAAATAATTCTTGGGACATTATGGAATAAATCTGACTTTTTGTCTCAGTAAGAATTTTTCTTTTTTTCAAGCCTGACATTCTTCATAGCTTCCAAACACCAAAAGGAAGAAACCAACTAAAACTTCAAGAAAGCTACAATTTTCAAGGATGCCTCAAGTATTGTCCAAAAGTAGTAAGATAATGAAAAATCCAGATTAAATATTCTCTAGTTTCTCTCCTAAATTACTGGCTTATTGTTGGTTTTATATTTGAACCAAACCAAATTTTATTTACTCATTTAGTTAGGGACTGAATGTATCTAACAATTCTTCTTATATTATAATTGACTTTAAGGGGGTCTCATTTTTCCTGTTGACCTCTTTCTTATTTTGAAGTTATCCAAAATATGTGTGAAACTGGAAACTGTGCCAGTGGGTGACTGAAAAAAAACCTGGTAAAAGTGATTTTAAGGGCACAATTTTATTCAACTTCATGGGAAAAATGGGATATTTAGCAGATAACCTAAGACTGAATTAGCTTTACCCTGCGGAATTTATTTCCATAGCTTTTCATCCATGGGTCATATTGTTTGGAGGTGTACTTTCTACGTTACAGTTTCTATGTGAATTGAAGATTTCACTGAATTTAGCAAGAGTTTCAGCCAAGAACATTTAAAGATTTTTGAGCTTATGGGAAAATAGAAGAAAGCAGCCACCCTCACTCCTGAGGAGTAGGAAGGCAAGTGTAGAGGGGGAAAACCAATGCAACTGATTCCTTTATTGTCTAAGTGATCAAATACTGACTGTATTAAAGTCTGAAGGCACTTAACTTGGATCTCTGGTGAGAGAGACATGGGGGAGGAATGTTTTCTACACTTGCAGTGTTAGCTTGTGGCATGCCTTGTTTCTGAAATACCAGCTGTGGACCTGACACCTGGCAGCTTTCATGAATGGAATCATTATGATAGGTGTTACCTCATGTTTCAATATCTCTCTCTGTTAAAGGTTGCAACTATTGTGAAGAAGATCAGGATAGCACTTTAACACCATTTGGCATTAAGAAAACAAATGAACCAACAGAGAACTCATCAGGCCAAGCTGATACAGAGTCAGATCAGAAGAAAGCAATCAAAGCTCTCAGCCAAACAGAAATCTTGTCAAAAAAAAAAAAAAAAAAAAAAGATGAGCACTTTCATGATAATTATGTGGTTGCAATGTCAATTAACCTGAATATTTTGTGGACCCAGTTTCCATTGCCAACAGTGGCACAATTTCTACTGGCAAACTGGGGGGTTGCATTGGGTCACATTAATTCTCCTAGAGAAAGCTACTTTTAAAAATTTGTAGCTTTCGAAAAATTATGAATATTTACAGATAAACATTTCTGTTCTCAAATGTAAAGTAATTTTATTTTGTGTCTCTGTGTATTTGTGTATGCATGAATGTACACAAGCATACTTCTACATAGACTCTCTAGAAATTTACTCCTTATAGTGAGATTTCTGCTGTTTCTTGTTATGTTTTTGAACATAATAAAGCAAAACTAGAACACACTATTCTTTCTTATATCAAATCTCAAAAATAACTTTAAAGCACCATGCAGAAATAGAGGTAAAGATGGGTGCCTTTGCTGTACTCTTTCTTCAGATCAGCTGGGATTTTGGATTTTTTTTTCTTTCATAATTAGCTGATAAAATCCAGGTACATAGTTAACTCTCTTCCTAAAACCTGGATACTAGTCCTTTTTTACCCCAGAAAAGCTAGAAGGTAGAAATAGAAATATAACATCAAATAATTTTTACTTATCTAAGGATCTGGCGAGTATTCCATAAACAGAAAATTAGTCACATAAGTTAGGCAAGAAATTGATTTGACGGTATACTTAAGTAGTATCAAGGTTATTCTGTATAGCATAGTAGTCTGTAATGTTCTACCAGTAGGAGAATATATATTATAATGTCATCATTCTTCATTTGATATATCTCAGAATGAATCACACAATTGTAGAATGGTTTGGTTTAGAAGAAACCTTGCAGATCTTGTTCCAACCCCCTGCCTTTGCGAGAGACATTATCTGGCCTTATATGGAAAAATTCTAATGAGAGAAGAATAAGCTTGCAAAAAGAGTAAAGATTTAAGCATAGCTTAATGCTAATTTCATCCTTTTGAGGATAGACAGTATTATATGTGTAATTTTCAAATTTAATTGTAGTTGCAAATTATTTTGTTATCACTGCTGTATGTTTAAATTCCTGTTTCTTATAAGGCATGTTATGATGCTATTCCGTTGAGATGTTGCTTATAGAAGGCTTTCTCATGATACAGAAGATGAAGGGTGTTTATTAAAAAGGCAATAAATCTTTTCTTAGTAACTCTGGCACTGACTTTCTTGTGATACAGAGGTGATCCCTTTCATTGTATTTGATTGTATTTGATTAATCTGGAGACCAAAACCACAGTAACACCTGAAAAAACAATATAAGAAATACTAAGAAGTAAATGGGAGTGTCTTCCTTTCTTAATTACCATAGAATTAAAACAATAACCTCATATAAAAAGACTTCCATTCAGTGCATATATCTGTAATCCAAGTGTGAATGTAAGCACAAGAACCCCTGCTCAGTCAAGATCTAAACCACAGTGTTGCTTTTTAAAATGTCACCCACCTTTAAACTACTTCAGTTTTTCATAGGTGAAATATGGACAGTACATACTCACTTGCTAAGAGGTCTGCCAGGAGACAGTTACCAATTCTTGTGATACTTCTTGATCTCTTCCATGGGAAGGTGCAATATAAAAGATCATGACCTGTACTGTTTCTTCTATTCATAATGAAAACCATAATTTATAAGGTGCTGTCAAGCAAGTCTAAGTGTGAATGTTCCATTTTTAATTCTCATTTTGTGACAGATATAATTATGTTAACTTAGAAGTGGGGTTTCTCCAAAGAAGAAGAAAAAAACCCCAAACAACTATGCAGAATACCTTTTGTTCAAAGAGACAGGTCTGTAGGTGGAGACATTAGACCAGATTTCAATTTAAAGCATTAGTAGTCATGTATAAGATACAGTGTTTCAACAGGTGATCATCCTACCCTGCTCTGTACTGGTGCAGCTTCACCTTGAGTACTGTGTACACTTTTGGACACCACAATATGTAGTGGGTTGACCTTGGCTGGATGACTCCCTATCACTCCTCAGATGGATAGGGGAGAGAAAATAAAGCAAAGGGTTCGCGAACAGAGATAAGGAAAGAGAGAGATCACTCACCAAATACCATCACCAGAAAAATGTGCTCAAGTTAGAGATATTAATTTATTACAAGCAAAATCAGAGCAGGATAAGGAGAAGTAAAATAACACCTTAAAACCACTTTTGCCTCCACTCCTCCCTCCTTCCCAGCTCTACCTCCTGCTCCTCCTGCAGCACAGGGAGACAGGGAATGGGGGCTATGGTCAGTTCATCATACATTTCTTCCACTGCTGAGGGAGAGGAGTCCTTCCCCTGCTCCAGCATGGGGGCCTTCTCACAGGAGACAATTCTCCATTAACTTCTCCAGCATGAGTCCATCCCACAGGCAACAGTTCTCCAGGAACTGCTGCAACATGGGTCACTCTTCCGTGGGGTGCAGTCCTTCAGGCACAGCCTGCTCCAGTGTGGGTCCCTCATGAAGTCACAGGTACAACCAGGAGACCTGCTCTGGTGTGGGCTTCTCTCTCCATGGGTCTGTAGGCCCCTGCCAGGAGCCTGTTCCAGCACAGGTTTTCCAAAGGGTCACAGCCTTATCTCAGGCATTCACCCCCTCAAATGTGGGTCTCCTCCATGGGCTGCAGGTGAATCTCTGCACCCCCATTGTCCTCCATGGGCTGCAGGGGAATCTCAGCTCCAGTGCCTGGAGCACCTCCCTTCTTCACTGCAGACACTGGGTGTCTGCAGATTTGTTCCTCTCACATGTTCTCACTACATTCTTCTCTGATCACAATTACATCTGCACAATAACTTCCTTTTTTTCCCCTACTTCTTAAATAAATTATCACAGAGTTGTTACACTGCACTTTTTCAGAAAACTCTATAACTAGATGCCCCACAGAACAGCAACACTTACTAGATAGCTGTCTTAGAGAGATAGTCCAAAATTCATATCCTGCATACGTCTGAAAATGCTAACACTTACCCAAATACTTAACATTGACTCAAAACACATATGTTATCATTTGGAAAATTAAGCCCTCATCTCTGAATATTATTGTGAAGTCAATTTCTAAATTTTACATACAGTCTTTATGTTTTCTTATGATTAATGTATTTCCTGGACATATATTTACTGATAACATACACAGGGTTTCCACTTCCTAGTGAGTATTATCTATCAAAGAATTTAGTAGTTTACAGCCAAGTGAAAAAAGTCACTTTATTTGTTCTAAATCTCTGGTTCATTTTGTAAGAGGCTTGAAAGATCAAATGTTTAATGATCACAAACTCTCCCTAGTATTTGGTTGCTTCCCAGTTACCAAACAATTTTGAAATATATTTTTGTGCCATGTAACACCTGTCCAATGATGTTCTAAGCAGAACTTGAAATAAATATTTACCTTTTCTTCCCACTTCTTTTCCTCTGTATTTTGACCATCTGCTTGTATGCAGAACTGCTGCAACAATGGAGGTGCAGGAACATTCTGAAGGGTAATTGGATGTCTTCCTGAAGACCAATCAATTGTAGTATGTCGATCAATTGAAAACAGCACTCAGAAGCTTTCTTTTCTACATTTAACAGATTTTGTGCTATTCTAGGATGCAGAAACAACTCCAGCTTTCTTTAAAGGGCAAAAATGTAAATCTTAATTCAGCATTCAAAATATAATTTTTTTTTGGTGTTAATTTTTGGAAATACATTAATAAGACAGACTTCTTTGAGATTAGAAGAAATTTAGAATTAGACTATCCATCTCTCGGAGTCCATTGAAGTCCTGTGTAATGAGTACAATTCTTGAAGTCCTGGTGAGTTAACACTGACTAGATCAAAGCTAAAAAAAAACTTCAGAAGGTGGAATTTATTAAAAACAAAGTCCCTGCTTAAATGCATTGTTTATGAAATGTTCTAGTTTGCCAGCCCTAGAAACTGGAGTCATGTCTATTCCAAATAAAAGGTTCTCTGTAAGTGACAGCAAGGTAGCTGTCCTGTATTTCTGCAGTAGTGTGAGAGACAGGAGGGATGAATGCTGGGGAGCAACCAGGAATATAAAATGTGTCTAAAGTTGGAAATGTGTAGGGAAAATGCTTATCAGATAGAAACCATCTGCCCACTATGTTCTGGAAAGGAATTCAGATTCCAGAGAAGTTCAATTCAGTTGTCTGACTTTGTTCATGTAGTTCTACTAGGAGTACAGAGGCCAGGTTTAGACACTTGCTACTGGCTTAAATGGTCCATGTGGTTCTCATCCCAATTCTGCATCCATGAGTAGTGGAATAAAAGGGCAAACTTAAATTCATGATCTAAGAAGATTCCTCTGTATCTACTAATATGTTTATGCTAATGGCTGAATAGTTGTGACTGGAGCGATAAGACAGACCATTCAATTTCAAATTCATCAGTATATTATGTAGTAAATGTAATCTGAAGGGTTAAGCATTTTTTTTTTTGTAGCAAAAGCATTATTTTTTATTGACGAAGTCCACAAAGAAGAAGAAACAATGCTTGGTCTTCTAATAACAGCCTTCAGCATCTGTTTTTATTTCTTGTTCTTTCTATTATCAGCATATTTATGGTACTGCTGTTTGTAGGCTGAGAGCTTTAAAAAAAACCTGAGAGGTGGTTAAATTTTCAGAAGATTCACAAACTAAATTGTTCTTTATAGTAAAATGATTAACAGAAATAAGGAAAGAATTTCATAGCTTTTCTCTCCATTGAGAATACGTCTCAAAAAACCCCTCCATGTGGATAAAGTGAAAGTAGAAATAATGCATATGGTAGTGTCTGCAGCAAAGTATGTCATCTGGTTTTGCATGCCATCCAAGCAGAAAACTGGAAGGAAAAAACCCAGAAATCATTGGAACCTATTATATCTTTAACTTCAGTGCATTTCACCTCATCCTTTACAACAAATTTCCTTCCTTGTCCTGTCACTTTAGTGGTTTATATTAAGAATGGAATGCCTTAATCTCCTGGCTGGAAAGAAGTCCTTTACTAGTAAGCCTTGTGTGCTATGGTTCACTTTTACCACAGAAACAGATGTAAAAAAATACAGTTCCTACCATTAACATAGTAGATTGAAGCAATACAGCCTGCTGCAATACTGGGAAAAATGTAGTAGATTTAATTTTCCTATCCCTTCATAAGTGCTGAATTTAATTACTTGGGTGACATTCTTCCTGCAACAAGAAGGAGATTTTGAACCATATCAGTGAATTTACACAAGAAAAACATTTGGCCCAAAACTGGAGAATACTTTCCTAGCTACTTAAGCACAGGCACTTTGCAGAAGGAAAATGGAAGTCATTATTTAAATAAAAAGACTTCTGATTATTGTATGACAGGGAGTGGTTAATGAATTTTAAGAGTAATATGGATGTTGTAAGCCACCTACTGTTTTTGTATCTTACTGAGAAACATCAAAAGATGCAGCAACAAAATTATTCCAAGTCCATTTCCTTCCAGTTCCCTGTGTCCTACCCAGGTTTAGTAGCTGACAAAGTTTTACTTGCCAAAAGCTAATGGTAGCTGGTATTGTGTTGGCCCAAAAGAGTAATCATCATTTTAGCTAAGGTTATAATGACTCTTCCCGCCATTACAGCTCACAGTTGGCAGAAGACCTACAGCAATTGGACTGAGAGTCCTTTCTAACAAGCTATACTCAGGTACTTGTGTTGTGTCAGTTCCATATTCCCTACTTTACAGATTTTTCTGCACTTGGATGCCTTGCTTTCAAGTTAAGCATTTTTGCAGTTGACATTTGTTTTAGCAATTTATAGCTGTCCTGGGAATATATCCCAACTCTCAGAATTAAAGTGTTGTTGGGAGAGAAATGAGGAAAAGTCTTCTATAAATCTTTCTGTAAAAAGATGTAAATGAAAATAAAAACTTTTAAAAATAGTCATCTGCTTAAATACTGTGTGGGGATGATAAAAAAAAAGATGGTGGGCAAATAATATTGGCATGATTGACGTATTTTCAATTATTTTAATTTATACCTGATTAGGATTTGGATGTATCTCCAATAAGAAAACTCTTTGCAGTGTGCACTGTTACTTTGCAGCAAGTATTCCACTTAATTTTAGTTCAAAATGGAAATTATTTAGCTAGCATGTAGGCTGTAATATCAAGGTCAATAGATCATATCTGATGTTACCAACAATTATTCAATTACTTAAAACACCAAAGCTTTTTCATTACTGTCCACCTGCTATTCTTAAAGTCCAGAGGGAATTTTATTTTAACATCCAAAGGGCTTTTTAAAACATATTTCATACTTTTTCCACTAGCTTTTTGTTCAGATGTTGAAGCACCAAATACAAGATTGTTGTCACTTTGACAAGGGCATTACGTTCTCAGATACACATGAATTTCTACAGCAGAGGTGAACAGGCAAGCAGTTATTCTGTGACAACAGTACTGATAAGAGGAGGTGAACAAAATGTCTCTGTCTGTATTTTTGCCTGTGTACCATATATATGCTACTGATTTGTAGCAGGGTATGCAAAGAGATTGTTAGGCTGCCCTTACTCCCCTAAGTACCTATTTTATTTTCTTTTTACCTATTGATTTTTTTTTCTTGTTTCTGCAAATAGAAACAGGACTCCTACCCTAATTCACACAAGCAGATAGGCAATATTTATGCTGATTTTGTATAAATGCTTTCTTTTATTGTACTACCACTTAGTTTTCCAACAAGAAATTAGGATTTCTCTTTCTACATGTAAATCATTATTTCCTTTCATACCATGCAGCTGAACAAAAAGATATAAAATATTTAAGTAACCTTAAAGTCAGTGGAAATAACTGACCCTTTGGAAAATGGCCTTGGGTTGTTTTCCTTTAGAGCAGTTATAGAAACACCAAGGTTAAGAGCATATCCCTCACTACTAACATTGTATTTTCACTTCACTGTTACTCCATTGAGGAACTGGATAAAGGTGAAGCTTGAGGAGTGACAAGGAAGGTGACTCTTACAGGAGAAATTGATGTTAGGGTAGAACTCTCTTCAGTCAGATTAATGGCTTGAATCAATGGATCTGAGATGTCCTTCTGTACCCAGAAAGTCCTGCAGTTTCTGGTATCCTTTTATCTCCATCTTTTGCTGAAAAATTAAAACATATTTAGAGATAACTTTTTGGGGTTTACAAACCAAATAAAGGATAAAGATGACAAACCAGACGTAGCTTCAGCAAAATAGTTGAAAAAAAAATCAATTCCCAGTGTGTAATATTTTTAAATAAATAAAACTAGATGTTACCATTGCAGTTGTGACTTTAAAGATTTATTGTGGAGCAGAGTTCAGCAAGGCTTTTTCACCATATCTTCTCCATTTTGGCAGCATTTGGTAAGATAAAAAAGAATCAAATTACTTGCTTTAAAATACATACTGGTCATAATTCAGTGGTATGAAAACATTGTGATATAGATTGTGAAATATTTTTCCAAAATATTCAGTGATATGGCAATACAAGATTATTCACTGACTGTGACAAAGGGTAATAAATTCTAATGCCCTAACATAAGATTTCTTCATAATCTAACTATGGAAAGCAGAAATTGCCTTTAATAGTTTTCCACAGCTTTAAGAGTTAAAAAAAAATACAAAAATGAAATGTTCTTAAGAGAGAAAGATGTTAACTGGCAGAAAAATAAAATAATAGTTTGAAAGAACAACAGTATATGTTAGGATTAATGGTCTGATGCTTGAAAATATTGATGCATTAATTGGAACATCTAATTAAAAAGTACCATTTAAAAGGACTAAATCATGTGAGAGAATTTGATTCATGTCAATTGTTCGTTACAAAAAATAAACCTAAAAATCATATTGTCAGAGTCAGTCCTTTAATTTACACTTCTGGATTAATAAGAGAATTCATATGTTGGTAGGTGACTCATTCTCTTTGTTAATTTTCGAGTTTAACACAAAATGTAACAAATTTAATTCCTGGTTCTCACATTCGAAAGGAGACTTACTGCAAAGACATTTTCATTTTATTTCAAGTGAAGTACCAATTTCTTTAAAGATATTAGAAGTGAAAGAAATAAGAAATGAAAACAATATGATCAAACAGAGTAGATCTCAAAAAGGCACTTTCAAATATATGTGTCCTGGTGGAATCTATACCGTTGATACAGGAAGACAAGTAAATTTTTTAAGAATGGGATTCACCAAAGCAATTCCCTCATTATCAAAAGCTGCCTAAAGTTTTAAGCAGCAAAATCCCCCCTCTATCTGGTGGTAACATTCCTCCTTATGCAGCCCAGAATATAATTCACCTTCTTTAGTCGGAGCTGCACACTGCTGGCTCATGTCAAATTTTGTGTCTACCAGGATCCCCCAGTTCTATTTTGCCAAGATACTTTCCAGCTCCTTGGTCCCCAGTGTGCACTGTGCATGATGCTATTTGTACACAGGTGAAGGAATTTGCACTTCGCTTTGTTGAAGGTTCAAAAGGTTTCTGTCAGTCCATTTCTCCAGCTTGACAAGGCAGCACAACCCTCCGGTGTATCAGCCACTCATCCCAGTTTTATGTCATCACCAAATTTGCTGATAGTGTGCTCTTCCCCATCATCCATATCACTAATGGAGATGTGGAATGGGACTTGACCCAGTGCTGACCTCTAGGATACATTGCTAGATACTCATCTCCAAGCAGAATTCATGCCTCTAATAAGTAGTACGATGGTTACGATCCCAGATTACGATCTGGGTTATAGACCCAGAGACTTTCTCCTAAAACCCTGGTGTTGAAGAAAATCTACTTCTCTCTAGTGCAGAGGTAAAATTTTGATTTGCTTATCTATTTTCCTGCCATTTTTAAACCTGTTTAAATTTTCATACGGATACTTACTTAGGCCTTAGATATCTATGGTCCAGCAACTTTAAGGCCTGTGATTAATCAAGATTACAAGCACTGATTAAACGCTGATTAAATTGGGAGGAAAAAGTGGAAGTATATACAATAAGGCAGATAACTGAGGAAAAGCATTAGGAGGCCTTTGACACCAATTTGCCAAAATTCTGAAACATAAACAGCTGAAATAAAGGTAACTGGAAGTGAACATAGATGAAAATTTTAACTCAGTAGAAAAAGATCACAAAATGGCACGTTCTATAAAGACAGCCATTATTCTGAACTCACTTTCTGGAAGAGAGGAATAGTACATAAATGTATATAAAATGAGAAATCAAATGAAAAATACATAGTGATGAACCATGCCAAAAATTATAGATTTTGACAGATCGTAGTTATTATGAGAATGACTGACTGGAGTAAGAATTACTGAACACATAAATAAGTTTCTGTGTGTGTGTGTCAGTCTCAGATTTTCTGCTATTTTTATTTTATTCAACTATGCAGAATGTCTTGAATGACCAAAATGATCTGAAGCAATTTAAAGACCCATTTAGGAAGCAGTTCACAAGGTGGAGTGAAATCTATGTTGAGCAAACTTGAAAGGCTTTGGAGGTTTGATTTAGATAAGCATGCAAAGTGTGAATATTTATTTGAACCTCTAATTTCTTGTAGCTTGTTTTTGTTCTGGATCCAAATGACTCTCTCAAAGCTATATTACATGAACATTTGCAGTAAGGAAGAATATATTATCAGCTTTTAAAGTATTTGAATTTGAGCTGGAAAGAAATGTTTTCCTTTTTGCTAGTGAAGTATTACTCTATATTTGTACAATACTGATATGTCACAGAATCACAGCATGGCATTGCAAGTGGCTCCAGCCACTCTGTCTCCTGAGGAGAATTCAACCAACCAGCTGTGGCGGTCAGCAACCCACGTTTAGTACATCACTGCAGTTACGGTGAGAACCCATGAGTCCTTTGTTCTGCTATTTGCATGTTTTCCCCTGATAGGTTAATGTTTTCCCCTCCAGTTTTATGTAGGAGGTTATGTATATTCATTTTCCTTGTTTGAGATGATACGTTCTAGGAAGTTCTTTGTTCCTCGATGCCCCATTGGATCCTTCCCTAAGTTCCTCCTATGTGTTGTTCCCATTGGTTCCCTTACTGTCAACCCTGCCTACTTGTCCCTATCCCATTGGATGTGATCCTGTTCCCTGCCTTTCCTATCCCCACTATAAAATCCCTGAACCCTTGTCAGATCCTTGGCTCTCCAGTTATTTGTCTATGTCATTTCGCCAGAATAGATCTCTGCATGGTGCACGTACGAAGAGTCCCCTCTCTTTTACTTCTTTGCCTTTGCTACTGCGTACGCTCACAACAGTTCAAGGGAAAGCTCTTTCGGGTGAGGCGCATACCCTGTCTGCCTGCTTGTTTGTTAGTGTGTGCCTGCCGTAGTGTGGACGGGTCCGTGGCTAGACCTCCGGGCTCTCTTTCAACTAGCATGCAGCGCACTGTCATCACAGAATCACAGAAGAAACTTAGTTGGAAAGGATTCGCAAGGATCATCAAGTCCAATTCCTGCACAGCACTGTCCTCAAGAGACATGCCATGTGCCTGGAGAGGATTGCCCAAATGCTTCTTGAACTCTGTCAGCCTTTTATCTGTGACCACTTCCCTGGGGAGCCTGTTCCAGTGCTCAACCATCCTCTGGGTAAAGAACCTTTCCTTAATATCCAACTTAAACCTCCTCTGACACAACTCCAGGCCACACCCTCAGGTCCTGTCACTGGTCACCACAGAGAAGACATCAGTGTCTGCTGAACAGCTGAGTGACCTCAGCTGCTCCTCATACGGCTTCCCCTCAAGGCCCTTCACCATCTTTGCTGCCCTCCTTTGGACACTCTACAACAGCTTTGTGACCTTACACTGTGGTGCCCAAAAGCTCACACAATATTCAAGGTGAGGCTGTGCGAGCACAGAGCAGAGCGGGACAATCCCCTCCCTTGCCCAGCTGGCGATGCCCCCAGGACATGCTTGGCCCTCCTGGCTGCCAGGGCTCTGCTGACTCATATTCAACTTTTCACCAACCAGTGCCCCCAGGTCCCTTTCCATGGCACTGCTTTCCAGGATCTCATTCCCCAGTGTCTGTACATCCAGGTGCATCCACCATCCCAGGTGCAGAATCCATCATTTTCCCTTGTTGAACTTCTTGTGGTTGGTGATTCCCCCAGCCCTCTAACTTTTTGAGGTCTCTTTGCAGGGCCTTCCTGCCTTCAAGGGAGTCAACAGCTCCTCCCAGTTTTGTATCATGTGCAGACTTGCTCAGTATCCCATCCAGTCCTGTGTTCACGTCCTTTTTGATGAGATTGAAGAGCACAGGGCCTAAGATGGAGCCCTGTGGAACCCCACCAGTGATAGGTCATCTGTTTGATATTACACCATTCACTATAACTGTTTGTGCCTGACCTGTGAGACAGTTGCTCACCCATCACAGGATGTGTTTATCCAAGAGACAGTATAGAAAGCTTTACTGAAATCCAGAAAGATTACATCAACTGGCTTCCCATAACCAGCTAGGTGGGTTACCTTGTCATAAAAGGAAATCAGGTTTGATAAACAGGACTTTCCTCTTGTGAAACTTTGCTGGATGTGACCAGTGACTGTGTTGTCTTTCAGGTGTTTTTCAGTACCATCCAGACTAATCTTCTCCATAACTTTACCAGGCACTGAAGTGAGACTGACAGGCCTGTAGCTTCCAGGATGTCTTTCTTCCCCTTCTTGAAAATTGGGACAATGTTTGCCAGCTTCCAGTCAGCTGGCACCTCTCGGGATTCCCAAGACTGCTGAAAAATCAAGAGAATTTTTGTGATGACATCAGCTCACTCCTTGAGGATTCCTGGATGAATGCCTTCAGGCCCCGTAGATTTCTAGGGATCCAGCTAGAGCAGGAGATCCCACACAGTTTCACAATCAACTGGGTGTTGATCATTGTCATAGGTTAGCAAGCGTAGTCCCGGAAGGGACGTCCTTGCTAAGGGGTGCTTACAGTTTCCTCTGGGAACTGATAGAACCTATCAGCTGGCCAGTTTGAATATGGACAATTCTCTAAGCCACTTAAAGTTGTGATCACCTCTGTGATCCACATTTAAGAATAGGCAAACTCCCCCTCCAAGCTCTCTCTCGTTTCCGGCGCTGGGACAAGTGGCTGCAGGCCCCGTGTGGGGGCCAGCGGGCCCGGCCAGGCCCTGCCTGGGCCAGGCCGGGCCGGGCCACGGCCATCCTGAAGCCATGGACCTGTTCCAGCCGTGGAACCCCCCCCACTGCCTTGCCGTGGGCAGCCGGAGCGGCTCGGCTCTCCCCCCTCTCCACTGCGATAAGAAAAATACAACATTCCAGCTGCAAAGCTGCAAGGCCGAGGTGAGATTAACCCTTTTTATTGCTGTGAAGAGCTGAAAACCTGAGGGAAGAGAGAGAGGAGATGCTTAAAGCTGAAAGTCTGTTGTGAAGCTATGATATATCAGAGTATCCTGTTGTAATTTCATGAAGATATGGGGGGTGGAGTGTTCAACTCGTGAGCAAAAGCACCTGCGCTGAGATAGGCAGATGCTGACGCAGCTGTAATTTCATGAGAAGTTTGGACAGGGAGAGATGAACCAGATGAGGACTTTTGCTCCAAACGGGAAAGGAGAAAACCTCAGTCCGTAGAGATGAACCAGATGAGGACTTTTGCTCCAAATGGGAAAGGAGAAAACCTCAGTTCCTAGAGATGCTCCCAGAGATAGTCCTAACGATGAAGATGATGAAGACCCTTTGCTCCCAGGGAAGGAGAAGGGCCTCTGTTTTTGTTTCTGAACGGCTCAACCTTAAAATTGTACCCCAGAAAACTTCAAGAGTGGACCCTCGAAAGCAGTTGCGGGAAAAGCTGCAAGTCGGGGGAAAGGACTCACACGCAGGCAGAGAGACTCCTCTTCCTAAATGGACTGAACAATATTTGGAAGTGGGTGGCTGTCTCGTTGTGATAATGTTTTCATAGCATGAGCAAGAAGAGACTTCTCTTTCTAAATGGACTGAACAAGGTTATTATGGAAGTGGTAAACAGACTGAACATCTTAAGGGTTGTCTTTTCACATTGTCAGTGGGAGAAGGGAGGAAGGTGGGGGGAGGAGGAGAGTTCTGAAGGTGGTATGATTTTTTTCTTCTTTTAGGTCTGTTAATAAACTTCTTCATATTCTTTCAAGTTTGGTGCCTGTTTTGCATTTCTCCTAATTCTTATCTCACAGCAGATAAACAGTAATGAGTATTTTGGACCAAACCACTACACTAAATTGGTGTTTCCGCCCGGTTACAAACCGAACCCGCGACAATCATTCACACAGTCATGGTCCTCCAGCTCAGGGTACTGAGACCCCTTTGGTCCATCATCTGTGTTGAAAATAGGGGTAAAGAATCCATTAAATATCTCTGTCTTGTCCATGTCCCTGGTTGTGAGGTGGTCATTCTCATCCTGTAATGGGCTGATGCTATTTTTACACTGCCTATTGCCATTAATTTACTTGAAAAAACTCCATTTTATTGTCCCTCATAGTTCTGGTCCGGTTCAACTCCAGTTGAGCTTTGGATGCACAAATTTTCTCCCTACAGTGGCAAGCAGCATCTCTGTATTCTTCCCATGTCACCTGTTCTTGCTTCCATTGGGCATACACCTTCCTTTATTGCCTTATTTCCAAGAGAGGATCTCTGTTCAGCCAAGCCAGCCTTCTGCCTCACCTTCTTGACAATTTGGGAATTGCCTGCTTCTGTGCCCCTAGGAGGTGATGTTTAAAAATGACCAGCACTGATAGACCCCATCACCTGCAAAAACATTTTCCCTGGGGACTTTACTTACCAGTTCCCTGAGCAGTCTGAAATCTGCTCTCCTCGTGTCCAGAGATGAGGTTTTACTCACACTTTTCTTCCTGTCAACACAGATTAGAAACTCAATCACTTTGAGATCACTGTTGCCAAGACAGCTGCCAATCATAAAATCCTGTCTGTTGACAAGCAGCAGGTCGAGAAGGGCATCTTTCCAAATTGGGTCCCTTAAGACCTATTCCATAAAGTTGTCATCCAGGTTTTTAGGAATTTTCTGGCATGGGTTGTACCAGCTGTGTGATGCTTCCAGTTAATTTCTGGCAAGTGGAAATCCCTCATAAGGACAAGGGCAATTGACTTGGAAGCTTCCCTTAGTTCCTCAAAGAATAATTCATCGGTGTCATCATCCTGGCTAGGAGGTCTGCAGTAGACTCCTATAATGTCATTCACATTTTTTGTTTGCCCTTGATTCTTATCCAGAGGTTCTCAACTATGCCATTGCCAGCTGTGTCATGAAGATAAGAAAAAAAATTAATAGAATGGAGAGAAAGAGCATACTATCAAGTACTGAAAAGGGGAGGCGAGTTACCCAGGGTATAAATACTGTGGACTCAAAGTCCCTGTCTTATTTTTTATGGGCTATGAATGTTGCTAATTGACCATGGATTGAATCCATAATAAAAGGTTATATCTCTCAAAACTAACTTTTGAACAAAAATACACATGAAAAGTAATATTGAAAACATTTTAAGAGGAATTCTTGCAGGTATTCACTGATAGGAACGTGTCCTAAGGATTCAAAAAACACCAGTGTATAGAATTAACTGAAGATAAGAGACGAGCACTAGGCTATTTCCGTGTGCTATGTCGAACATGAGTTGTGGAAAAAGGCTTAGAAACTATTTTAAGAGATCAAGTGAGAAAATACTTTGAAGGACTCAGGTTGATTAGCAGCAGAAAATACGGTTTTAAGAAAAAAAGAAATTTATGCATTAGTGACTTTTTTTCCCTTCTAAAGAAAACCACTGCAGCTTCTGAGTTGAAGAGAGAAAACTGAAACTTTACTGTTTGAAATATTTTGGCAAGATTTACATTGCAGGTGTAGAAGTTTTAATAAATAACTGAAACAGTAGAATGATTCATTGGCTAAAGGATAATAAACAAAGAAGTTTCTTACTGAAAATTTCAGGAGTCACTAGAAAGTAGGAGTTATTGTCTGGATAGACTAATAGGGTGTCTTTTGGGCCAGTGTGAGAGCTTCCCCAAAATCTTTTGTCCATACAGTTATTTTAGTGCATTACAAGACTCTGAGACTAGCTCAGCCTCAGCAGGACCGAAGAGAGGGACAAGGGGTAGACACGAGCTGTTGAGGTTAGGGAATGAGACCTCTTATCTCATTTTGTAATTTCTAGAATAACTAGACAGAGATCTACTTGAACATGTTACCAGAAAATTGTATCGACTCTTATAAACTTTCTTATTTTTGAGAATTTTCAGTAGTTTTTAGCATGTGTTTGATATTCAGCAGTCACCCTTCGAGCTCAGTGATTGAAGAGATGTCATGTAGTATTATTTCTGTTTCTTGAGTAGATGAGCAAGTGAGCAATATTTTTGTGGTGTTGCCCAGTCCTGCTGCTACAACTGTTGGACCAAATGAATATAAATTGACTTTGTGCCAAACAGACTTTTGCTTTCTCACTTCCTTGCAAAAAGTAAAGGACAGAGTTATCACGTTAAATCTTGTAGTGTTCAGATATATTAGACCAAGTTGTGGAGCTCTACAAATTACTAAAGTTGAATTTCAGTTGTCAAATTAACAAAATTTGAGAACAGGGTTCATGCTCTATTTTCCTCATTTTTCTACTTATGTCTGATGCTTACAAACTCATGTCAAAGGCTCCACCCTTCTTTTGTGAATTATCATAGGAAACAAGGGGAAAATGGAACAGAGTGGCAGAGCACCAAAGCTAACACAAAACTGTAAACCCATAGCGACAGAAGTTGTACATAAGTTCTGCTATGTACGGAAATAATAGTCCACAGCAGTGGAGAAATGAAACATACAGACTACAGCCTTCCAAGAGTGTTTTAATCTTCCTTAATGTTGGAATAACAGAATTGTTAGTGAATGCAGCTGTATTCCTTGTTCATTTGTCATCTTATTAAGTGCAATGCATATCTAAGCCATGTCTCATCTGGTTTTGTTCATAAAATGGAACTTAAAAACAGTTATTGCTTCTCTAGATAGTGTTCACACCAGTTAACACATTTTTAATTCTGTCTTTTAACTTAGAATATCCGTCTTGCAGCAAAATGTAAATGGAAGAATACACATTAGGATGGAATTATTTCTTTTCCAAACAGAGAAAAACCCCAATCACAGATGATACAAAATGGTGAAGGTATTGGGATAGGAAACCAACAGCCTCATTTCTCTTCTGAATTATGAACATTAGAGACATAAGTCAGCATACGTTTTATCTAGAGAGAGTTCTGACTGTAAGGCTATTGCCTATCCAAGCCTCTATTTACTTCTAGCACTACATAGTTTACAAATACCACTGGATTGTGTCATTTTCATCTTTTTCCCCACTAATGAATAACATTTTCAGCTTTCAGAAGCAAGGAATTTTTTTATGAAAAAAAATGGTTGCCTTGCCAGTTCTAAGCATGCTAACAATGTATCATTAGAGTAGTTATTCGTTTAAGAAAAAAGAGCTCCAGGAGGGACAAGTGGTTCAAGTTTAATATATTATTAAAACAATTTCAGTGTATTACTGTATCAGTATTAGTTTGCAAAAAACTGACAGCAAAGCTTGCCTTTCTCCCACATTTCACAAGAATGGTCCCAGGAGAGAGAGAGTCTGCAGCCAACATGCTTTAATCTATGTGAAAGTAAAAATGGCTTTTGTGTCTAACACAGAGACATTACAGGGTTGGCTTTTTTCCTTCTGAAGGATGTACATTAAGGGTTCAGAATAATAGATCAATGTTCAAAACATCCCAGAACTACAATGCATTTTTCAAATATCTGGCTTAGAAATGAAATTGTGTAATAGTAGTGTAATAATATGTTCTCTTCAAGCTTTCAGGGTCATCTTTTCTGTTTGCCAGGTCATTTGCAGAACTCATAGGCATGAGTGGTTAATGTAAATCAGGATATGCTTTGATAATGAAAGGAAAATTCAAGAAAATCAAGAGTTTTAGATAAAGACATACTTTTTTGGCAAGTTGGTTTGATTATATATTTTTGATTGGGAGGTTTTTTGTAATTAGCAGCAGAGATTATATATTATTTCTCTAATAAAGGAATTGGCTATAAATCCTATTTTTGTAATTTTTTCCCTCTTAACTAATAACTACATTTTGTTAATTTTAGTAAAATATATATCCCTTTGTTTTAAATTTGTGTTTCTTTCAAAATTGAATGGAATGAAACAGCAAAGTTTTCAGTAACAGAAAAAAAAACAGATAGCTGGATGTCACTCCTGTATTACTGGTATGAGAAACATTTGCATCTGTAGATCTCTTCTAATCAACTTACAGGTCAAATAAAAGAAAGGTTTGAGAGCTACACAGATACTCTACAGATGGATGTTTGAAATTCCACATTTATGTGTTTTATTTTGGTTTCCTTTCTGCTTCTGGTTTCTGTTGCTTTTGCATTATTTTTTTTTTTTTTAATCATTAGAATCCAGAGCAATGTTGTTAAAGACACTGGTAAATTTTCATTTATTTTGAATTCCATATAATATTGAAAAAGAGACAGAGAGATGGGCAACACCTGTTGGCAAGGAAAGGTTTGCGGCCCTGTTATAATGTATTTTACTCCAAAATCAAGCAAGTAGTATAGGGAAAGCAGGATGGGAAAAGCTAGACAAGTTGAGTTACCTGTATGCTGTAAGAAATTAATCTTTCCTGATACATCAGTTTCCTAATGGTGATTGCAGGATGTAAAGATTTCTCAGTGTGTTGGCTATTGTGGTTTAATTTAAGAAGATAAACAATTAGTAGAATTGTAATTTAAGAAAATTATTTAAGAAAATTATTTAAATTTCCATTAGATATTCATAATGTACCATTAAAACAAGTTGTATGAATGAATACTAAGTCAAATATTTTGCTGTTAATACTTAAGTAATGACTACAATGCAAGTATTTTTGTAATTATCAGAGCTTCATCTTGTAGAGAAGTAACTAAAAGGTCCCCTAAATTCTCATTTCAAAAGTAGTTTCTGTTTGGAAAGTATAAATGTGAACCAGGAAGAATGATTGTCCAAAAATTATGATCATCATAAACTCTAATTCTCAATTTAAATGTATTGAATATAATAAATACATTCAGTTATATAGTCACAAAACCATCTTACTTTTACCATTATGTAAAAATTGCCACATTGAACATTGTCCTTAAAATTACAGTACTGTCACATTGATTTATTCATATCATCAAGAAACAGGTAAAAGATGTCATTTTAAATGCAGAAGATAATTTTCCAAGATTATATGACTATCTTGCATTAGTTCACTGTTGTGTTGGGCTTATGTGGCCAGATTTTGATTACAGGGGTGGCTTCTGTGAGAAGCTTCCAGAATGCTCCCCCATGTCCAGCAGACCCAATGCCACATGGCTCCAAGATGGACCTGCTGCTAGCCAATCAGAAATGGTCATAGCACCTCTGTGATAATGTATTTAAAAAGGAGGGAAAGTTATTGCACAGGTGTAATTGCAGCCAGAGGAGAGCAGGGTGAGAATATATGAGAGGAACAATTCTGCAGGCACCAAGATCAGGGTAGAAGGAGCGGAGGAGGTGATCCAGGCACTGGAGCTGAGATTCCCCTGCAGCTCATGGAGGAGACCCATGCCAAAGCAGGTGGATGCCTGAGAGGAGGCTGTGAACCCCTGGGAAGCCTGTGCTGGAGCAGGGTTCTGGCAGGGACCTGCAGACCCATGGAGAGAGGAGCCTATGCCGGAACAGGCTTGCTGGCAGGACTTGTGACCCTGTGAGGGACGCACTACAACTGTTTCTTTATTTTACAAAAAAGCTGAAAATTATTACAATTTTTTTTACATAAACTCTATGGGGAGGAATTTGCATTTTTAAAAGCTAAGACCATCCTAATGATTAGACCATATTCCCCTAGTGATATTTAACTTCCATTTCATTGAAACTAATAGACTTTATGGAGCTATGTACAAGGGCAGGATATGTTTGGTTCTGTTTCTACCTTTCCATCAGTTTTCATATTTAGAGGACCAGAGGCTAGAGCCACCAAAGAGGGGCTTGCTCCCAGCACTCCAGAGCAATCTCACATATTAAAGTTATTGTAGGCTGACTGCAGATGGGCAGGTCACAGTCTAGTATTACTTTTAAGCTGGTTTTTGAAGCTGAGGATTGAGTGGAAAACCCGGTTCTATTCCATTGTACTTACATCGGACAAGGGGGACGCAGAGTTTTGAAAACTCCAGAAAACCCAGCCATCTACTTCATTGAATATTTTCCCATTACAGAAGCTGTTGACAAAAGATGCAGGCAGGTTCACAAGATGGGTGTCAGGTATATGGCAGGAACAGAAAATATCAGAATTGGTGCTGAGGATGAGAGGGTTCTCGGAAAGAGGAAATAGTACAAAAGTGCTCTTGAATTTTCATCTACAACAGCAACTACACACCAAGAGTGACTGTGTAGTATGCCCCCATCCATAATATTTCATTATCAGAAAGTCTCAGAGATAACTGAAAGCCACAGTATCACAAAAATCTCATGCTTTTATATTTTATTATTTTGAAAATGAAGAAGGAGGTTTTGTGAAAATTTTGTGCCTCTGGAAGCAGGGGAGGCATAAGTTCCTTTAACCTCATTTTACTCTTCCTTAAGATTTTATACTACATCTAACAAAAATTATATAGTAAATCCTCATGTCACAACTGGCATGAATCCTTGTGTTCCTAAACACCATTCCTGCACTCCTGTGCAATCAAGAAGTTCAGTATACTGATATTTGCAAGTGTAGAGTGTGGAATCTCCTGGGAGTGATGAAAGTTGTGTTATATTAGATCTTGATGATGAATCATTACCAAGTAGGGAAAAAAAATTATTCACTCCATTAAATTTTCATGCATGCTATGTTTTTAATTTAATAAACAACTATGTAAGGACATATTAAAATGTATTTATTGTTTTGGAGGAGAATGAAAACTACTCTTTCAGAAAGCAGTTTTACTAGTTTTGTAAAATTAATCATATTTCACAAATTTTCTAGAATTTTAAGTGTTGTACCTTAAATTACTGACAATGAACCCTGCAAAGGATACGTGTGTTTATGGTTCTGTTTACTCTAATCTCTGTGGCAAATGAAACACTGACATAAAAACAGCCACATTTCCATTTTTCATCAACTGTGTTGTTGATGTTTAGAAGTAGGTGGGCACGCTTCACATTTAACAAATGATCAATTTTAATGACAAATACATCTCTGTGTGGTCTGCCATTTTGCAGGCAGAGCATTTATCCCTGCCAGCACTGCTGTGAATTTCAGTACATCAGCTAGACAAAAGTGAACTCAGTCTTTTACCTGCCTTTGGAAATATGCTGCACATTTCTGATTTTCTTCTGAAATGCAGCTGACCAGGATGCAGTGCATCTTAAATTAACAGGAATTAATCAAAGAATAATTATCACTCTGACCCCATGACTCTTTCCCCATGACTGTACACCTAGTCACCCATGCTTGCCTGCACAATTCCTTTAAAGCATGCCATGCCACAAAGAATGTGTGTGTATGTGTGTGTGTGTGAGAGACAGGACAGTCCTGCTGTTCTGACAGCTGTGGAAGGACACAGGCATCAGAACTCTGTTGACATAAAGCTGTTCAGAAGAATCTCTTGCAGTGCTTTCATTTTACATAATACATGCACATTTGTTGCGGTGTAGTATACTTTTGTACAAAATTTGTTGATACATCCTTCTTTATTGAAATTCTGCTTTGCACGACAAAAAAAAGATAACCCGTGAGTTATGCCTTGAAATATGTTCTCACAGATATACAAACCCACTTTTAATAACTTCTGCTCTCCTTCACATAAATGCATATTCCATGTGTCTTCTATAGCAGGTCTAGGTATAAGCCTGGCATATATTGATACCAGGCTGCAGATGAAATCTTGTCTTTTGAATGCTGTGAGTGGTGTGAACCACTGTCAGCATTAGGAGTTCCATGCAGGGAAAGAGAAGAAATGTAGAGAAAGGTCATACAATAAAATTTCTGATGAAATGGAGTTGTTAGCTACAAGAATGGACCCTTGCATTGTACATGGTTGTTACACTGTTCTTACGGGCAGCAGAAAAAGTCTTAGCTTGTAGAGCCTCTTTGTCCCCGATTAGCAGAGATCTGAGGTTAGGAGCTAGAAAAACCCTGACATGCATTCAAGTTTTAATTGAACTTGAGCTCAGTTTGTTCAGAATTAAGAGCAAATTCTGTCCATGGACATGGACACTGGAAAGGCAGCAAAAGGGGGGGAGGATGTCTGTATCATTGCTTTGATAGTTGAACTTCCACCTGTTGGTTTTACTACTGCATAATATAACAAGGTTTCTTTTTGTCCTTCATCACAAATTCTAATATTTTCTTTCCTGACCTATGGATTGCAGAAAAAGAACAGAAAAAAAGCAATGAATCACTTGGATCCTGCAGTGTTACAAAGCAGCATCAATTCTTGATTTATCACCTTTCATTATATCAGAATTAAAAAAAAAAATACAAATAGCTATGAGAAAATGGGATAAGAAAAATGAAGATAGTGTGGGCAGAAGTAGTTTTCCTCTACATTCTTGGCTGCAGATATTTAGTATTCTGCCCATAGTTCCAGTCTTTTATCCTGCCTGCCTCCTGTTTCTTGTTTTTCTGGCATTCAGCCTTACTTTGGCTGAGCTGATAAGAGGCAGCTGGCACAAAGACTTATTTGCATCTTTCTCCAGCTCTGCAGTGACTCAATGTGGTAGGTAACAGCTATGGAGGTGGAAAAACTTGGAATAAGCTAAGATTCTAGAGGAAAGGCAAAAGAGAGAATAAGTAATTAGATGGAAAGCAACATCAGCATGGGCTACAGAGATCAATGCTTCTGAAAATACACGGTGGGGGCAATAACACTCTTCGGACCTTCAGAGAAGGAGACTGATTCTCTGCAAACATGTTCCAAAGAATGGTACACTAGATGTGGTGAAGGATAAGGGATTTATTTGGGAAAGGATTCTTAAGTTGGGGGTTTTCTTCAGATTTTTGCAATCTTAATTAATTTTCATAAAAGCAACAATACAATGATGGTCTTATTTTTCAGGTTACCTTTGTATTTAACATAAAAGTAACAAATATATTCAATAAATTCAGTAAGCATATCTATGATGAGTGAAGGAAAAAGAAATTCTCAACATGCATAGCAACTTGCAGTGTTTTCTAATCTGCAGTCTAGAATATTTGTTGTTTTCATTTCTGGTTTTGTTGGCTTTTAAATGAAGAAAGATATTTTATTGTGCCCACATTAACAATTTCTCTGTCTTTCTATTTATGGTTTACGCCTTACTCTATAAGGAAATGCGTCCATAAATGTTCTTTAAACTCCTAAAATTATGGAATGTCCTAAACAGCAGGAATTACAAAAGTGAATGTTTCAATAATGAAAAAAATGCAGCCATGTTTCTTACATTTCTCACATGATTTCCTCCTGAATTATTCATAGGAAGACTTGAATACCAAGAATAGAAAGTTTGTTTCTATTCATGATTTTACTTATCAGATCATTGCATAGGTTAGAAACCTGTTTGAATCCCAGGTGATTGCTAGTGTCCTTAGTTTTGATTGCGGATGCTTGTTTTGCAGATAAAAGAGATATATTTAAGCAGAAGCTGAAATTGATCCCTTTAGCATGACTAAGAATAAGCCTTATCTTAACATGTTGAAATAGTATGAGAACATAAAATAAGGCTTTTCTGGATCAGATCAAATGGTTCCCTAAGTTCAGTGACAATAAGATAGTTCTTAGGGAAGGCACATAAATCTGACCAATACCTGATATTAATTTTTCTCATGTTTCTCCACAGTCATTGGATTAATGATCCTGACTGCTCTCTTCATCGTCTGGTTTACAAGACTATTTCTGATTTTTTTTCAATCCCTTTTTTGAAGCAGCTGATTCCATGTACCTCCACAATCTCCCCTAGAAAGAGATTCCAGAAAGTTTCTACCCACTGTGCAGAGAAATATATTCTTTCACCTATTTTAAGTGGATCTCCTGGTTGTCTCAATGGATATTCTCTAATTCTAGGGTCAGAGAATTAGGTGGCTAACTGTTCCATGTTCACCTTACGCATTTCATTAATGAATTTGAAACCATGATCTCACCTCATTCTTCTTCTCTACAAACTGAGGGGTGCACAGTTGTTTTAATTTCTCTGTTTGAGGAGGTGAGAAGCCCTTCATCATGTCAGCTGCCCTCTTTGTGCCTATTCTGTCTCCAGGAAAGCCTTTTTGAGATACAGAGAGCAGCAGTACAGGTGCCACTACAAAACCTGCACAATTTAAAGCTTTCCAGAGAAAGGTACTAATGTTTCTCCCTTTCTCAGGAGAGGAAAAGGAAGATAGAACAAATGATATCTAATAGTCATTGTACTTAAAGCAAAAATTTGACGGCACTGAATGGGATTTGAGGAAGATACCATAATAGAGCAGAAATAATTTTCAATTTGTCATAAAACCTGTACAAAGTGTGGTTATGTAGTTATTTCAATTGCACATAAGAATAGTTTTCCATGGATAGGCAATATATGATTAGTTGTATGAGGAGTAAAGCTGCAGATTTTGTGACTGATCTGAATGTTCTCTCCTTCCATGTTTGTGATAACTGCCAGTTATTTTGTGACAGAAAATTTTGAGATCAGACAGTATCACAGTGACAGAAAGTGTATGTTGTACTCCACTACAGAGTAATAAGAGTTCAGCAAGAGTATAAATTGTCAGGATATCAAGAAAGGGTTTTAGAATTCAGAAAGACTGTTCCCCTGAGAGACAGAGATGAGAGTTTCTTAGGCTCCAATATCTTCAACTGATAAGACTCAGGAAAGGCTCATACACCTCTCACAGTAATAGATGCTATTATGGAACTGTCATTAGAAAATCGTTGACATTCTAGCCTTCCCCTAACTGTGTCTGATAGTTTTAATGAGATCCTAAATAAATTCTAGCATGAATAAAAATAAGGGGGGTTCATATCATCACATGTGATTCTATTTGTGCAGTGTCTAAAAAAGCAAATTACACACATAATTATGTATGCTATTATTTTGTCAAATAAAAGAATACAAATACTTCCCCTCCCCTCCCCCCCAAAAAACCCAAATTCCCAATCAGACCAGAAAATACACAAACAAACCACCTTTTCCAAAGTATTTTCCTTCCTATGATACAAGACTGGAAGAAGGAAGCAAAAACGAGGTTTCTGAGGAATTTCAGGAGGCTTTGCTTTTATTGTTTCCTTGTACAAGTATGACATTTTAAAAGTACTTGTAAAAGTATGCTTCTTATATGTAACATCTTCTCCAGACTTTCTTATTTATCAGAAAATCTTATGGATTGGACTACTCTTTCTTCATGACTGAAATTTTCAGCAAGACTTCTGCATTGTTGCAATTCTCTCATGATACACCACTGTGTTCCTTGCAATATGTTCCTTGCAACCTAACTTTTAACAAGTGAGTGCTGAGACTCTTGTTAGGTGGAGATCATGTTTGGTCTTGTTATATGTCAGGAACCATTTTTTTCAGGTTGCTGAGTGCATTTTAGCTATTTTATTTCAGAGGCGTGAATCT
Source organism: Corvus kubaryi (assembly GCF_017639235.1). Classification (NCBI taxonomy): domain Eukaryota; kingdom Metazoa; phylum Chordata; class Aves; order Passeriformes; family Corvidae; genus Corvus; species Corvus kubaryi. The sequence continues at coordinate 10,695,456 of NW_024582073.1, forward strand.
TTTGTCTTTGGCAATCTACTGTCTTTTGTGCTTAGACAGGTTTTCATGGTTTTTTACATAAACTTAATATGGTTATTTACTGACAGTTTTTGCTCAGCCTGAAACAGAATCTTGTCACTTACTGTTTTAATGTTCTTTTCATCTTCATCTGTATTAATAGGATAAGTTGTGATTTTCTGCTGTACTGAAGAAAATATGACATAGGGCCCTTCCTGGTTTTTTCTTTAGTTCTTGCAATTCTAAATCATGCAGGAGGCTGATAGACAAGGAATTAATTGCTCCAGCTCACACAAGTCTGAGGTAAACCACTTTCAAAGCTATGCAAATATTTGTGATGTGCTGTTCCACTCTTGAAGTCATGAGTTTGGTTTATATGCTTGGTAGAAAGGAATTCTCTTGCAGAGTGAAGTGGACAGAGGAAATAAAGAGCTGGTCTTGAGATATGATATCCTTCATGTAAAGATGTTCAAAGCAATAACTGAGTATTTCTTTTTTCTTGGTGATTTGTAACACAGTAATGAAACATAGATTTAAAAGAAACATAAAGATTTTAGTTATAGGCTAGCTGTGTTGAAATTAGAATAAGAAAGAATTTAAGCTTGGCTAGAGTTAATTAAAATAGTTAGGAGAGCTAGAACTGAAATGGTTTTTAAGATGTTAGTAATTGATTACTAAATAATTGCTGATCTCTCATTTGTATGTTTGTTTAGCTGTGCTTAGAACGAGGAACAGAAACATTGATAAGTTGGTCTAGGGAACAAGGACAGTTACCAATTTCCTCCCTCTGTGAGAACCTATTCAAAAGTCACGCAAGAGGAAATTTGGAGGTCACTAAAGTAACTAGGATTGTTAAAGTTCAGAAGGGGGAAAAAGGTCAAAATGAGGGAGATGTGCTTACTTCATCTATCTGGGACCACTGACCCAATTCGAGACCACTGACTCAATTCAGAGCACACACTACGCATGCTTAATGACATTAAAGCTAATTTCCATATGAAGTGGAGAATGGGAGGGGTCATTGTTATAAATATGTATTTGTATTTTGGATATTCATAACGTTTGTGGATAAATGAACTCTGTAACCATTCATACCTCGACACTGCGTATTAGGAAGCTGTTCCACGCAGCTGCCCGGCGCCAATAAAGCATACACTTTCTAACTTTAAACTGTTAGAGTGTTTGTTCATCTCGGATATCAATATTAGATCGATATTCATATCTTGGTAAATCAGTAAAAGGTGGGTACACCAGAGATGGAATGCATCCAACTGTTCAGTCAGTAGATTCTTGGCACAAAATATCTCTGGGTGTAAGTACTACTAAAAGACATATAGGGCTCACACTCATATTTAATGTGCACTGACAAACTAGTGGTACAATTGCTACTACTACAAATTATTACAGATCTGGAGAAAAATCATATCTTTGCAGCAGAGATAAAGGAAAAGAAGATCTGAATGTCTCTCTGTGTTCCTGCTGCCTTTTCTTTTTTTCTTTCATTTTCCTTAAATATACATTTTCCACAATTTTAACTTATATTTAGTGACCTATAACCTCATCTGTTTTCAAGGGCACTTCAATTTAAGAGCAGCAGTAACAGCAACAGGAATAGCAGAAGCAGCAGCAGCAGGGATTCTGCCTGTGTAGCTATGAGAAGTATTTCAGTAATGAAAGGGATAATTGGGGCTCCCTGCCTCTGCTGTAATTGAAAGTCTAGTATAGTGCCTTTTTATTTAACTTTATTGCTTAAGTTCAAATTGTTGTATAGAAGGGAAAGCAACACTAGAATAATGTCTCTACTAGTGCTTTCCTGTCTGTTCACCAGTTTGAAATCTAGCATTAAAGTTAAAAGGAAGAGCAATTAGACATATTCTATTATTAAAGAGGAAAAAAACTATAATTATAAATTTCAGTAATGAAAAAGGATTGCTTACCAAATATTTACTTACAAGTTCTTACTATCAGGTTATCTCCAGTGAGCTGGGAAACAAGTAACATGGTAACACAATTGCCCAGGTAATTTATTCTGAATTACAATGGAGAACCTTTTCACTATGAATTGCAATGACTTGTAAACTAAATAGCTAAAGCTATCCCATCCGCTGACAAAGCATAACTTTAAATCTGCAAAGTGTTGAAGTATTTTCACTTTCTACTGTTTCAGCTGCCAATGAAGATATGTTGTACATTGCACAGTACTCTGATAACAACTATTCTTACACAATATGCTTGTCAAACTTTATTAACTTTTTTCTGCTGTTCTGATATCTGAGTCTCTACAACAGCACACATGTGAAGAGAAATACAATGGGATTAACCATTCTAAATATATGTGAAATCTTATGCTCATAATTTTCAGTTATTTGTATCACTGTGGGGAAAAAAAAGCGATTTTGGAAATAAGTACTAATTATGGATTTGATCACTATGTTTTCCATCTTATAAGAAACTGTAGACCCATAATGCTTAGTCTTCCTCCCATCCTGACATGGCATCAGTTGGCTTCTGTTTTCAGAGTAAAACCCATGTAGATGCTCTGCAGCGATGAATCTATAAAGTCTAGTTTTGTCCCTATCAGTACATATGTTATTGTATTTCAAATAAAATAATGGAGCTACTATGGACATACCTCCTTTAAAATTAGAGCAAAAATTATATTTAATTCATGGGCTTGGAGAGGGATATTTGATATTTTACAGCAAAATTCAAAATAAGAAATGCAGGGAAAGAATCTTCAAGGATATGAAATAAAAAGAATTTATTGAAAATCATCCTCTCCTGCCTTCATGAAAAGTGACAGTGCCCTGTCTGGTTTTTGTGTTTGTATATTTTAACAGTTGCTCAGCACTGTAAACTGTTTTTAATAGGTGGATATTTCTAGTATGTGTAAAGGGATGGAGACTCTTTTAGACTTTCCATTCTATGTAAGTTAAAGGTTTTTTGAGTCAATACATGTCTAATTCATGTCCTGTGAAGAGTCAGTCATCCTATGCTAGTGTTAAAGAACTGCCATGGAAACACAGAAGTGAAGACAAAATAGGAGAACAAACTGAGGTATCATTGTGATGTGATGTGATGTGATGTGATGTGATGTGATGTGATGGAGAAGATCTCTGACCAAGCTGAGATTGTGGGAATTTCATTGCTATGTAGTCATTACCTTAATCAAAGCTAGAGATGAATTTGGTTTGGGTGCAAACAGAACAGGGGAAGTAGGCATTATAAACTAATAACTGTGTGAGTTCAAATTGATCTGCGTAATGTGAGTCCTTGGACAAAAGGTTTATTTATATTTACCATTTTGGTTGTCTACTACTTACAAGCTATTTTGTCTCTGTTCACAACTCTGTGCAAATAGTTCCAGTTAAATAATCCAGTTCTACTTGGATTATACTTTGGTGTGCATCAGCTGCTGAAAGCATCCCCATGTCACTATCTAACATCAAAGACAATGGCCCTTGTCTCAGAGCACCTACTCCCTAACCTGACTCAGCAGAGCACACAGAATTTCAAATTACTGGACAAATACAAACAGTTGACCCCAAGTCAACTCTCCTTCCTAATGGTGCTAAAAGATTCAGTGTTAATGAAAAAAAAAAGTTTGTGGTTGCATTTTTTTTATATACTTACTCAGCTCTGTTATGATAAAGTAGCTGGTAAAGAATGGCATCAAAACTTACCTTTATTTCTATACCAGAGAACTAGTGCTCTGTTGCTACAGATCATAAAAATGGGGTAAGACTTTTGACACATCTTGTCATTTCTACCCTAAATAGCCTAGAAACCTAGTTAATTGAAATTCATGAGGAATTTTACTGCCTATGGCACGGGGGTTGGAACTAGATTATCTTTAATGTCCCGTCTAACCCAAACCATTCTGTGATCCTATGGTAATTCTTTCAAGTTCCTTCTGGGCAGGTCAAATTAAATAATTTCCATTGCCATTAGAAGGTAACATTTTGCCTCTACTGTGCTGCACAGTAAAGAATATTTCCTGCACTGTCCTTAAAGACAGATATGAAATACGAAATCTGAAGTTTACTTGCTTTATTTGTTGTTTTGGCTCCAGCACAGTATATACATGTAAGAAAGACTTGTTTTCTCCCTTCTGTATTTTTTTTCCAGGTAATATTTTGAGACTCTAAGTGTTTTGCCCAATTGAATGACTAATGGGAAAGTATAAAATGGAATATAGTTTAAGATTTTTTTAAAAAAATATTGAATTTTCCTGGATATTCCCAGTTTCCATTAAATCTGAAAAAAACCCAGAATATAATGACTGTATAATTTAAAATGGGGACCTAAAACATGGTTTCATTCCAGAAGAATGAAAATATTCTCAGTTCTGAAAAGCAAGCAGAAATTAATAAATACTAGAATCCTTTCCTGAGTATTCATTAAAATTTGAACTGTTGGGGAGCCTTAGCTTTCCTTTCACAGTGGAGTGCTAAATCTCTATTGATAAGGGTAACAATGTGAAAATTAAAATCAATAATGGAATTACAGAATTCTTGCAATTATACAAGAAATTTTGTTATAAAGAAAAGAAAGCTTTATATATGTACTGAACAAAGCATTTGCATATCAAACTTGCTGAGGAGCTTGATGTTAGGCTATCTATAAGGTACATGAGGTTTGCCCCACCACCACCCTTAACATGCAAAACAGAAACTATTTTGCTGCTCTCATAAGTGTTATAGCTATTTTTAACTGCAAAGAGTGCATATTCTGTGTTCCTGATAATAGTCTGTGAATGTTGTAGGAAAGGTCTATAAAAAAAGTGGTGAAATTTTACTCAGTGCAGACTGAAATTAGAAGAAAATATGCTTGATATAAAGGTGGAGAAAATTCTTTTCTAGGACAAACTGGAGAGAGTGCATTTGTATTTGGGATTATGATTGTGTGCACACTGCACACTGGGACGAGGCAAGATTGCACATAGTCACACACTATACAAAGACTGGATTTATTCCAAGATGTGGGCTGCATTTCAGATTGATTACTCTTTTAAATGAATGATCTTTTCTTTCCTATTCTATTACTTCAGCTTCTGGACATGTAGTTGCAGTCTTGGTGAGAGCAGCACAGTTAAAATGCGCATAATAATAGGTATACTTCCTTTATTCTGCAAGATATAGAGGTCAGAAATGTTGTTTATGCTGGATGGATGCTTACAAACTTATGCTTTTCCTAATGGAACAGTTTTGACAGCTGAGATTGGTTCAGCTTCATGACATTCAGAAATGCATCAGTACATGTCATATTCTTCACAGCAGGATATTTTATGATTGTGTACTGCAAATTACTCTGCAAACACATAGGTATAAAATAATTTTAACATATTAGGAATGAGGAACCAGAAATCCAATTAAAGAATATTGTGTCCATAAAATACAACAATATTATATCTAGGGAAAAAAGATTGTTAAAAAAACCCCAAAAACCAGAAAAGAGAATTATGCCTCTGTGAATGATTTTATTTGTTCAAAGGAAAAAAATCTTATAAATAAAAATTAGCATTATTTCATCAGGAAACTCACATATACCACTAATCTTGATTAAAATTAAAATTTTATTTTGAGAGAAGTACATTGTCAGGGACTTCTGTCTCTCCTGATACAACCAAGATGAACCTTAGGGATACTCTACCTTCTTTCAGCTTGTAAAGCTTATGTCTTCAGCTATGTGAGACGTTCAGCATGTGATGGAATTATTGTACACTACTTGTTGGTAAGGAATAGTCACAGGGATGGGTAATTCTGCCAAGTATTCTCTGAGGTGTTTATTTGTTACTCCTTATTTCAGTAAGTGACTAATTTATGTTGTCAGAGATTTACTGCCTGCTGTTTAGCATGTGACAAAGTGATTCCAAACTGTACTGTCTGAGTTACTTGAACTGCAGCAAGGCTGGTGTAATCACAGTGTTATATAAGTGGAATTTCAATGGAAACAGTATAGATACACCCAGGGAAGTGCAGACCACTCTTTTGTTTCCTTTATGTAAGATGTTGCTGCTGTACTGGAGCATATCTGTAAAGAAAGAATGATGAATTGAATATAGAGTTGTTTGTTTGTTGGTTTTTTTTAAATTCAATAGCTAATTTGGAAAAAAAGAATCATACATTCCTTGTCAACTTTTTAAAAGTACAGAATAGCAGGAAAAATTGTCTGTTAATTCAATAAAATGTGTGGTTAAAAAATGGAAGGAAAACCTATATCCAACAGTTGCTACTCATGTCCCTTGAAATGGAGACTGGAATAGAATGTTACTGTCAGATATAAAGAGACAAATTTCCTTGTCTCAGCCACATGTTCAGCTTAAAAAACAATGAAAGAGCTCCTACACACTAAATACTAAACAATAGTTTCTGTTCTTATGTTTATAAAGTCTTACAGCCAGTACCCAGTAGATAAATTTGATCATATACCCACTATTGTGTTTTACAGTCCTGTCTTGTTCTGAATTTGTATTTGAGAAAATAGATAGTATGCAATCATTTTTTGTTCATCTCAGTTTATTCAAGTCACATTTCCAAGTGGGGTTTTTTTCTGTAGCAATAGGGGACAGAATTTTTTATTTAATGGGTAGAAAAATTTAAAAACATGCATTGGAGAATGCTCATTATCTAAACATTTTTAATTCTTTCACCTTGAGCAGACAGTGCTGTGAAGAGAACAAAACAGAATTTCAAATCTTGAGCTAAATATTGTAAGATTTGGGACAGAACCTGATGACCCAGAAACAGTTTCTGTTTTTGTGGAAATCAATGTTGTGGAAAAAAAAAATCTTCTTTAAATGTGGTATTTTCATTACTTTTGTAAGATTAACAGGAAAGAGATGCATCCAAAAAAATGAATTGGTGTTCAACATATGCCTTTTAATGTTATTGTGATGAACTAGCAATAGAGTCCCTCACAGACAATCCACTTTTGATCAGCAACAGCATATGTTAGGGATTTTCTCCTCAAAAATAGATTCCACCATGGAACACCAGTCCAGAACCTTCTATGAACATATCCAGTTTCTCTACGCCGAAGCAAAATCGATAATCTTCACACAAGTTTGAAACTAAACCCAAAGTATGCTACTAAAATAATGTCTCTGACAATGAACTTTCAGTTTTAGTGACTCAAGAGACTTCTTTATTGAACTTGGTAATAAATCAACCAACTTTATAGAAAGACAAGATTAGGGATTTTCATAATAGCAAAAGGTTAAGCAAACCTCTATGTTGTTAGTATTTTTAATTTACATCTTTAATGAGGTGTAACATCACCAGAATTGCTGGTTTGTCTTCCCTCTATTTGGCTACATAGGACTTGAGTTTCCTTTGATGTACTTGCAGTCATCTCATATATAAAAAAATTGAGAAGCATATGAATTTAGGAGGCAAAAATGGTAAGATTTCCTGCTTACCACAAAACAATTTGCATGCAGATGGGACATTTCCATGGACCAGCCTAATGCAGGCATGTTATCACCCATCAGAACACTGAAATTGCTTTTAATTACAATTTTGTAAATTTAATAAACTTCATGTCAACATACTAAAACCTCAGACTAACAATATAATGTTTCTCTTTGCAACCAGAAAGTGTTGAAAGTGTTTTGCATCACTTTTCAAAACTCAAAAAAAAAGTGACTCTGGCCTTTAGTCTTTTTATTCATTTGTGTCTTCACAAGAATATCTTTCTAAGAAAGTATTATAAAGATAAAAGCTCACATAACAATGACATTTAACGCATATATGATTGTCATAGTTCTGAATTATTATCGAAATTTTCTAATTCATTCTTTTTTCCTTTTAGACTTTTAATAGTAACATTCTGTATGACTGCTTAGAGGAAAAAAGTCATATATATATATAGGAAAAAAATATTAAAACTTACACAAACTATTTTGTTCATTTCTGGGAGGGGATAGGTGGTTTGACCTTAGAACAAATTGAAATTACTAAAGTTTACCTTCAACATCCTCTGAGGACTCAGATGTTTCAGCACCATGAAATGAAGCTGCCAGTAATTCAGATTTATGAAACTTGCTGTAAGGTATAGAGTGCATAAGTTAATATTTTAACATGTTATATTTATAAAATTGATCTCAATGTCCTTGTTCTTAAAACAAAGGCAAAAGCTAAAAAGGAGCAAAATTAGCTAGTGTGTTTGTTTATTTTGATATATCATTCATTAAAAAAATCTGCGTGTTCAAAATAGGTTAGGTTTGGTAGAACTGAAATTTGTTTTCCTTTATAGTAGCAGCATACAATACTCTGACAGAGAAAAGTAAATAAAAAAAAATTTACTCCAGTAAGGTTCTTTTGGTCGCTAACACTGAGATAAAGAGAGAAGGGCATTTTAATTCATGAGGGCAGCTGACAGAGGGGAGGTGGCAAAGACACCTCTTGATAACCCTGCTGGCTTCCTTCATGCTGATCAGAGAATACTGCATCTGCTTGGGACCCCCTGGCTGTCCTGAGGTCTAGTGCCTGCCCTTCAGAAAACAAGGTCTTTAGCAGGTGACTGCTTTAGATGCAAAGCCAAATTCTGGCAAGTTCTTGGAGAAACCTGACTTCAACTCAAAATCCAGCAGTACAGGTGCTCTGGAAAGGTGCACTCTATAATAATGATACCACTAATTCTTCTGCTGAGTGTAAGATGTCCTTCAATTTAGAGTGTATAATGAAAATTCATGCTAATAAATAGAATATAATGTAGAATGATCCAGTATATCCTTAACACTAACTGGTTATTAATTGTATTCTTAGCATTTCTTTTTGCTTAGCAATGTCATTTACACTTGATTACAACTGTGTATATGTACACATACACAGCGTTATAAATCTATACCAAGTTCTACTATACCAAGTTCTACCAAGTTCTCAGTCACATTATGTTTAAGCAACAACTATTAAAATTAAATAGGAGTAATAAAAATATAGTTGTCAGATAATGCTAAACCAGATTTCATTGCTAACAGTATTCATACATAGCAAAATCTGAAATTTCCCATCCTCCTAAATAACACAGACATACAAGGGAAAGGAGCAGCAGAAGACATTTTCTCCACACAGCACCAAGATTTGCAAAAGCAATACTGACAGAAATGGGCTCACTGAAATAACGTGAAACTGGACTTAGCAGGGAACTTTGTGGGTGATTTCTCAGAGCCTGATCCGTGCTGGGGGCAATGAGAAAGAGGGGAGGGGTGACAATTTGAATAGTGGAAAAGATTTTAGATTCCTGTAGAAAAGAAACAAGGACAAATTAGATGGGTTTTAGTGGACACTGACTTTCATACCATATGGTCCAGTGCAACAAGTGTAATTGCCTGCTGACTTTGGGCATGAATTAGAAATACTAAATAGTAGTGGAGTTTGAGAACTGATAGGCATCAGCACAAGTTTCAGTCCGTGAGCCTCAGATCTTGCTAAAGCCAGTCCCAGCAAGGGATTTTAAAACTGCCTGTGGCATTTTCAAATCAATCTATCAATCCGTAGGTAGCAATGTAAAGAATGCGCAGCCAGCAAAATACCTGTTCCAGCCAGTGACAACTCTGATAGTGCATTCTGAGCAAGCCACAAGCAATTCAAAAGTCCTGCAAGGAAAGAATCCCAATAAATGAGTCTCTGTTCCCAAGAGGTTAAAACATGATTATAAGGATCAGGAAAAAGCAGTGTCACTTGAACAAGGAATAATACATTAAAAAATTAGGTGCACAGAAAAAGTACTCTTGCATACAGATCACCCTAGCTTATTACAAAACTCATCTTTCTGGTAACTTTTTTTTTCCTTGGAATCTAAAGCCTATTTTCTTCACTGTTGCGTTGTTTGGTTTGGTTTTTTTTTTTTTTTTTGTTTTTTTTTTTTTAAGTTACCCAGAGAAAAACTGCAGCATTTCAGGCCAAACTTAAATTAATCCTGTAAGGCCTGACCAATCAATGAAATGTTCTCTTCTTTGGAAAGCAATGAAACGTGGTGCAGCTAATTGTTATTGAGGTTACGATAATGTGTTCTGGAAGAACATGGTAAGACAGACTTTAGAGTCAGATTTTAGTGACAGAGCAACAAGCTCACATTGGTAATGTTTGCTTTCCCATGAAGTAGTATCTGTAGGTGAACTCTAAAATGGGCTTTCATTTCTGGAAGATGATATTCAATTAACAGTGAAAACCTACAGGTAATGACAGGACAAGACTTGCACAAAGGATTCTCTGAATGTTAGTGGTTGAAAATAAGCCGTATTTCTCTATGCCTGCATTTCCTGGAGCCTTTTGGCAGAGACCTAGTTTATTTCTGTTCTATGAGCAGCCGTTTGGTTGATTTTTTTCCGGTACATTTGGTATTTCTTATCTTCCAATCATCAAGTACACAAACAGCCAATCCAAAAGCAGCATTTTTTCTCCCCTAGATAAAATTCAAACAAAATGGAGAATATTTGTTTTGGAAGTTTTTTTACATGGAATGGTGTTTAACTCAGTATTTTTTGTTCTTTAAGGCCAGCTCCTACCTAGGTGTACAGTGATTAACACAATGATAAATAGAACTTTAAAATTTCCTCTAATATAGAAAATACTACAATAAATAAAGTGTATTTCCTTAAACAAGCTTTATATTAAAACAAATATTCACAACTAAAATAGCATTTTATGAGACCTTGCTAGTCATATTCATCAGAATTGTGGTTAACGAGATCATTTAAATCAAGTCTTACTGTCCATTTTCCACAATTGTCTTGGATTTGAACTGGCAGTTATCAAGCTACAGAACATTTTTGTTTTATGTGCTGCACTAGATTATTTGCTGGCATAAGTATTAAGGCAAATAATCTAACCAGACTAAAGGTAAGAAGAAGTATTTGGATGTAAGTGGGAAAATGTCAGTTCATTTCTCCAACCTGACCATTCCTGAAGATGTTATTTGAAGAAATATCAGAAAACAACAGTTATCGCTAAAACTGCTAAGGGGAAAAAAAAGTAGCTTTTAGGAAAAAAGACTGGAACTAAATTCCACCTGTTATCTGGTGTAAAACCAACGTAGTGTTAAGAAAAGAATGGAGTAATACACCATAAAATAGAAAAGCATGTTTGTTTTCCCATTACACACACGCACACACACACACACACACACACATATATATAAAATGTATGTATGACACAATTTCAATTTTTCTTACTGATTTTTTCATTTAAGTTTTTTTTCTGCACGTATAAAGGGAGTCCTAAGGCTGCTTAGATACCTGCTTGCATGCAAATCTGTTTGCCTTTCACAGAAAGCTTCTTCCTTGAAAGGCTTAGAATGTTGTTTAGATTAAATTCCTTTGCAGGTTATATATGTCTCACTGTGCCTCACACTCTTGGTAAATTGGTTATATTATGTTATTCTATCTTATCTGTAAGATAAAACTTTTAAACAAACCTATCACATTTGGGTTTGTAGGGCTTTTCTTTGGTTTTGGGGTTGTTGGTTTGGTTTGGTTTTTGTATTTCACTGTTTCCTTTTTAGTTCCAAACAGCTTGTTATCTTCTTTTCCGTATTGATTTTAACTACCTAGATTTTTTGCAGTCCAGAGTGCTAGGACTCCATACAAATTTATCCTTAAAAATCATATTTTGTATGGTCATGTGTTCAGTAAATGGCTTTAGATTAATTCCCATGAGATTACTGAAACATGAGGGCTACCCTAAATCAAAAGCAGTAATGAGCAAGTACTTTCTTAGAAAATAGACTATAAATTTATCCTGATTTTTGCAATCTGCAACATATTGTCACCATGTCCAGTTCCATTATTTCCCTCTGTTCCAAATGCAAATTGTATCTTATGCTGTTACATGAATATAGTTATTGTGACTATGCAGCATGTAGTTTTGATACCAGAGCAGCATATGAAAGGTAAAGAGAAGAAGAAAGTTACAGAAAGAAAGAAGGGATATTGAAATATAAAGCTTTTGTCAATTCTTTCTGTAACCTTTTCCATAATTCCGTGTTCTACACACTGCATAATTTTGAAGAGCATAGTATTTATTTTTATAAAATCTAAAACAATAGAAAAAAGAGAAAAATATTTACTTAAATGCTGTCAATGTCCCCTCTAATAGTTCAGTAAAAAGTGACAGCTGTGCTCTAGTGTTTTATAGTGGTTAATTACAAAAATATTTTTCCACTGGTGTATTTTATTTTTTGGTCTTTTATTAGGATAAACTAATTTTTTGTCATTTCACTAATGTTTACTACAAATTTCTGCTTGTCTAGATATTTGCATTAAAATAATTCTACTCAGATGTGTAAAACATACATATTTTTTAAAAATCCACTTAGTGTAGTTGTAGGATTCAAGTTCAAGGAAACAACGAGGAAAAAAGAGTTTAAGAGAATAAAAGTATACCAGCAAAAAGAATAGGTGATAAAAAGTGTTTCTAAATGATTTAGACTCAAAGGATGTAAATTAGGATTATGGCACAAATTGTAGTCTCTTTCTCACTCTGTGAGATGGAATAACAGAAACAAAACTGAAAAACAGGATGATGGTGTCTAAATCAGGTCAGGTTAGCAACTGTAAGCAGATCAAAGAAATCTACAATTTACAAGAGAAAAATGAATATTCTTCTTCTTCTTCTCAGAATATTACTGTACATACATTTTGCTCTGTATATAATTCTATTACAAAATGACAAAGGAAAAACACTAGGAAATTTACAAATTAGCAGTATTTAACATGCAGAAGATGATGAAGATCTCTGGATTGTTACAGCATCATGTACGGACTAAACTAAACCCTCTTACTAAAATAAGCTGTACAATATAGACACATCTCCTGCAGTCATTTTCAAGTGGACTTCTGGGCATCACCCGCTGTTGCCTGCTGTGGTGACTTGGAAACATGGGAAGCCATGAAAAAGCATCACTTCATGGATGATCAAGTTCTGGCTTCTCTGTGAAAAAGCATAGCATGCGACTTCAACAGTTCCAAGGTCTTGGGCACCTTGAGCCTCGGTACCACAGTGAATTATTCTCCAGAGCCATGCTCTCAAACACATAGACATTTCAATGCTTTTAAAGCATTAGTGATGTTCATCATGTGTTTAATGTAGGAGTGGAACTATGCACATCCATACACAGCCAAATGTGTGAATGCTAATATACTCCATACAGAAAGAGCCATTCTGGGTCTGGTCCTGACTCTGACTGTGCTAAATTCAGTGATTTGAAAACTGGAAGGGTACAGCACTGGAGTGAAAAACAACAGTGTTCTCAAACAAACCATAGCTACATTGCCTCAGAGATCAGTTTAGGAACAGCTAGTGCAAAAAAATACTGCATAATAGCAGTTAACACTTACCAGTGTGTTATCCTTTATCCTCTTCAAAGCACTTTACAAGCCTTGACTAATTAATTAATATGTATAACTCATCATTAGACAACATTGCAAGAACTCGGTGTATGATTCTCTAATAGCTGTTACTAAGAAGTCCCTTTGGGAGGCACTCAAAAAGGTTAATGATTAGTGTTGCAGAAGCCATTAGCTCAGCCTTTCTAGACCAGTTGCTTTTGTATATACTTAAGTTATCCCATATACTCATAATTTTATATGTATTTATGTCTTTGAAGCATGGGGTTTATATACTTTCTGTTTTCTAGAAAAAATTCTAGAGGAAGATATATTTTCATGTAATTTTCCTTATTATTTTGTAGAGATTTATTTGCATTCTATATTGTCCGGCCTGTAAGAAAACAAGTAAAACAAAAAAACAGTAATATAAGGGTGTTGTACAGTGTGCTTTGTGTGATGCTTTTCAGAATTATACAGTGGGAATCAGAAATGAGAAAATATTTGATTGCAATGTTGTTGCTTTTTGACAGCTTTCTGAAATGCTTTTTAGAAACTTGCTTCTTTCAATTAATGATAAAATCACAAGTTGCTTTGCTGTAGCTGTCCAAATCCAGGAAATACTGAGTTTCAGCCCTTTGGTGAGTTACAACAGGAAGTCTTTGAAATCTTTACTTTTAACATTTTATTAAGTTAGAGAATCCCAAACCTCTTTTCTGGGCTTCTATCTGGGGATTAGGTTAATATAGCTCATTTGCCCTTTAACATGCCACTTAGCAATAGCGTGCTGAAAATGACAGCTGGGGCATGACAGCATCTTGTTTAACAATATTTTGCCAGTATTTCAGTAGGTTTATGAGAAAAACTGGCATATTTTGTCAGTAGTGTTTATATTTAAGCTTCTTATAATATAAATAAAAGAGAAAAATGTGTGAAGTGTATACATATAAATGACTACTGCTCCAATTTAAAGAATTTCCTTTTTGTGTTTTCACTGAACAAAAATAAACCCAAAAATATATCCCTTTAGTTATGTCTACTTCATTTTATGTTAATCATGCCAAGGGACACATTTAACTAGAGAGTCTGGATCTGTACCTCCCTTCATCCAAGCCAATATTTCCCATATTTTCCTTCTAGTGCCTCAATTTCCCTGCCTCAGGAATTGGTTTGTCCAGAACTGAACCAAAGTGAGAATTGCAATTTAGGCAGTATAAATTAATAGGTGCAGAAGGAGCCAAGTAGAGCTAACTTTTTAACCCCATGTTATATTCAGCTGTACTAATCCTCCTGGAGAAGAATTTTTCCTTGTGTTCATTAGCCTTTCCTTGGAAAAAGATTTACAATATTTAATCTCACTAGAAAGTTTTCCTCCAAAAAAAAAAAAATCATTACAGATAAAAAAATCCTGAGTGAGTGACCTAAAAAACATTTAGAAACACTCTATTTTATGTTTTAAGAAAAAAAAAAAAAAGCATTTTTTACAAGTGATGCTAAAGATACAGAATCAAAACCTATAAATGAATTTGTGAAGTTAAGCCTGTAAACAAGAATATCATAATCTTCTCAGGGATGCAGACCTCAGTTTCAAGTTACTTTTCTGTGGCACAGGCATAGACAAAAGCTACTGTTAGACCCTCAGGTTCTTTTTCACTGGCACCAGCTGTATTCACACGTACAGTCTAAAGATGCTATTTTAACTTAGGACTTGTGCACAAAAGTTAGAGAAATAATGTTTGTCTTTCTTCATGAGAATAAAAAAAAGAATTTCTATATGCTCACTTGGCACTTACAGCAGTAATTTTGTTTATTTTTAGATTGATTAATTTCTATTTGTTTTGTTCATTTTAATTTGAACAAATACCTAATAAAAGATGAAAGAAATATTAAGTTAAACTCTGTTCTGACTGTATTTTGCAATGATTGAAAGGTAATTGTATTTAACTGTGGGTTACATTTGCACCAAGTTTAAAAAAAAACCTTTAGGAATGTAAGACCAGATCTCTTTGCCTCACTATTTTCCAAATACATAAATTCCAGTATAGTTTGGGTCAGTTTTGCAGGTGAAAGATGTAAGTCTGGGAATATTTCAAAAGACCATTTAGCATGTGTTCTTCAGAAATTATTTAGGCTAATAATATTGCAGAATAAAAATTGATAGATTTTTATCATTTCAGCAGTGTTTTCCTATAACTTTAATCGAGACTAATTTTAGTGTTTTATTTTATCCTAATTCAGATCAGAAATAAAGTGAACATTTGGTATAAATTTGTTTTGGTTTGTTTGTTTGTTTGTTTGTTTTCTCTCAAGGAAGTAAAATCCAGTAAGTTCTTTAAAAAAAGTTCTTTTGAAATTGTTATGAAAAAGTAAGGAGTATTTTCTCCTTTTCCCTTTCTCTATTTTGCCTTTCCTTTCTCTTTCCTTTTATTTTTAGTCCCTTCTTTTCCCTTTTCCTTTTGCCTTTTCATTTTCTGTAAGGGAGAAAGAAGTAATAGAGAGATTAAAATTGTCTTGTATTTAATTGGCTAAAAGCAATTAGATTAAATTAAATTAAAACACATCAAGTGACTACAGTTGTCTCCCCAAAAGGACCTTGCCATTCTTTTACCACACTTCCTTGTGCAAGAGGTATCTGCTACTACTATGACATTATGATAAATATTCCCTTCCCCCAAATTCTTTGTTTGGAGAGTACCTGGATGATGGCTAACTCAGTCTGCATTCTGCCAGTACCAGTGACAAATGCTAAATTTTGGAAACAGACACTATTCCACCATGATAGTCTGTGACATTCAAGGATTAACAGATTATTTAATCTATAGAACCCATAATTCGGTCAGAAACTGCCAAAATAAAAGATCTCTTCATTAATTAATGGTATTTTTTGTAGTAATATTCATCATAATGTTCCAATTACCTGTTAATGTGCATGTCACACGTGCTATTATAAGATTTGCACTGTAACTCATCATTGATTAACTGGATGATCATTTTAAAGTGCTACAGGAATTATACAAAGTAGCTGTCATCTGCTTTCAGCTATTTTTAATTTATGCTCATTACAGTTGCCAAGGATAAGTTTTTTGCTGCCTATGCAAATGTTATGATGCTCTGTTACTTAATAAATCCAAATTAATACTTTGACAGTGAAAGATTCAAATAAAAAAAAAATAAAACTCATGTACAGGTAATGTAATATGTTGCTAAAGAGAGGAAAATGTTCCTACATTCCTGTTAATTTTTAACAAATAAAAAACAAACAAACAAACAAAACCCCCCCAAAAAACCCAAAAAAACAAACTCCCCCCCACTAATTTTTAACAAATAAAAAACAAACAAACAAACAAAACCCCCCTAAAAACAACCAAAAAAACAAACTCCCCCCCTGCCCGCCCCCTCATTATTGAGTGCTTGGAGGTATTTAAAACTGCAATTAGTTTTATTCAGAGCAGAAATATTGCCCAAACTTATTAAAAACAAACACTAATGAACTGTAGAGTTAATGTCTTTTATGCAGATTGGAATACTGTAAACATGTCCAAAAAGAGGGGGTTTTGTAGTACGTATTGAAGCATACCCGAATCTGTCTTTAACATATAAAGACAAAGAGACCTGGATAAAAAATCAAGGTCTTAAGTTTCACATTGATGATTTTTTTTCCTCTCTTTTTCTAAGAGACCCTAACTGGGTCTTTGATATTCAAGGAAATTGAGAGTTCATGACTATGAGGTAATGGCATGAAACTAGCATCCAGATACTAGGCAAAAGATGATCTAGGTTATTAGCAAATGAAGAATCTTGCAATTAATTCTATTATTCCTTTGCAGTGAATTAAACTACTTAATTTATTCTTCTCCACATGAAAGAGTCTGGTCCATCCACTAATTGTATTGCTTCCTCTAATTTTTGATGAATGTATTTTCATAATGTTTTGTAATTTCAATTCTGCTTATTTTCTCCCTGATACAATGGAATTCCACCCATCAAGAATAGAGGAATTTTTTTTTTTTGTGATGTGGAATCTGTGTTGTCCCAGAAATTCTTTTAGCTGCAAGAAAATAAATACATTACAAGTTCAGTTTCCTTAATTGCTGCTTAGGGCTGTTGCTCGGTTTCAGCTGTAGAAACGGGTGTAATGCTACCATCATCAGAAATTAGCATTTTTAATCTTTTGGAAATAGAAAAAATATGCTATTTTTTAATGATATATTCTTTTGGCAGATAATACTTCATTCATTAGGTAACATCACTAGTGGAAGAGCTAGAGTGAACCTCATAATCTATTAGGAAATGAAACTTGTAGAATTCTCAGAAGATAGAAAGTTCTTTTAAATGGTTCATTTCATTATTTAGACAAGGAGAGACATTGCATTATGTATGACATTTTGTTCATGAAAGAAGAAAAAAATAGGCTCCAAAGTTTCTGGGGAAAAACTTAATCTGTATCAAAGTGATTAAAAGAAATAGAAAAAAGTGTCAGTGCAATGTGCATTTAAGCTAATCTTCTAGCAAAAAATGTTTTATGATTTGCTAATTCTACTTTTAGGGGCTGGATGGTGACTTAGCTGCATTAAATCTGATTACTTTGGAATGCTCTTTCAGATATTTTAAATGGAAAAGAAAAAATATGATTGGCTGTAAAAATAGTTTACTGCATTTGGACACAAGCTGGTGTTGAAGTATTTAAAAAGGAAATCTTTGGCAAATATCAAATGAGAAAAAATAATCCAATTTTATGTATACCAGAAAATAAGAGAGATTTTTTTATGAATTATTTTATGAAGAGAGCTTAAGAATTGACAATCTAAAAGTACCATATGCAAAGTAAGATTAAATTGAAGTAATGCTTCTTTAAGTATGTTAGTATTACACTGATTTAAGATGACATGGACTTAATATAAAACCATTTTTTCAATTAATTTATATATTGCAGATGCTTAACTGAATTTATAAAGAAATACAAACTGTGGTGTGGTTATGATTAGCAAAATAAGTCTAGAACTGTGGAAAGAACGGTTATTGAACATCTGTAGTTATAATTACTCCGTGAATGTTAATATTGCCACAAATTCACTGGAGTATCTGAAAGTATAAAATTAAAGAGATTATATTTTTAAAATTTTGTATAATAGAGTCCTGCAGAAAAAGTAAATGTTAGTCTAGGAGTTGCCTAGAGGGTAACTCCCTGTGTAATACATGTACATGAGCTTTGAATAAAAAGATGCCTTACTCTGGGCCCAGTAAACCATATAATAAAATATTTAGGTCACCAAGAGCTATAAAACTCCAACTTCCATCTGATGCCTTAGGATTTAGCTTTTATATTTTCAGGCCCTGTACCAGTTTAGTGTGTAACTCTAAAACTTCACATAGCCTGTTAGCTATTGTTAGACATAACAAACCCTCTCTGGACCTGGACTCAAGGACACCTTGTTGTCCCAGGCTCCAAAATATGTAAACTGAGCCTCTGGGGAGGGGGTGCAAACTTGGAGTAATTACATCATTACCTGAAACTGTAATTGGAGAATTAACCCTGTTAGGCAAATGGACCAAACTTATAAAAGTTTGAAAAACCCATGACCCAGGGTCCATCTTGGGTGTGGCCTCTTGAGTATACAAAGTACCTTTGAAGGCCCTTAAATAAATCCACGCTTTTATTCTTTTAATCTTGTCTAGCCTCTGTTTCCAGGTAGCCACTCCTAGGCATCATCTCTGGCAACCCAGATGAGAGAAGGAGGCTTCTGGAAAACCCTCTGGACTGAGAGAACGACCCAGAAGCTACCATCCCCCGCACGCCCCCGGCACTTCAGGGAGGCAGTTGCCACAGTCCAGGCGGCATCAGAGCCCAAGAATCCTCCAAATTCAGCACGGAGGCACGGGATTGAGTGAATAACATTGGTATTTTGTTGTTAGCACCTGGGTTTGGTGTTAAGAGATCTGTTATAGTTTTATTTGGTGTGTAGAACAACCCGAGAGGGTTCAAAGGGGGGGTTTAGTTGGTTTGTTGGTTTGTTGTTCCCCCCCATTCGCTGTTCGCTTATGAGAAGTAGGGAAGGAAGCTTTCCAAAGAGGAGCTTTAGCACTGCAGTGGCAAATTTTGGCCTGGGCCCAAGGGTGGTGTAGTGGTTAAGCTGCTGCCATGTTAATCCAGACTTGTGGGTTTGAGCCCCCTGTGTTCCTTGTTCTTGTTCTCTCTCTCTCTTTCTGCTTATTAGTGCCTGGTTAGGTTGCTTTGCTTTATTTCTGCAATTTCCTGGATATGAGTGCAGACATGGGGTGTATCTTCTCACGTGAAGATACGACTCAAATACCCCGAGACTTCTCCCGGGCTTAATATTGAAAAATTGGCAAAAATTAACCGGCAAAAATCCATTGCTTCCAAAACCTGAATTGATCAGGCCCACTTATAGGTTACACAACAATGAAGCGTGGCCCAAATTTGGTAGCTTAGATGAAGAATTAATATCAAATTTCATATCTCGCATACATCAGGACCAGGATTTCGGAGAGTTTCACGTCTTGTGGAGACTAAGGACAGAGGATTGAAAGAAAGTTCAAAGCCTGAACAGTGTTGTGGCAATTTGTTATGGTGTTTGTGTTTCCCATTATAAATCAAGATGGTGTCTCAGCAGGCCTTGGTGGTTTGCTTCTTCCCACATCATAATACTCGCATCTGGTATTATATCAGCATAGTGTAAAAGCTTGCTGTTGTAGGACTTGAAGGTGAGCTGAATCTCCCATATAACAAGTGATAGGACACTAGGAAATGTCCTCAACCTGCACCAGGGGAGGCGTAGATTGGATGTTGGGAAAAATTTCTTACTAAAATGGTTGTCAAGCATTGGAACAGGTTGGCCGGGGAAGTTGTTGAGTCACCATCCCTGGAGATATTTAAAGGATATGTAGTTGTGGCACTTAGGGACATGGTTTAGTGGTGTATGTGGCAGTGCTGAGTTAGCAGTTGGACTTGACGATCTTAAAGGTCTTTTCCGACCTAAAATGTTCTGTGATTCTTATACCTGTTTTCAGGAAACATGTGTTGGCTGTTCCTTCTAATGTTTTTACATTGATGGGGAAACTTGAATGCTTTTGATAAAAGTGTCAGAAAGTATTTGTATCTGATAATGTAACATTTCAGTAAGAAACCTGCCCAGAAGTTTCAAAATGGAATGTATGATTTCTTTTCCTTCCTGTTAATGTTACAAATGGTCTTACACTTCCTTAAAAATTTTAGATTTTCCAGCTTTTGATCTATTTTTTTTTTCTTTTACTTTTTCTTCCTTTGCTCTGTTCAAGGCAGTATCCTGATGAGCTTCCCTGTTTTTTCCTTTACTCAGTAAATGTACTGATGACATGATCTGCAGCAGAGCAAAGTTTCCACATTCTTCCAGCTGTGGAATTACCTTCATGCCTTGGAGGTTTCCCTTAATACGTACAAAATTATTTGTTTTATTTTTCCTCCCCAAATCCTTATATATTTTGTTTCAAAGACCAGTGTTTTACTCATATTTTCCAGAAAAAAACTGGCACCCAAAGGAAATTATTGTGCCTAATTTTTTGTTCTAGTTAGCTGGGCTGCTTACTTTACCCAAATGGAGGGGAAAAGCCTTTGGTTATACAGTGCTTAAAATATGAACTTTTTCATCTATCTTTTAAATAGATGAGTTAGCACAGAGCTGTTACTATTTTAATAACAAAAAAGAGCAAATATTCAGATAACGACTCTGAGGAACTGACTCAGTATTAAAAAAAGAAGTGGTGAAAGAGAAATAGTATATTAACTTTGCTTTCATGATTTACTTACTGCAGACTGGAAATTGCAGTTTTAACTTACATTTACCATGTTTCAAAGCTTTTTTTAAAAAAATATGCATGTTTATAGCTACGAATGATTATCCTCCATTTTCTGTTAAATTAATTTCTAAGATGACGTATATATTCTAAAGCTGTGCATATTAACAAAAGAGAAAGACTTTTGAGGTTAGACTGATGTGCAGTAGAGATATAAAATGGCAATCTTTTCCTTTATAAAAGAAGTGTTGTTTGTCTCCAGATTGAACACTTAAAATATAAAATAAAAATTGCCTAGCCTCAAAAAACATAGATTGACTACAATAGATTATTAAAGTTTTAAATAAATATTTGGTAATGTCTCATGTGAAATATCCTAACTTTATCTGTCAGTTTTCAATGAAGACACTGATTTACTTCTATGTGTAAAACCCCTCCTGTATTAGTAAGAAGACAACTGCTAGAGGTGTGTTCTATTATAAGATAATAATACTTCTGAGAGAAAAGAGACACTTCAAGTAACTGCACCTTGAAATGTTTCAGGAGTCTGATCTGTAATCAACAAAGTTTGGGTAAAATATGCATGAAAATAATAACACCCACAGAGAGGAACTGTCTGGGAACTTTAAAATTGCATGCTTCTGGAAACATTTGCTACATATGATATCTCCGGCTTTTTTTAATTAATTAAAGTTTTTCATATCTGCTGAGAAGGTAGTGTCTAAAACTCTTAGCTCAAAACCATTATCATTTAAATAAATAAATAACCAAATAAATCTAGGTACAGTTTTAGTGTGTAATCTACACTATATTCACATGACCTCTGAATGCAAAAGAAGAAAACAAATCCTTCCAAAGTTTTCAAGAGAATCAAGCCTGGACCAGCAATAAATAAATAAATAAATAGTTTTAAAGACCAAGGCTAATTTCAAGGATACTAGCATGTAATATTTATTACATTTATTGAATTAACAGAGTATAGCACGTCTCATCCAGCTCTCATACTTCTTTTATTCTATACTGAGATGCAAATGAAAAGCAGAATAGTATGTGATGTCATTATATAATTAGAGCACTCACATATTAATTTTTATATTACATACACACATATGATATTCTCAAAGTTTTTCTTGAAACACCTGAGTAAAAGAGGAAAACTCTAGTAACTAATTTAGCAGATCATTTAGCTCTTTTGTGTAACAGTTTTAGCACTACTGAATTTTACCTCCAACTCTAATGGGAAGTTGAGTGTTTGAAACTTTCTGCTATGCAGAAAGAAGCAATTTGAAGTATTTGCTAATATATAGGCTGTTTACACATCTGACATCCTTGGTTCTCAATACTTTCGTTCGGCTGTCTGATTTTTTATCAAACCCCTCCCTCCTTCTCTTCCTCAGTGTAGTACTGTGCTGGTACTAATTTTGTGGAACATTTCCAGAGTTGTAACAAAGACTTTTTTTTAGGTAGTGATTGTTGACTTTTTTGTAGAAGATGAGAACTACCCCTGAAATATGCTGAAAGATTGTTAATACAAATATGTAGGGAGCTGCATTATAAGTAACATGTAGGCAGCTGGCTGTAAGTATTATTATGATACTTTCTAAAGGAAATTCTTGAGATATTGCAATTTGCATTAAAAGATGCCCTGCAGTGTATAAAATTGAATTCATAAGTATTCAAGAGCACACTAGGTAGTATCCTTGCCTTCCAGTCCCATGAAATTCTCTTAGTGGTACAAATGCAATAATTTAATTTTGATAATTCTAGGCCAGATCTTCTTGGCAGGAAAGTCACAATGAGAAACTATAGATTTTGCAAACCATTAAATCATAATCCTCCTTGCCGTTGAAAATTAGTTTATCTGGTTTTGATTTTTAGCTCCAGATTCTGTGTAGACTATGTTTATCAACATAAAATATGCTTTGAATATCATGTATATGCAAACATTTATTCTCCAATATAACACAGCTATTTTGAAAAACTCTTGACAGATACAATAGCTATGGTTCAAACAACTGCCAGTGCCTCACATCTTAGATGAATTTTTCAGGTTATCAGACACTGTAAAAGTGTCTAAGAAAAATGATTGCAGAATATACAATTCCTAGTATAAAGAAATATTAGTAACTTCTCAGTGAAGCTGAAGAAAATGTAAGTGACCCAGGTGAGAAATAAACAGACACGCCATTGCAGGCTGAGGCATAACTGTGGAAAGCAGCTTTGCAGAGAAGCTGCTAGAGACTGTGGAAGAAAAGTTAATCATGGGTCAGCAGTGTATCCTCGTGGCAATGGTAGCCTGCAGTGTCATGGAATGCATTAGGCAGAGAGATGCCAGCAACACTTGGAGATACACTTGGAGTGCTGTGTCCATGTATGGGTTTCTGGTATGAGAGAGATGTGGAATGAGTTCAGTGAAGGGCCACAAAGCTCTTGAAGGGATTGGATTATTTTTCATAGAAAGCAAAGCTGAGAGAGTTGGAGAAGACAGAGCAGGTCTCTAGGACATTCCAGTAATTTTTTATTTAATAGACATTAGCGAATATAATTTCTCTTAAGCAGTATAAATGGATCCTTTGTCTTTTCAAAGTAGATGTTTTTCTGTAATTGTGATTTTTACAAAAACCTCTGTGCATATCTGCACAAAATTTTGGAAATTGAATCAGGACCTTTTTGATTGCAGCAATAATGCTCCTTTCTAACTACCTTAATACAAAAAAGGTGGTTTGATTGGACATTCTTTAAAGGACAACTAAGGCCCTGAAATTAATGGCAGCAGCAACAAAACCAACAGGTTTTCCATGTAGATGTCTGCAGGCAGAGGAGAAAGTCTTGGCAAGGGTCCTAGTCAAGTAGTGCTGCTGTCAGGGATTGCCCCTGAAAGTAATTTTTTTTCTCATTTCCAGTTGTTTTTTTGTCAGTTGCTCGCAAATATCTGTGCCAGGAAGAACACTGTGAGAGAAAATGAAGTACTCTGACAAAATTAGAGATGGAAAAGTGCCAACATATGTCTGCTTATTGAGGATTGAGGGAACTACTGTGCTGGCACATAACAACGTAGAATTACACTGAAAACATTTACAAAGAGAAAAAGCCAAGATAGAAAAAATATTATAAAGGCAGTCCGCCAGTTATTTTAATATGATTTAATTTTCTAATTGAGAAAAATGGTGGTGCAATTTACTGAGTTTGCACATGGTACTGCATCTTACCAGTCCTGTAGAAAAGGACTATTTGAACCATATGAGTGCTATTAACTTGAAAGAAATTCTGATGTCTTGTTTTGATATAAACAAAGTTTCAATGCTTAACGAACAACATTCAAGGTGTGTTATTTATTTAGCTACATTTATAGCATTTTTGCCCAAGGCTATTTCCTGTCATTTTGGCTTCCAGATTACTTGGTGACATCCAGACATTTTGAAATCAGTGAGGAAAGAATGTATCATATCCTTCCAAGTTCAGCAAAGAAAACTCCTCCTGTATTCACATATGCTGGGAACAACTGGCTGCAGAGCTTATCTTCAGGGAAAAAAGGGCCCAGAGGTTCTGGTTGAGAATGAGTTGAATGTGAGGCAGTAGTTCACCATTGTTGTGATGGAAGTTCACCAGGTATTGGACTGCAATTGGTGACAATTTGCAACACAGAAAATTCCAAGCAGTAATGAAGAAAAATGTCTTCACCTTGGAAGTTACTCAGCCCTGGAACAGGTACCATAGAGAGGCTGTGATATGTTCATCCTTAGTGATTTCCAAAACTTGACTACAAAAAGCCCTGAGTAACCTGCTTTAACAAGGAGATTAGGCATGATCTGGGGAGAAGGTTGCATTAGAAGACTTCTTGCATAAAAATCTGTATTTTTCCATGGTTGTATATAAAATCTTACACTACAGATAATTTTATTATCTTTCTCTAATGTGGAAATTTACTGCCATGTTTTATTTTATTTCAATTTGGATATTAATTTTCTTACTGATTATTTTGATGATATCAGCCCATTTTTTAAAATAGTGTTCTGTTGTAACTTTGTGTACTGATTCAAAGGTTCTTTTTTCTCTACAGAATATATTCAGAAAGTTTGAATCATAGAATTAAAGAATAAGGCATTTTGTAAAAGGCCTTTTCCACTTTGTCATTGTCAACAAGTCCCTTGTCCCACTGATCTCCTAAACTTCCTTCTCGTCAAGGTTGCCTAAGGAATTCTTTCATGTTACCCTTCACCTTCTTTGCCTTCATTAGGCAATGTCTTTGTGTCCCTTCCATGTAGCATGTCCCTGCTTCCAACAGCTATAGATTTCCTTTTCATGTCTCAGCTCTGTCAGGAGCTCCATGTTATCCAGGAACAGATTCTGCCTTGCCTGCTTGATATTTTGTCCATTGGAATGGACCATTCTTGTTCCCTAGAAAGCTGCACTTAAAGGGCAACGAATAAATAAACGAGGCCCAGGTTATAAACCTCTATTTGATTTCTTTTTTTACACAGTGATTACCCACATTTGCTAAAATTTGTTAGGCAGTTTAATTAATATTCCACCAATTTAAATGTTTAATTTTATTATGTTTTTCATTAATCTAATTTTTCTCAGAGACTTTAGAATCTTCAGCTAAGTACTTTGAATACAGATAAATTAATGCACTTATAAGCCTTGTGCACTAAATCTTAATAAATTTAAGAAGGCATGATTGCCTCCAGAATCATAAATAAATAGAAAATACTTTATGGGGACACCTCAAAAATTTATCTAGCTCAGCTTACTGTTCCTAAACACTGAAAATGAAACTGGTAGATGGTTGTCTTGCTTGTTTTTTAATAATAGTCAGCCACTCAAATTCTAGTGCTTTCCCTGCCCTAAAGCTCATTTTATTTTTCTTAAATTTAAATAGAATTGAGTGACTCATATTCCAGCGCTTCCCCTACCATGCAGCTCATTTTTCTTAAACTTTAGCTCATTTCTTTTTGTTCTATACCTCAGAGACATGGAGAACATTAATTTTTGTGACAACCCTTAACATACAGCATTGTTATCGTATTATCTTCAAGTTTGTTCCTTCCTAAATAAAGGAAACGCAATTCAGTCCTTTTTTTTCTGGAGATTTTTTTTTCTGGATTACTTCTCACTATTACTGCTCTCTTCTTCATTTACTACCTAACGAAGGAGTCATTCTCCTCAGTTACTGGGGCTAGAGTGTTTAGTTCCCGAGAGTATCACCAAAACAGTGTGTCCAGAGAGGATGTGCAGGCCAGGTAGAGAGTTGGTATTTCAGTCAAAACAGAAAGTGATTTTTCAGTGCTAGTCAGTGTAAGAGACGGTCCGAAGATCCCGTATCTGCCTCACGATCATCACCGAGGACAGAGACTGAACACAGGAGTCCTGGCCTGGCTGAGGTGGGATGTCTGCCAAGTGTTGCATGCGGGTGTGCCCACTGGGAACTGGTACGCATTCCTGAGGAAAATTATTGCAGGTCCCAATGGGCTGCGCCATTCTTGCTGCCCAGGCAGGAAGGACTGTGCTGAAGCGGAAAGGAATGACCTGTCCTGTACACCTGTCCTGTACACCTGTCTTGTATGTCTGTCCTGTACCTGCTTCCCAAAGCATCGGGCCCCATAACAATGGCTGTAGATTTCCCAACCTCTTGGCCAGTTGCCCCTCTCTTCTGAAAAGGACTGTAAAGGGACTTTCTGAAATAACTGAGCCCGAGATCTCCCCACGGAAAGAAGACAAATCGATTGGCAGAAGACCACAAGGACTTCATCTCATCCGTTGGTAGCTATTGCCCCCTCTTTTTCCCCCCTCTCTACTTTGTTTTTCTTTATCTCTCTCTTTTTCTCTCTTCTATTGCATTACTGTGTTGTGGGCACTTAATAGAGGTGCACTGTTTTGATTAAAACTGAAATCTCTTGTGTCCTTTTACACTCTGAGATCGATAAACGAACCATCACGACCCCCACTTGCATTAGCAGATCGTGACAGTCAGGAACTTGGATGAAAGTGTTAGGGAACATGTCTCCCAGGGAGTTTAACAATTATTTTTGTAGAGAAAAAAATATAAGGATGAGCATGATGTTCTGCCTAGTGGAATATTAATACAAGGTGGCATTATGGAGCCATAAAAAAAAAAAAAATGGGATCTCATTATTGCATTCAGTGTGGTGTTTTCTCCCTGTATGGGAAGAAGTTGTAGAACTGCATAGAGCTTCTTGGAAAGGCTTTACTTGGACTCAAACATATAGTTCTGCTGTTCTGGTAAATAAACTTAGGACATGAGTGTGAGGAAGAGCCACTGAAATAATAAAAGTACCACTCATCTTATATTACAATGTTAGAGAGTCTCTGAAAAAAATTCTAGCAATTGTAAACTCTGGGAAAGGTAAAAATCGCTTCCAAATTAAAGGGTGCTGGTGATACAATTCTAAGTAACAAATGAGGATATGTTGATCATTAGTATACTTATAATAAAAGAAAATTCATAGCCATTTGAGCAGAAAGAGTCTGGAATGGGGTCTTATAAAGGAAGAATAATGAAGACTAACAAACACTTTTACCTCTAATATTGAGATTAATAAATATATGGAGATAGGGGAAGATTTGGTGTCTCAGTATCAGGGACTATGCTCAGTGATCCACACAATCACTCTTATTTTTTACAGGAGCTGTTCCATGACAGCCTCCCTGCCTTTCTCTTCACAGTATGAGGGAATAATTTAACATTGTCAGGCTTATATTCCTGACACCACATGCTTCCTTGTGTGTGTAGGAAGAGCAACTGAAAGGTGTACATCTGGCCAGAGAAGCAGAGGACAGGACTGTTTTCCTGTGCCAGGGAATGGTTCTGATCACACTATATGTAGAAACATACCCCGTATTTCTTAATTTCTGAGATATAATTATTTAATAAAGTCTACTGTTCTCATGCTACTTATACATGTAACAGCAGTAATACAATATATTTTATTATTATTATTTGGAAGGGGAAAGATGTGTGCTTGAGCATCTAGGGAGGAGAGGTAACTTAGGACTGCTTACCATGCTGAGGGGGAGATAGTCAAGTATCCATTTGATCCATGGTCCAGGGGCAAAGTGCCATGATCCAGTTCTAAGTCCAACAGAGGACTGCAACACAGATGGAATTTCACACCCTAAAGACAATATGTAAAACATTGCCTTAGTGAATTTTATTGAAAGTTTATAAAATCTTGGAGCTTGGTACATTTACTGACATTTAACATGATTTATTCTATAGGCTTTTGTATCTGTAATCTCTAATGTTTTAACTAGGGAACAGTGGTCAGTAGCACTGATTTTATCATGCAATTTTCTTCCTCCTTGTTGTCTTACAACAAAGTACAAAGATTCTAAGGAACCTGATCTGGTGTAGAATGGATTCTCTTATCGTCGTCTGTATCTGTTGTCAGTATTTTTTTGTGTTATATTAAGTTTATCCAGATTTTGTCATGTGAGGTTGGGGGTCTCAGTTTTTTAAATTAACTTTAGGAATTTTAATGCTCACTGCCATGTTGTGTGCATCCCAATTTATATGATTTATGCAAAAAAATTTAGGATTTATTTTATTATTCATTCTAGATACGAAGGTATATCTATATTCTTATACTATTCTTTTATCATATTGTTATGCACAACAGCATTTAAGATTCATACACTTTTGGGTGTACCGGGAGCTATCTCAAGAAGTTAATAATTAGACATAAAGGATAAATTCATGTCTCCATGGCCAGAAGCTCCCACTTTATATTTAAAATTATACCAGAGATGGTTCACAGGCATCTGCTCCTTTTAAAAGTGAGAGCAGATTTGCTATAATGTACATATTGGAGAAAAAGCTAGAGTACAAAGTGATTTCTCTCACTCACTGCAGCTTTTGGCAGTTGAAGATGCTGTAAGTGAAAGGAAAAGGGGACTGGGAGTATTTCTGCAGAAATCAGAAACTGATATAAGTAGAAAAAATATATTTGATTGGCATGCTGCACAGCATGTGTAGGCATGAGTACAATACATTGAGTTCACATGAAAAGGAAAAAGGTATTATTTCTTGCTTGCAATGATGCCTGGAGCAAGACAAGTAATAACTTAAATATCTACCACAAATACAATGGTATTTTAACATGCAAATACCAAAGAATGAAAATCTAGTGTTTCATCAGTTAAAAGAAACTATGTAGAATTTAATATTTTTATTTTTTCATGCTATTGCCTTGTATCATATATCAATTATTTCATTATTAAATTATTTGATTTTTCATTTCTTAATTTAACTTAGAACGCACATATTGCAGTAGTCTATATGGTTATAGATCATGTTCTCAAATTTTTGTGTAATTGTACAAATACTTGTAAGTACAAAAATTAAAAATATATATAGTCTTATATGCACTTTCATACATGCACATATGTTACTAACTCATAGCAGTCAGGTGAAGTCCCAGGCAACAGGAAAAAAAGGGAAATTTTGTACTCAACTTTAAAAAGGCAGAAAGGAGGACCCTGGGAACTACCAACCTGTCCACCTCACCTCTGTGCCTGGGTAGATCATGGAACAGTTCCTCCTAGTAGCTGTGCTAAGGTACATGGAGAACAGGGAGGTGATTCAAGACAGCCAGCATGCTTGGCTTCACCAAGGGAAATTTCCTTCCTGAGCAACCCAGTGCTCTTCTATTTTAGACTGACTTCAACACTGGGCAGGGGAAGGGCTACAGATGTCATTTATCTTCTGTAAAGATAAAGACTTGTATAAAGCCTTTGACATATCTTTATTTCTACATTGGAGGGACATGGAATTGATGAGTGGATTGTTAGATGGATAGGAAAGTCACTGGATGATCACAGGGTAGTGGCCAATGGTTCAGACATCAGTGACAAGTGGTGTCCCTCAGGGGTCTATACTGGGACCAGTGTTATTTAATAGCTTCATTGACAGAGACAAAGGGATCAAAGGAACCCTTAGCAAATTTGCAGAGGACACCAAGCTGAGTGGTGCAGTTGACACACCTGAAGGACAGGATGCCATCCAGAGCGACCTGGACAAGCTCAAGAAGTGGGCCCATAGAAAAGTCGCGCAGTTTAACAAAACGAAGTGTGAGGTGCTGCACCTGGGTCAGGACAATCAACATAGACAAGGGGATGAACAGGTCAAGAACAACCCTGCCAAGAAGGATTTGGGGGTTCTAGTGGGTGAGAGGCTTGACATGACCCAGCCACGTGAACTCACAGCCCAGAAAGCCAAACGTGTCCTGGGCTGCATCCAGAGCACCATGGGCAGCAGGGCCAGGGAGGGGATTCTGCCTCTCTGCTCTGCTCTGGTGAGACCCCACCTGCAGTGCTGCATCCAGCTCTGGGGTCCCAGCACAAGAAGGACATGGACCCGTTAAAGTGAGTCCAGAGGAGGAACACCAAGATGATTAGAGGAACAGCTCTCCTATGAGTAAAGGCTAAGAGAATTGAGTTTGTTCAGCCTGGAGGAGAGAAGGCTCTGGGGTGACCTAATTGAAGCCTTCCAGGACCTAAAGGAGTCCTACAAGAAAGCTGAAGAAGGACTTTTTTCAAAAGCATGTAGTGACAAGGGGAATTGGCTTCAGACTAAAAAGGAGTAGGTTTAGATTTGATATTAGGAAAAAAGTTCTTTACTGTGAGGATGGTGAGACACTGGAACACATTGCTCAGAGGAGTTGTGGATGACCCATCCCTGAAAGTGTTTAAGGCCAGTTTGGATGTATCTCTGAGCAACCTCGTCTAGTGAAAGGTGTCTCTTTTCCTTGCAAGTGGCTTGGAAGTGGATGATCTTTAAGATCCTTCCAACCCAGGCCATTCTGTGATTCTAAGAGTCCATGATTGTGTATGTGTGTCTTAGATGTGAATACAGGTGTGAACAGGGTCTACTGCACTGCTGCCTTCCACTATTTATAGTAATGATTAAAAGAATCCTAATCTTTTCATCTGTCTGAAGATGTTTGTGAGCAAAGAGAAAGTACACCTAGTATAATGGAGTCTGGAAGTTCCCAAGTCTTGCATAAAATCAAAGTATTCCACATGATCTCTTATATTTCTTGCTATGGGCCCCAGCTTTATACATTAAGACGCACCAAATTTGTGCCACATATTTTACCTCTGTGGATTTGCACTAGGTACATATCTGATTTTGCCCATTCATCATTCACAACAATTAACATGAATTAAAAACTTAATTATTAGGTGGAAGCCATTTACAGTTTTGCATCTAACCTGTTGTAGAAGCAATAATGAGAATCTATAGCTATTAAACACATTGACCAACACTGAAACAAACTCTGTGAAGAGTGGTGCCCAAACAGAGTAATACTGTCAGAGACGGGATTAGACCAATGTCTCGAGCCAATGCCCGTGTGTGTGGTTAGGAGTGGGTCAGACCTTACTTTCTGGTGAGACAAGGGCCCATGAGGCAATCACATGGGTTGAACCCTTCCAGCTCCCCTGGAGTGCCCATCTCATGCATGCTGGAACCCTAGGAGTTGGTAGCTATATGTCTTTTTCTGTATTTCTTCTGTCTTTTTCCCTCTTTCTTTCTTCTCCTTCTCATCCTCTTTCATGGAACAGTTTTGGGTAACTTAACATCTCATAAGTTTAAAGGTTTCTAGGTTAAATGGGCTAAGTTTATGCTAAGTTAATACTAAGTTAGTAAGTGTTTTGTACTGAATTTGGTGTTGTATTTAGTCCTTTGACAAAGTTCCTTAATTTTCTATATTTTTTGCCAGTAAATTTTGTGTGATTTTTACCTCTTACTTCTGGCTGGGATTTCTCCTTGCACCAACTAGAGTAAAGGAACCTCAGTTTAACTCCTGAATTAAGTATTCCAGGTGTTGTAAATACTCATCTTGATTGTCATGAAGACAAGCAGACATACCACTACCAAGGTTTGAACTCTCAGATAAAATGTATTACATGATCTGATAATTTTAGCAACTTTTTTCAAGTGAGGAAAATTGCTGGGGAAAAATAATGTTGGGTGTCTTTTTCTCACTATTTTCTCTTTTTTTGTGCATTTGTCTTTCTGTAAAGAGATAGAATTAATCTCAGGCATTTACAATTATACATGGCATTTGGAACAGTTGGCAAATACACCTCTAATTTTCCATCAATTAATTCATGGAATGTATATGAGAAACAGTCATAAAATAGATCCATTACTAAACAAACTATACAAGAATGTTTTTTGGCCTAGGGCACTGCCTTTTGGTTATCTTTAGAATATAGCCTTCTCTATGATAATATACTATGTTAATATTAGAAACTCTTCTACCCTATACCCACATTTAAATTTTCTTGGATTGATAAATTTTAAATAATATATATGCACTCTGTAAGTCTCTTCACAGTCCATAGCTCTTTTTCAGTGGAGATACAGATCTCTGGCTTCTCCTTTTTGAGCTCCTTGAGGCTACTGTTAGGCTATGTCTTTAGCCTGTAATATGTTTTTAACTTACAAAAAGTTATAATATTCTGTTGTATGGGTGATAAATACCTGTCCTTCTCCTTACCAAAAGAGGTAGCAAATCTCTTTCTCACCTCCATAAACTGTACTCTTTCCAAAACCTTCATTGCTTCCTTGCTACAGACACTTCCTTTTCCAGTATGCTACCCATTAGACCACACAAGCACTCAAATCCAGCATATTAATTTTACATTGGCGTATTTCAACTAATGAACACTTTCACAGAGAAAGGTGGAATAGTTTGCTTCACTAAATTCAGATTTTATGAATGGATATGCTTAGAAAAATGTGTAAAAGGGACTTTGCAGTCTATTATGCCGTTCAATAACCAATTGGCATCTTAATTTTTTGTTTTCAAAGGAGAAGGATGATTCTGTCAAAAATGGCAAGACTCCCTATACTCCAATAGTTCTCCTGGAAGTCCCTTCATACACAGCCAATTTAAAACCCCTAATTTTTCTCAGGTTTTGACACTTTTCAGTGCCTGTGGACTATATTTTTGTCTAGCTCTATACTGAGATTAAAGATGTTTTATGGAGAAAACAGTCTTTGCATAATTCCTTTAGAAAAAAATCTGAACTAGAAAACCATGAAGTTAAACTATGCTTATACCTTATCATTTTTCTTGAGAAGCTGGTAATATAGCTAATTTCTAGCAGATGAAGTTGAGCTCAGATGTCGTTAGATCTGAAGAGAGAAAATTCAGGATTATATTTCTTTTCTTAATGATTCCCCCATATTAATGAGCATGATGTCTGTAGAAAATATTTTGAGGGTCAAAGGTTCATAATATTTACATTAAGATATGCATACTTTTACAGGAAAATCAATACAGTCACCAAGATTATATTTTTCATCTGATGTGAAAATCACCATTAAGATAATAACCTTTTATTTAGAAATGCACCATCTTCTAAACAAAACCACATAATGCTTTTAAAAATAATAGGTTGGCCTTCAATTTATTATAAAATAATATTGCATTTCATTTTACTACGGTTAGAAGTTAACAATATTTTAAACACTTATTGGTCATGCAATTTGAATAGCGTTTTTATTCTGCTAAGACACTACCTGACGTAAATCAAATAAATGGGTGTGATTTCTTCTTACGCTTACATTTATTTAGTGCATAATGCTTTTCTCTTCCTTTATTTTGAGCAGCTGAACCCCAAAATTAAGAAGTTTTGAAAGAAAAGGAGCAATAAACTGAAAAAAAGACTTCTAAAATGTTGAATTTTTACAAACTTTTTATTCTCTGTGGAATATGCAATAAAATTTTGAAGCACATTATAAAATCAATAGTTTACACTCACTTTACTTACATCTTTTACATACATCTGGAAAATACTGATGTGATTTATGGGTCAAGTGCAGATTATTTAGGTCATTTGCGGTCTGGTGATAAAATGTCATAATTCTTTTCATGGTCTCTACTCCTAACTCCTTTTAATAACTACAAAGAGAGATAAATCTTCCAGTTTTATTTCTTCTAATGTGCAGAAAACTACCAAATTAATTTCAAGTTTTATTTAGTGATGGATAGTACTAACAAGCAAAAAAAAACTTGGTATTTACTGACCTCTAAATGTGTCACAATTTGTGTCCTCAAGCTTGAGTGGGCAAGTCTTGAATGCAAAGTAAAAAGGACAGAAAATAAAACATGTTAACAAGAGGAGAAGTTATGAGCAAGATTAACATCACAGATCTTCAGCTCACTTCTTACAGGCATACATCTCTCTTTCTCATCTGTCCAAGAAGGTTAACTGAGGAGATGCAAGTTCTTGGATAGCACATGTGGAATAAAAGAAAAAAGGACAGAAGATGATTATTAATGGTGCTGTAATGGATTATAAAAATTAAGAATCTGTAATATACAGCTCTCATAATTTTATGTAGAACTTAAAGTAATCTTTTTTTTCAGTGCAGGCTATATAGAACTGCAACAATTTTCCAGGTCACGAAACTTTTCATCACTCTACCAACATCCTTTCACGGATCTGTTCAGTTTAATATCCTTGCAGTTGTTCAACTTCAAGTAGGATTTTCTTTCCTTCACTAAGTGATGTGGAGTGGCTCAGTCATTATTCCCCAAGGTCAGAGTTTCCATTTTACACTGATTTTATACACTTTGCCTTGTGCTTTGAATTTTTTCCTTGTTTGCCTTGTCTGATGTGACACATACACCTTCCCTCAACAGTTCAGTCTGATATTATTTCTGTGCAATACACTTCACTAATCTATTATCTATGACAGTTGTGTGAAAGAGTTTATATGCACATAGACATTTTTTCATTTGAAAAAATATCTTTCTGTATATTTCAATGTTACCTTTTTAATAACCATACAGCTCCTTGATTAATTTTCTAATTCTAAGGGTGAATTTCCATTACTTAAATACATGTACATACATAAATAGGTATGTGAAATACTAAAATATCAGTGGCAAGAAAAATGCAATAATGCTCAGAGTAAGCAAATGTTTTATAATATAAGCTTTTTTTAAAATAAAAGTTATGTTATATAATTTTACTTTATATGGAAATTGTTGAATTCTCAGACTTACTAAGAAAAAGTAAAAATTCTAAGGTTAATTCTGGAATCCTAAAGTATATTCTGAGTATCATTTATACAAGACCATGAAAATGTTTTGACAATGAAACAACGGAAAAATCAACCTTTTCAGTAGTACATTAAAATTATAGACATTTAAAGTTATCCTATTTATGACTTCCAAGAAATAAAATTTTGTTATTTACCTTTCTTTTTTATTTTTCTTTTTTTTTTTTTTTTTTTTGGCTTCCTTTTTGGTTTTTTTTAGTATAACACTTTTTGAAGTTAGACTAGATTATCTTTTATATATAATTTTTTACTCACAAAATATGGAGACAGCTAGGTCAGGCATTTATATTAAGGGATTCAGATGCAATACCCAAATTAGAAGTAGTCTCGGCTCCCTCTATTGTCGGTGCAAAGAGATGCACTCTTCCAAATCGTCATTCAGATCTTGCAAGGATTGTATCATCCTTGAATCTGTGGACCTTTGAAATTCTTTCCAAAGTTAGCACATCCATGTATTTTTGTGGTAAAAACATTTTGTCCACAGAAGACAAACATTTTGGAAGTTAAGTTTCATGCACTAAAATCTCATTTAAAAATAGTTTGGTCAAAATGTTTAACTGTATTTCGGGGGGGGGGGGAAGCCACTCCAGGGGTTTTCTTGCATCATGTGTCTTGGTTCCTATTGGGATGCATACAATTTTCCAGTGTGAGTGAATTTGAGAGGTTAATAACAGTAAATGAGTCACATGTCTGAAAGGAAGAGAAGAGCAATTGCACAGTAAAAAAAGGGATTTATTTATTTTTTTTTTTAGCACAGGTTGGTGAATCATTTGCCCTTTTTTTTGAATTCAGAAGCAGTAGACATTTTTGTGGTCTTAATTCTTCTATGAATTAGCTGCAGTTATGTGTCTGGAGGCTCATTTCTTTGCTATTGCAAACATGTGAACCAAAATAACTGAAAAGGTGTTAAAAAGCAACCAAAAATATGCTGCATGTTCATTCCTTAGCAAGAAAAAAGGAAACTCAATCAGAGAATTCTCAGAGGGTAAAGTCTGATTCTTCTTCTACTTTGAGAGATGTACAGCTATATTCTTCACTCCATTATAGTTTGCAGAATTTTGGTCTTTTCCAGGCACAAAAACATTTTAAATATGAATTTCTGCAGCTGTGGTCTTAATCTGTAGATCCTTTGCTGAAGGTTCACTGAAAGTGTCTGATTTAGGTGGACACCTTAGTTCCAAGAAAGTCTAGGACTTTTGTTCACTTATGAAATATTTGTTGGCTCTGGCACAACTCCTGTGCTTTTATCTCCCCTCTGCAGCAGTAAAGTGGATTTCTGTGCATGCAGGCTTTGGTCCAGCACTGGTGTAAGGCCATGGAGAAAGAAACTCTGCACCAGAGCCACAACACTTGGAAATGCTCCAGATTTTGCCAGCTGAGATACAGCCTGAGGTATATGGTTGCATGCAGCTGTCTATTTTTATTTTCTAGCTGCATGAGGAAAGAAGAAATTAAATACAAATTAAAGAAAAAACCAAACAAACAGCAGGAATTAACATAAATATATTGTGTAAAAGACAAAAGCATATATCTCAGTAGAGAAACAAAACCACAGAAATACTTCCCACAATAATTTCAACTTTATTTTGGCTGAATATGCACTCTTTCAACCTGTCCTGAGGTGTCAAGTGCAAAACAAAAGGGAAATGAGATCTCTGCCATTGCCAATTGAAAAGGACAAAGATACAGCACAAAACAGACTGTTGATGAGAGTTTCAGAACTCCTGTTCTGCTCCCTTAACTGCTGAAATCATCAGTTCCAGAGATCTTTGTCTTTTGTATTGGTTTGTGTTGTTTATGAACCATCAATCCTTATGGTTTCAGCAAAACTGCATTAGTTTAGGTTCAGCCATTCTCTTTTATTCTTCATACTTTGTCACTATGAAACCACAAAATTTTAATGAAACTCCTATACCATTGTTTAAGACCCAAGAAAGAAAACCAGACTTTGTTTATTAGGGATGCGGATGAAGTATTTCATTTTTCAGTTGGTCATATACAATGTCAATAAACCTGAAGTTTCACATACCTATTCTTAGTCAAGTGGACAGTGGTTTCCAGGGAGTTTAGCTGTCCTATATACTGAAATAATAAACTCAGTCAGAAAAAGAATATAAAATTCATAAACAATATTAGACAAAGAACGGTCTAGGAAATGGAGTTTCAGCTATAAATTTCTTGACTGTAAGTGGTGAAACAGCAGAAATCATAAATAATACAGGATTTTATGTTTTGCATTGTGTGAGTTTTATAGAGTTCAAATGGAACATAATAAGGAAACAGCAAAGCTCTCTCTGGGTACTTTATAAGTTGTGGGTTGAATTTTCCTCATTGATGCCAAGTGAGCTTTTTTTCCCCCACTGCAATATTCATATAAACAGCAGGGATGCATTTAATTTCAAAAAAGCTATATATAGCAGCTAATTATAAATGACAAGGATTGATTAATGTATAGCTGATCTACCATAAATTCTGTTTAAAAGGATAACCCTCTGTGGTCCAAATACCAGGCTTTGAGAAACCCTTTTTACATTGAAAGTGCATGTATGTTTTTTAAAATTTAAGTGATAGGTCTTCAAAAACGCACTGGATAGACACTGAGATTATACAGAAAGACAATTAAGAAAGTATTTAGTAAGAAAATAAGACAAACTGCAGAGATAAGGAACAAGGCTGTGGCAGGTCATATCACCTCTCTCCCCACCACAGGTGGCTGGTGCAGATAGGAGAGATAACCCAGGGGGGCAAGGCCCAGCAGGTATCATCTCCTGGTGCCAAAAGTTCTGCCACCTTAACAGACGTGGAAAGAGATAAAAAACATAAGTGACCAAAAGGCCTGTTTTACACTACAAAAGTACTACAGATTATCACAGAGGCAGAAGCCTTCTACCCACATGTCCTGAAAGCATGTCCAGCGTGTGGCTGGACAGTGCCCAGGTGGAAAGGGACCTGGGGGTGCTGGTCAACAGCCGATTGAACATGAGCCAGCAGTGTGCCCTGGTGGCCAAAAAGGCCAACGGCATCCTGGCCTGTATCAGGAATAGTGTGGCCAGCAGGACCAGGGAAGTCATTCTTCCCCTGTACTCAGCACTGGTGAGGCCACACCTTGAATACTGTGTCCAGTTCTGGGCCCCTCAGTTTAGGAAGGACATTGAGATGCTTGAGTGTGTCCAGAGGACAAGGCTGGTGAAGGGCTTGGAACACAAGCCCTGTGAGGAACGATTGAGGGAGCTGGGGTTGTTTAGCCTGGAGAAAAGGAGACTTATCGCTCTTTACAACTTCCTGAAAGGTGGTTGTAGTCACATGGGGGTTGGTCTCTTTCTCCAGGCAGCAACTGACAGAACGAGAGGACACAGTCTTAAGCTGTGCCAAGGGAAATATAGGTTGGATACTAGGAAAAAGTTTTTCAAGGAAAGTGTGGTGAAGTACTGGAATTGTCTGCCCTGGGAGGTGGTGGAATCACCATCCCTGGATGTGTTTTAAAAAAGATTGGGTGTGGCAATTGGTGCCATGGTTTATTTGAGGTGTTAGGGCATGGGTTGGACTTGATGATCTTAGAGGTCTCTTCCAACCCAGTAATTCTGTGATTCTGTGATTCTTTCTGAAGCCTGGATGCAGATTC
Source organism: Corvus kubaryi (assembly GCF_017639235.1). NCBI lineage: Eukaryota > Metazoa > Chordata > Aves > Passeriformes > Corvidae > Corvus > Corvus kubaryi. The sequence goes on from NW_024582073.1 coordinate 10,734,294, forward strand.
CGTGGTTACTTTCCCAGGAACTGAGGGAAAGGATTTCGATGTGTGCTCCATCAGGAATTGGATGGTAAGAAACATTGGATCCTAAGTTACATTATTTCTTCGCTAGCTGTAAAATTAATAGGTACTTTTAACCCTGCGTGTATAATACCAGCATTCCCTTTTGTCTTATTCCTGTGTAGTAATAGTCTGTTTTAAATCTTATGTCTGTTAGTTTTGTGTCTATTAAATAAATAATTCATTCTATAATAGACTGAATCACCCATTATTAAAAAAATTGCAAATGAGGGTGGGTCTTGGGGTGCTGGCCACCTCAATAACACGACTGCCTGCTGCCAGAGGCCTGGGCAAAAGGCAGGGACTTATCTAAACCCACATCATCCATTCGTAACAAGGGCTTAGTCAGACAAGCATACTGACCGGCACCATTTTACAAGTGACCAACCTCTTCCATACCCCTTTCTGTCTGTTCTTTCTTTATTCCTACTTGGTGGCCTTCCCCTGCACACTCCCTCATCAGTTTGCCCCAATGACCTTCTGTAATAACCTGGACCCTCAAGTTTACATTTTCATCACCTGCAAGCTCTGGGTCTGCCTGCAGTTTCTTGATAGCCCATCAGTTCATGTGCCTGACCAGGTTTGTTTCTAGGTATTGTCTCCGTTAGTTTGTTTTTTAGCTCTGTGTCTCTGCATATCTTATTATTTTCCCCTTCTTGTCATACCATTTTGACAAGGCCCTTAATTGCATAATCTTACAGAAATAAATGTTCTCACATTCTACGTGCTCTCATCAATTAGTGACTAAGTAGCTTAGGTTCTTGCTATTGCTTCCCTTACCACTTGTTGGTCATGTTTGTGTCTTAGTTTGTTTGGTTTTGATGTCTCTTTTCTTCTCTTCCACTTTTACATTAAAATGGTCCTTGACCAGATACAGTAAGGAAGGAGGAAACACTTTCTCCTTCCACATATCCTTACACTTAGACTCAAAAATTTCTTTTCAGTTGACACAGTGCAGAGCAGAGCAGTGGTCATGTGTATAAGCAAGTAGAATCACAGAATGGCTGAAGTTCAAAGGCATCTCTGAGATAATCTAGTGTTACTCCCTGCTGAAAAAGTTTCAAATAGGACAAGCTGAGAAACCTTCCTAGGCAATGTGATCCAGTGCCCAGCTACCCTCAAACTGTTTTTTTTCCCCTGTCCTGATACTTAAATGGAATTTCTTGAATTTCTATATTTCTTCTTGATCTCTTACTGGGCACCTCTCAGTCTCCTTTGTCTTCTTTAACACCGTGTCATCAGGTAATTATACATATCATGAGATCCCTGTGAATTTGTCCATATTAAACACTTTTAGGACCCCCCTCCCTCACAGATCCTCCAGTCTCTTAAAAATCTATGTGGCCCATAATGGAGTGTCCTACTGCCACTTCACTGAAATAGTGATATTCTATGTCCAGAGAATAACTTTTTTTACACCATCAGAGCAAGGGTAGACTAAAGCAGGGGGGTAGGAGGTAGAAATTTCAAAAAAGTAAAAGTTTGGGAAATTTTCATTTTAACCTGCAAATGAGTAAACAGCCAAAAACCAGTGCTGAAATTCCACAGCTGGGTCTCGCCCTGCTTGAAAAAAAATCAGAGTACTCCACAGTTCAGTCTGAAAACTGCAATTCTATCTCTGGATCAGTTAATTGCTTTTCACGGTGACCTTTGAAGGCAGAAACAGATTACTTTTTTTTTGTTTAGATTCCCACATCCCTGTTGCATACCTATCTTTATATTTATATATTTATTTAACATTGAAAGCTAGGTTAAGGTTGCCAGATATTCTATGCTGAAGTGCAAGGGAAAGCAGGATGTAAACAGCATTTCTTTATCAGCCTGTGAAGCAAGTGTCAGTTCCCTGGGAGCACCCACAGGCCTCGCTGACCTTGCCTAGACTACTCTGTATCTTCCCCCACCATTGCCCATGGGCCAGGACATCACTTTAGCTCAGTCCCAGCCCTGTTCCTGAACTGTGCTGTTTTAACAGGGGTCCCAGGCACAGGGATGTGGGTGATGGCCCCCAGGGGAGACTGGTTAGGAGCCACAGCAGCTGTGGCTGCCCTGAGGGCCCTGGCAGGGAGTGCAACCAACTGGACTCACCACACTTGTGAACCATGTAGGGTCAATAGCTGGGCTTTTTCAGACTTCTGAGAAATTACATTGTGATACTCAGAAAAGTGGTAAATTTCACAGGCTTTTTCTGTTCTCTGGATTGCACAGTCCAGTGTGGGGCCTCCCGAATGTTACGTAGCATATTTAGACATACATATAGACCACCAATGGATCAGTAGAGAATCCAGAACTGTTGGCAAGGTTTGTTGATATCTCAGATACAACAGGGCTGGAAGCTGTAACTATCAAATTCTAGAATATTCAGTTCAGATTTTTTCTGCCAGTATGGCTAAGAGAGTCAGTCACTTTGTTATCATAAATAATCATTCCAACATCAAAAAGGTGCTGAAAATCATGTCTCCATGCTTCCTTATAAAGCTAGTGGTGACGACATTTTAAGCATCCACCTTCAGATTCTCTAAAGATTTAGCTGGCAAATATAAACTCATTCTTAAGAGCTAAATTTCTTGGATAAAGGAAAAAATAAAATAATGCATTAATATAAGCCTAGTTGTCACACATGACCATTAGGTTTATTTATGTAGTCATGCAGAAGTGTGCATTTCCTTTTGGTTTGATTGAGAAATTGCTTTCCACCAACAAAACAGGACACAATTATCTCTGAAAAGCATGTGGACATAAATTGAGTAAATAATTACTTATTATTTGAAGAATGTAAACAATTAGTAAAATTAGTTATATGTAATATTCAAAAAGCCAGACATATCTCATTACATAATTGATAAAAAATAGGTATTACCCTTTTTTCCCCCCACAATTTTTATTCTAGATGAGAAAGTAGACTTCAAAATGAGTGTATTTCTAAGAAATGACGTGTCTATGAAAATGTCAAAGTAAAGCACTTATTTTTTTAATTATTTTCAAGTATTTCTACAACACACTTTTTTACCCCCCACAGTTAACATTATTCTGATTGACATTTCACTTTTGATAATCTGTTTTTTGGTTTGGTTTTTTTTTGTTTGGGTTTTTTTTTTTTTTTTATCATGGAAAACAGTCCTTTGGAGAAGGATTTCTTGGTTTTTTTCTCCTGTGGTTTGTGGTATTATGTGTTAGATATGTTTAAGCACACAGTAATTATCAATCTCCTTCTGACCTTTACACTCATTCCCTCTTCTGTAATGTGTGTTCATTAGCAATACCACTCTAGCTCATTTGGCTAGTTAGTTAATGTTATTTTTCTTTATCAGGAACTGGAAAAATTTCTTTCTTCTCTCCAGATGGGGATTATGTAAAATATAAACTCTACACTTGTGCTCCTTTGTGTACATAAAAAAGCTTTACAACGTCTAAGTCTTTCTAGGCTTCAAGGTAAATATGTTTATTTTTTTAATAAAGGAATGACAATTATAAATTTTGAAACAGACTAGGGAAATTTTTGTAAATCAAGATTGGAGGTACTTTCAGCTTTAAAGTATCATCTCATTGCTTATCAGAATACTTTTAATTGAAATACAGTTTTGTAGTAGAAGAAAAGTTCCTAGTATATTTTCTCCCTGAAGCATGCACTGTTTAAATTGTACTATTTAGGCAATCTGGATTTGAAACTGAGGGAAATTAATGGCATTTTTAACAATCCAGAGGATTTGATGTAACATCCTTTCTCATATGCATGTGATCCCCAGAGAAGTTGATCATGTTTTAAATTATGGGTTTGCCTTTGACAGACATCTAAATGAATAGGGAAGAACTACCAGAGTAATCACGCAATAAGGGTATATATTTACAAACAGGAACAGATCTAGTTAGCTCTATCTACTGTTAAAGCTTGTGGAAAATCAGCCAATTTAAGCACACATAAAACCTCACTTAAACTCCACCTTTTACTAAAAATTGTATCCCTATGGTTTACTTTTCCTATTCCATGAAGTTGTTTAAACTCAAGATTCAAGACTAGAAAATTTTACTTTCAATATCATTAAACAAGACAGATTTGTTAGACTGACAATCACAATAGTGGTAGTGTACAAATTTTTGTTTATAAATTTATAGTCTTGTGTCATGGAGAAAGAATATTTCTGGTTTATGACCAGTTTTTCAAATTTCTTAGAACAGTTATGTGTCATTATTTTTTCAGCCTGCCTTTCTCATTTTGATTTGAGATTTTGCTGAACTTTCCCCCAGAAGATAATTCTTTCATCATAAAATTCAATGGTAAATTCCAAGTGCAGAGCAGTGAGAAGGTTAAGGACGTTTTGGTACCAAATGTGTCCTCAGAAGAGTTAGGAAAACTTTGGTGGTTTATGGCTTTAAAGTGTAAGCAAAACCAGAAATTCCTCTCATAAATCAAACCAAAATTAGATCAGTTTTAAGAATTCCAGCCTTGAACAGAAAACAGATGGAACAATCTTGAAATCAAACAGAGATGCCTCTAATAATTAAATGTTTTTGCTGCTATTATCAAATGCTGCTTGATTGTGAAGTTAGCTGCTTTCTGCTTTATTGGATGAACATTTAATTACTTACCTAGTATGGCTAGTAAGAGTTCTGAGAATGAGGTAGAAAAGGAAACTACTCATTCTGAAACAAATGGCTTTCAGTAGAAAAGAGTTGCTCTCTATGTTTTGCCTCAAGTATTATTGTTGCCTGCTGGGAGCATTCTAAAGTGATATGAAACTCTCTATTTTAGTGTAAAGACAGGTTTTCTATATTACTTTGAAAAAGAAAAGCTCCATTTTCAAATGGAATGCATTTAATGAAATACATTTAATTTGCAAACAGATGAAAGATGTAAAATTTGAATCATACAAAAAATAAGAGTGTCACTAAATTTAGGCTTCCTTAAACCCAAATTTTATTCCCTCTTTTAGTTGATCAGACTTTTTAAATCAAACATAAACTGATTCTAAAAATGTTGTTTCTAGAGAAAAAAACTATGCTACTTTTTTTCAGAAAGATAAATAAAGAGAGAAAGTGAAAAATATTTTCTGTGGTTTGTTAGTTACCAGATGAAAACATTTTGTGAAACAGCAGGTTAGTGGTCTTTACTGCCTCTCAGAAGAGATCCTCTTCTTTCAGGTTAAGTGTTTGTTCTTTGAGAAAAATTGTCTTGACACCTGGTAAGACCATCTGTCCTTGTAGTTCTGTTTCCTCTGTGCTCTTAAAATGTCTTTGGATGTCAATTTGTGGAATGTGGAATATTACTTTAAAAACAGTAAAAATGTAATTGCTTATATGTCCGTAGTTATATGTAGCCTAGCAACCTAGTAAATGTAGTACTGCATTAAGCTAACAACAGAGGCCACAAAGCTTATTAGACCTTTTAAAAACTTTGGCCTGTCTGGAGTTGTGTTTGATCTTATTTAGCAGTTACAAAAATTGCCTAAGGCCCAGACTTACTGACTGTTATTCACCTTGTTTTAGCTGTTGCGTCATGGTTGCATAATGCTTATTACTGTAAAGAATTTTTCTTAACTCTTAGATACTATTAACAATTGTTTCTTATGTACAGAATGAACTATCTACAACCCTTGAGTATAATGCAGTGTAGTGGAATATTCTCCATGGTGTGACAGCAGCAGACTCCAAAGTAGAGGCACAAGATAATACTTGGATTGTAAACAGCTGACCAGTGGCCACTTACTGATTACCAAAGGGATGAAATCTTAGGAACTGCAATTTTAGTGCTAATAAGAAACCCAAAGAGCAAGTATTCAAAATATGTAAAACACATGATACAGCAAATTTGCATGGAACCAGTGAAGAAAGTACAAATAATTGCTCTGTGTTTGAGAACATGCTACAAGTGGACCTAAGAGTGAGGAAAAAGAAACCATGAGCACTTTAGTCCTCCTGGAAAAGAATTTTATGTACAGATGACCTTTTCTACACTCTCACAGAGCAAGCCCATTTACCTGAGGACCTAGATGGTAGAAAGTTCAGCATAACACAAGAAAAAGGTGTATAATTCACAAATTATGAGGGGGAGCTACACCTATGTTATCCAATAAATGCTCTACTTGTGTTGGGGTTCCTCCCCCGTGGCGTGGGGTCCGGGGGGAGGGGGACCCTGGGGTAGAGGCATGACCTATGGGGTTTCCCTAATCCTTGGTCAACCTCGTTCCCCATTGGTTGTTTTGTGTTCCCCTACCCGGGGGAGGACCCTGCTGGTCCCGTGATTGCGGCAGTTCTGGGGCAGTCCCCGGCCATGCGGCTGGAAAATAAACATCTCTGAAACATCTACCAAGAATCGGTCCCTATTTTTCCATGGGCCTCGCTGTCTTATGCATGTTGCAGTAATCCCCGCTGCAACATACTTGGCCATTGATTACCTGTTGTCAAATAAATGAGAGGTCTGTGACCTCCCACCTCAATCCTGTAGGGGCAAATTTTTCATTTACACCTTAACTTCAAATTCCACAGTTTTATGACTAAGTCAAATTCCCAGGTGAAGTCTGTAAGAGTATCCTAATTATGAACTACTTTAGAAATTTAATAGAATGTTCATTATCTATTCCATTATGGGAAGGTCAGAGGGTATCAAACAATTCTCTGTACAACTGTGTTGTCTTTTAATGCTAAATTCATATCTTGGCTATACCTTTGAAACTCAGGTAAAGAAAACTACACAGCAGTAGATCTAATTTCCTATGCTTCACAAAGTATTAAGTGAATTAGAATGTTTCAAGTATGGAGGAAGTACTTAATTTTACTTTCTCAGCAGCTTCCACCTAATAATTCAAAGTTTTATTTCAAAATAAAATTCAGAAAATAAATGTATTTTTTATGTTACTCAAAGCCAGCTTGAATAAGTTGATGTCTCCCTGGTTTGTGTGTTGCAACATGGAGTATTTTATGTCCTAGGAGTGACATGTCCTTTACAAGTGTGCTCCCTACAAAAACAAAAACAAGCTAAATTTTTCTCAAAGAATTTGTATTGTATATACAGAAAAAACAAGAAAGAACCACACCACCTTCCAAATACAAATAAATGTAAAAACAACATGGAATAAATCTCTTCAGTCCACAGACCAACAGTGGTAAATATCCTGCCTTGAGACAATAAATATGTCTTTCTTTGAGAAACGTCTTTTCTAAAGCTAAATTGTGTTATTGAAGGCAACCAAATGTTTATATTTCCCATCATTTAAACTTAGGCCTACAAATCTTACATCTAAACTCTTAGAAATTAGAGGGTGAAAAGTGGGAAATATGCTTATACTTTTGTGCTGTCCTGTGAGACTGAGGATTGACAAATTTTTGTCTCTCCTGCTTTTTAAAGCCTGCTTTCAATATGTACAATAGAATTTGCATGGAGTATGTGAAATAGCCATTAAAAGTAGTGTGGCAGCACATAGAAGGTTGAAAAGCCTCTAATGTATTCAGGCAAGAAGAGAGGCACATAGTTTGAGAAAATCTGTATTAGCAAAGATTATAAACACTTCAGAAAAGTTTTTCAATATAACATTTTTATCATGTTTATTGGAAATGTTTGTCCTAAAGCATAAAATCATTTCACTCTATCTGTTCTGTAACCAGAATTTTTCAGTCATAAGAATAAATTATCTATGTAGGTGTATCTGTTGTACTCTGATAGTAACTTCTATGAAGATCAGAAAGACCATAGCCTTGTCATTGCAGATATTTCTCCAGGAAAAAAAAAATCCTAAATAGCTATCGAGAGAGAATGATTTTAACTCACTTGCCACTAAAGACTTATCCATCCACTCCAGCACAACACAGACTTCAAAACAACAGGTAATTTGTTGAATTACAGTACATGCTGTCTCTCTCTTCTATAAGAGTCCATTAAGCTCAATTAGTACTTCTGTTTCCATAGAGCCTTTAATAACCCTTCTCTCAAAGTATTTTGAAAAGATTAATACTGTACATTTTCCTGACACTTATAAATCACTATTTTTTCATTTTTTACTTCTATCTAATCAGTCACATTCTAAAATTTAAGTTTTGAATTATCCTGAGGCAAATAACAGCATATTCATTTAGGATGCTTAATAACATAATAAAGCTCTGGTCAAATGACTTCTTCCTTCTGTCAAGATCGAAGGTGTGAGTAGAAGCATCTGGCTAAAATTCCACCAACTATCTGAGAGGATGGTGAGAATGAGTAGGTAATAAAATCAATTCATTCATGAATTTTACTTTTCATATGCATACCTGAGTACCTCGGGATATTTTGATGGGTCTGAAATGTGGGTATTTCAATGTTATTGATTTTTTTTTGTTTGGGTTTTTTCTTTGTAATGGCAGGCATGGTACTATAATGATTTAATATTTTGTGAGAGCTTCACTCAACTGTCACACATGAAAAACACAATGAAAAGCCAAAACTTCCTTCACTTCCGGTAGCAGTAAAAATCTGTATTCTTGCACTGCTCTCAGTAAATATTCTCTTTCCACAATTTATGTGGATAAGAATCAAAAGACTACTGAAGGGACATTTTGTGTATACAAAATCTCTAAATTTCTTCCAAAGTTGATTCTACTGCACCTTTTTGACACTGCCAGTGAATTTGTTTTCTACATGAAAGGTAAAATATTTTATTGCAAAACTCAGATATAAAAACAGTTAAATCACACTGTGTATTAGAAAACTTGGATAGTATAGAAAAAAATACAGAGGGATAAAGTTTTTTAGCCAACAATCACATAGAATACTGTAGTTTATCACACATTTTGTTGGAATTTTGAACTCATTCTGATGAATTCACAAAAACAAAATACAGTAATACGTGTCTATTTTCCATTTGATCATTGGCAGGCACGTGATCATAATTTATATAGAGAAAATTTTATGAAATATTAAACAGGTGTGAAGAACATTCATGTCTCTTCACCCTGCTCATTTACTTAGGAATGAAAATCTACAGAGCTGCAGTATACAGCTGCAGAATATCCTTGCTTAAAATGGTGGATGATGACACTTCACTCCTGTATCCAATGTGCAGAAGTACTTCTGCTGATCTGAGAGGGGCAAAACAACTTGTATATTCTGTTCAAATTCATAAGCTTTCTTTCAGTTAAAAAAAAAAAAAAACAAACCAGAAAGCAAAAAAAAAAAATCAACAAAAGCCAAACAAAAACCAAAAACAACAAAAAAGAAAAAAAACACCACCACCAAAAGCCCCTCAACTCTATGTGTGGAGCTGTACCCACATGAAATTCATTAAATTTACTAAAATTCAGTTATGCTGGTTGTCTCAATTTTAGTAGATTTTACCTTAAAATCAGTAAAGAGAGAACTGATTTTATAAGTTGATGTTGCTGGTCTTGTCTCTGTTCTAAGATTTTAGAGTTACTGTGTCCAGATATGCATATTAGACTAATTCCTTTACTTTCTGCAGTCTGCAAAACTTTTGAAAATAAAACTCACACAGGAACGGTCAGTACTGCTCATCTCTTCACTGGTGTAATGCTAGAATAATTATTGACTCCAAGAGGAACACAATTTGATAACAATGCATTTTTCAGCCCTCATCTCCCAGCTAAATCCTTTATCTTTTCAGGTAGCTGTTTCTGTAAAGAGTATGACTGCAAGCTCTGTACCTCAAATTTAAACACATCTGCCATCTGACTTACTCATCTAAAAATCTACTCCAATAAAAGAGCCTTCTGATTCATAATTTAAGGAAGTCTATAGAGGAAACTATTACATTTGTCTCTAAGTGATAAGTTATTTTAGATTGCCTCTGGCAAAGAAGAATGCAGTATAAAGCACTACAATCTTAAGGAAATACATGTGAAAAGCTAAAATAATGTAGTCGTTACATTACTACTTAATTTTTCATGAAACTTCTGCAGGTATTGTAAAAAAATAAGTGGAGTCCTTCAGGCAACTCCATCGAATTGTAAATGATGACAAACAGCACTGCAAAACCTATTGGGATAAAAAAAAAGAAACATGCATCTTCTTTGCAAAACTGTGGCTAATAAAATTAATGTTTAAAACATAGTAGTTGCATCACAAAGTTTCTTTTCTGATGCCTTGCAATTTCTGTAATCAATCTCTTCTAATAGTGTAAGACATTAATTTTTTTTATTTTCTATGTATTTATGTTACCTACTGAGGTAAAATTTACAAAAGCAGTGGACTGTGTGGTTTATATCTTGCTTCAAAGACTACTCAGTCTTCAGTTTGAATGAATAGGAGCTTGTCTTGAATCATGCTTTAGAATGCAGTTCTGGTTTTAATGAAGACAGAATCGTCATTGCAAATTTTTGAGTGAACGTTTGGTTTTTATAAATTAAGTTTCTAGGAGAAGAGAAAGATAAAGGAAATGCATCATCTAAATATTTTTTTTTTTCATATATTATCATGGAATGATCTGGTCCTAAAATAGTCAATGAAAACCTAAGCACTGCCTAAAAATTGCTTTTAAAGTATTTATTAGTGTTTTGACATATAACTGATAAGGGCAATATCTGTAGTCTCCGGATAAATAGCAATTGATAAAGCAGGGAATTCCAAGAGATATATAAAGAAATGCATTGTGGTAGTTCAAAAGGAGCTTGAAGAATTCAGTAAGTCTTGAGTCTAAAATAACAGAAGCAAGATATAGTCAGCTACTTTAAAAAACAAACATAACCCATAATTTTTTTTTCTTCTCTATTTGACTGTCTTTCTTAAATTGTAGTTGGCTGTATCTTTTTTATTCTGTGATTTTTCAAGACTCTCAACTTCATATAGAATCTAAAATTTTAATTCATTTTAAGGAAGTTTAATGAACTAACAAATTGTGGGTAAAACCATGATGAGCTAAGCAATTTGGAGTCCTGTTTTATTGCTTTTCTTAATCTGTTTAAAGCCCTGTTTGGTGGCAAGAGACATAATCTTCACTTTCAAAACAAGTTTTAATTAAGAGCATTATTTTCATCATCTGCATTTACCTCAGTTTTAAAAAGATTTGTGCTTTATTAAGTAGTCTGAAAATACCTGTTGCCTTAAAGAGTGAAGAATCTTGGCATCTGCCTTAGAATTGGTCTTAGCATTTTTCTAGACATTTATAGTCTAAGTTGACATTTCATGCTGCTTCTTGAATGATCACTTCTATGTCTGTGTATGGATACTAATGCCTTTCTAAGGGACTGCTTATTGGGGTTTACTTTTTATGATAGTTTTGATGAACTGGAAAACCTTACCAACAAACAATTTTTATTTAAAGTCCAAGTCACTTTAAAAGACTGTGAAGGACTAGAATAGAGTCATGCTATAGATACAATTTATTCGCTGGCCTTTGCAATAGATTGACATCCTCTGAAATGTGTCTTCAACCTTTGATTGCTTTAATTTACAAGCATTTGCTTTTCCTGCTCCATTTTCACCCAAAGAAAACTGAAATAAGATAAAAATGGTGCCACTGAGACATGTAGCAGATTTCAAATGCAACAAGAAGCACCAACAGCCAGTGTTTCAAGATTGCAGAGGATATAGGGCAGCATCTTACAGCTAAAGCAGAAGGAGGGATCATGGATCTGGTCTTCTGCAGGGAGTTGCTACATAACCAAAGATTGCATCCCTTGTTCTTCTGTTCTTCAGTTTTATTTCTCTACAACACCTCTGTGTTTTTCCAAAAGTACACTGTTTGCAGGGAGACAATCCCAGATCAAAATGAAGTCAGCCTCATATGGGCTGTTTACAGATGAAAGGGGAAAAAAGTTCTATATCTTTATTCATAATACAAATGGCTTTCATGTAAATTCTTTATTTAGAGGGGTTTTGTGTATTTGTACATTTGTGCATTTAATATTGTATAAATTAATACATTTCTAACAGCCGCAAGAGCACTGTTTTGGATTACTCAAACTCTGTCTCAGCAAAATGTTTGTTTCTGTGTATCATGAAATGCTTTGAATGCATGAGTTTGTGCAATCTAGAAACTAAAGTGTCAAAAATCAGTGTGAAGAGATAATAAATAAACCATCTTTTTCTTCAGCTACTTTTTATCTGCTTTCTACTTGTACACTTCAGCTCCTATCCGAAGACTTAAAAGAACTTTAACTTCTATATAATAATTTTCAGCATCCATCTATAATTATTTCCACTCAGAAGATTAAATAGCTTCGCAAATTGGTGCCATTTTTCTACATATGCACATGCACAGCTGCTAGACCTACCACTCCTTAAAAAGAAAACAGTGCCTAAAAATAAAACCTGAAAAAGAATCCATAAACTAAAAAGAGATTTATATTAAATAAAATCTTTTTATGTCAACATTATATAATTCCTAAATTTTTAAATATTTAGTGCTTTAATATTTAAAGCTTTAAAACATATTCAGTAGTGTCACCTATTAAACTTATCTGCAAGGTAAATTATTTTAAATAGCATATCTTATCTTTATTATAGCATTTACAATTTCCTATTTGCTATCCACTAAACAATGGAATTTGAGTTTCAAAGGCTACAATGTTAAATGCATATGCAGAACTGTTTGCTACAGATCACCTTGCCAACACACTTGTGCTTCTGTTGGTAAGATTAGGATGTTGTGTACAGCATAAGGACGAGTCTAAGAGATATGATTGGAAATATTGAATTTTGTTGATTGCTACTGTCTCATTTTGTAAGCAGCAGGAAATCTTTAATTCCCAAAAACAGTAAGAATTGTACTTAGATTTAAGAAGAAATATTCTGTAATGTTTTACATAAAAGAAGTGCTGGCTTTTTTTTTTTTTCTTTTTCTTTTTTTTATTTTCCTGCTAAGGAAAAGGAATTAAAACATTAAGAGATTTATACATCTCACTAGGAGACAAATTCTTTTTTGAAGACTGTTTGGAACAACTAAATCTTATAATTTCACAAATATTATAGCATGGTTTCTAAACTTTTTTTGAGGCATAGGTTCATGGTACATTTTAAGCAGAAATACACTCCCTCAGAAGAAGTATCCAAAACCTTTATTTTTTTTTTTTTTTAAACCGGCTTCTACTCATGTTCTTCATAGCACTCATAACACCACAGCAGACTGGTATAACGTCCCAGACCTACCAGAGCTTCTAAACCAGCCTTTGCCAGTATAATTTGCATGGGTTTTTGCAGTTGCCAGCACTCTTGACAGATCAGGCCCTGGAGATTTACCTTAAGTTTCTTCACAAGGAATTAAGAACATTGTCAGACACAGGCAGGAAAAACAGATGTTTATTAAAATGAATGTTTTCTTCCATGTGACTTGTTAAGTGAAGTGGGATGAGACCATTTGTTGAATGTTGGGCATAATTCCTCCTTCATCACGCACCTCCCATTACTGGCTGCACCAGCACCTGAAGCACAATCTGATTTTCTCCCTGTTTAATATGATAACAAATAGTTCTGTATCTGACTCATCATTCTCATTTGGGACAGTTGGCAGCAGGACCAGAAGTTCTCCGTAATGCAAGACTAGCCAGGTGTTCAAATAGTACTTGCCTTCTGGCTTCATTCAAAATTTTCCAGAGCAGTGGATATTCTGAGGACCTCAGATAGCTTCATGTTTTCACATAAAGTCTGTTGGCCTTTGGAGGTCAGAATTATTGCTGTTATTTACCTTGCAGATGTCTCTGCAATCCAGCCTTTGTGCCTTTTCTTCAGCTTCTCTCACTGTAGATATCATCAAGACTGTGACAAGAGGAAAACGAATAAAATTGAAGACTTACAGTAACTACAAAAGCATGTATCTTTATAGTCTAATATGGATTTTTTTGTCCTAAGTATTAATTTCTGGTCACTTAATAGTAAAAAAATGTATTCTATTGCCATTTCTATTAGTCCAGCTAACAATGGATCTTGAAGAGATGCCGAATTTTGCAATCTAGCTGAAAAGAATTCACCAATACTTGAGTATCTAGGGTCCATTTCCCCACTGGAAGACTACAGAAGCAAAAAATTATCATAGATTTGGCCTGTTTGTTTTTTTTTTTTCCTTTTCAAGTAAATTTTTACATGGATTAAGAAAATAACACTTGTAATTGATAAATTGGACATTACTGATGGGTTTTGTCTAATGTGACTTAAATACTAGAAATCCACAGCTTTCTGTAACACAAACTGACATCTTAAGCAGTGGTTTTGGTGAATTTGCTCTAGAAAAATCCAAATTAAAAAAAATTCCAACAGCAATAATTAAGCACGCAGGGGAACAGAGAGCAGGGTATTGGCAATGTTATTCTCCTATTGTTTACCTGCCAAACAAATTCAGGCTTGAGGGGTTTTGGGTTTGTATCAAATATTTGGAAACAATCCTGTCCATTTCCTCTCTGCATTTGATTTTCTGCGTGTTACCAAATAGGGCATAACATTTGAGAATTCCTTTCTCGCAGTGAGATTTTTTTGGGCTTGCAAATTAGAAATGATGGAAACATGACAGAATTAGTTGCTTCTGAAAGCAATATGGCCAGAAGAAAAAAGAATATTTAAGTACATGTGGCAAAATGAATTTTATTTTAAAAGGTTTAGTGTAAGTAATCAGTTCTTGGAAATAGTCTGGAGACCTTGCTACTTAAATGCAGAACTGATAATATGCATTTCTGTATAGAAACTCATATAAAGGTCATACTCACAAAAATGACATTACCAAATAGATGTTTTGTCTCCCATAGGAGGTGTAGTCCTGAAATACTAGAATTCCACTTTTATCTGCTACTCTCTCAATATTAAATTGCTGTATAATAAAACAAATAAATGGAAAAATTGAGCCTGGTACAGAATTTATCAGTCTTCTGGCTAAACAAGTTGACTTGTCTAGGTGCTACTGTTAATCTATTTTAATCTACATTTTGGGTTTTAGGTAATACAAATGCACTGAACAAATGGGGAAGGCACTCATTTTTATTTATTTTATAAAACTCAATAAAATATTAATTGAGGTGAGAACAAAATTAAAATATTGAAGAATATTTCTTAGTTCTGTTATTCCCAAGATGAAATGGATAAAACCTTATCCAAATATATCCTTCCATACTTATATATGAAGTTTTATGTGAATATAACTCCAAATATGGCTGTCCAGATAAGCATATAGAAACTTGTCCAAATGTAATAGCTGACTGTCAATAATTATACTCAGTTAAAGACAATTCAAAGCTGTATAATTTCTGGGTCATTAAATTATTTTTAAATTGTCATGGAGCAAGGTAATCAGTATCATGGAGCATGAAAACAAACGAGGAACAGAAGTTTCAATTGCTAAAAGCAAATACAGAAAATGAAGTCTTTTCTTGTGTGAACAGCAGTATTGCTTGGTAACCTGCAAATAGTAAATAGCTTTCCATTTCTATGAAGATGGAAAGAGAAAGAGTAACTGCTATTGAAGCAAATAAATATTTTCAAATTAAAATTCAGTTAAAGGAAGGACTTCACACATTAAAGTGTATTTCTGAAGGGCAGGATATGAAATATCAAATAATCATAGCAGAGATCAGGGTTTTTTACATGCTGTGTGCCTCAGCCATTCGTGCCAGGGGTGATTATAAATTCCTTGTTTGGCAGAAAGATACAAGACTTGCAAAGAATTTTTGTTGCTAATAGGTAGATTTTTTTTAAATAATTAAAGCATGTTTTTAAACATTTTTTAATATTTGAGTTCAACTATTTAGTTGTCGTATTAACTTGCACCCACAAAGAACAGCTTAGAAGACAATGAAACCTATAAAAAGCTAGAGAAGTATAAGGTTAAACCACTTTCACAGTTCCATCACAGAGCTAAAATCTAGTTTTTCTTCTTAAAACTATTACTGTTCAATACTTTGTACAACAATGAGGAGTTCTGGAAGCAACTCTGCAGCAAAATATCCAGTTTGAGGGGAACCTAAGTGTTTCTATCACTGCTGAAGTGAGGCCTTCGTGAGGTCTGTAACATAGGTAAAATGAAGCAGATGAAGAACTATGTGTCTTACAGAATAGTTTTTTGGTCAGGACATTCAAAATTTATCTCCAATAGCTTCTCCATAGTCAATTATAAATTTGTAATGACTGGTATTTATTTATTTATTTATTTATTTATATAAAGACACTCAAGGCTATCATAATACAGATTATGTAGAAGCTGTAGAAATTCTGTCCATTTGTTTTCAAGACCTTTTCTTTCACCCTTGAAAGGAAGAGAAACAAAAATCTTGTAACAGTATTCTTTCCAATAAAGCTTGGGCAGAGTTAGAAACCACTGCATGCTTTTAAGTGATCTAAGAAACTGTAGCATAGATTCACTTCATCTCATGGCTGTTAGCTTCTGATTTAAGGTTGCTTTATCTTGCCAGAAGTGTAAAACGCAAATGAATAATGATGAATGGGCTATGATGTCATACGGAACTAATGGCTATTCAGCTGAAAAATTTAATTAATATTGCACATAAACAATTTTACCTGTCACTGTAGTTCTGACCTTGCAGTTTTCAGGTATAGGCAGATAAGAAATAGGAATACACAATGCAGAAGTAAGGATATTTGTATCCTTGACATGTGACAGGACAGCAATAAAGGTAATTGAAATATATGATGCATTTGGCATTGATGCAGATACCTAATTTTGATGGTGCAGGAGAATGACCGATGTGACATTTTGCTCATTTTCTTCAGCTGGAGCTTGTACAATTTTTCAAGAGTAAATGGCCTTACAGTATTAGATAATACAGTCTTGACCCTGACTGTCATGGAAGCCCAGAGTGTTAACATGCAGTCAGCAAAACAGCCCTACTGAAAGTTAGCTAAATTTTACAGTGGGGCAAAATCAATTAAAAGTTTCAATGATAATGTCTGATAGCCTTGACATCCTCAATGTTCCCTCAGCTGCTTCTGTTTCTGTTCCATCTGCTTCTGACATTTTCCGTGTTTATTAAACATGTTTTAACTGAGATGCCACCAGCTTGTCTGAGGGGCTCAGCTGCGCCCTGGTGGGTCCCTTGGAGCCAGCTGGAGCATTTTTGTGTGGTACAGGGCAACCCTGGCCCCTCCTCACAGAGGCCACCCCTTAGGCCCTGCTGCCAGTGCCTGGGAAATACTCTCAATTCACTATTTTGGATAGCTAAACACACAATTAAAGGTCTGTCTACATTTATTTCTACCCAGTGTCTGATCCAATAGCAATCTCAGAGGATACCCACCTTATTAAGCCCTAAAGAAAGGACTGGAAAAATGGGGTGAAAATTCCTCCTATATATATCATTCACCGATGAGAAACAGTAATGTAGTACAGAAAAGTTGTGAAATTAATTTATACCTTTTAACTAAAACTACAGAAACTTTTACTTTCTGTAACTCAATTTTTACTTTTCTGTGCTTTAACTGAAAGCTTATGTCAGATTACAGGTCAGCTGATTTCAGCCTGAATTATTGAAGGTGATATTTTAAAAAGACTTTGTTTGAATATTCTTTTTCACTGTTTTAACTCCATTAAGTAGACTTGCTGTTAAATTTTTCTATTCACTGTTCCATAGTGAGTCTAGAATTAGAACTTTGGCGTCTTTGGATAACTTAAAAATCTAATGAAAAGTAAATGGGCATCTTAAAAATTAGCATAACAAAGATAGACTAGAAAGAATGCAATGCCAGTACATTACTTTTTGGCTTAGCAATAGCTTAAATGACTACTGCTTCTTTAAGAAGGATTTTTATTGTAAAACATGAGTTCCATGTGCTCCTTTTAAATACTGTCCTGAAAAAACTCCGCAACCAATAGTCAAATAATTAATTTAGTTGGTTTTCTAATTTAAAATAAAAAGAAAAGTACACAACTTGCTCCCCAAAATTCCTATTTTCTAGGTATTACAATTAAATATATATTTTTGTATGATCTTTCACTGTTTATCAGAATAACTACAAACATAAGGTGAGATCACCAGCAAAGACCAGCAGCCACTGTTACTGTCTGTCAGAGTATGGGCTCTAGAATAAATATACATATGGGGTTTTTTTAAACTCCTGATCTTTAGCATCCATGAACCAGTCTGCCTTTCTGGAGGCTTTGTTTTAATAGAGAGGGTTAATTTTACATCTCGACACTTCATGGACAATGGTTATGTCTAAAAACTGTAAAAATGGTTGCTTTAACTAGGAAGTATTTTTACCTACTGCAATGTTTTCCTTTAACATATTCCCAATATTTGGGCAAGGATTTTTGTGGTGGGTTGACCCTGGCTGGATGCCAGTTATTCACCAAAGCTGCTCTATATCTCCCCTCCTCAGCTGGTCAGGGGAGAAAAAGTATAACCAAATGCCTGCAGGTCCACATAGGGGCAGGGAGAGATCACTCACCAATTACCGCCTATCTAGACCCTGATTTTTGTTTTGAAATTCATGCCTTTTTTGGAAATCATGAAATCACTTTAAAGGAAGCTATATATATTTTTGGGTGCTGTGTGTTTCTCTTAACCTCTAACACAGATATTATGTAAAGTAACTTTCGCAACAGAAAATAATGGCCCCCAGTAATGAACTTCTGTAACAGAAGCAATCTTATAGGTGGGAAGAACGTTATAGGAAATAATATTTTTCCATTTTGTAAATGCGGCAATATGAGGATCTTCATTGTGAAAAAATAAAGAATAAAATTAATATTATTCATAATATCTACAGCAGATATTACTATTCTGTATTATATTTCTTTTGGGAATTATGCTTTCTGATCCAAATTTTCACTCCTTAATAAGTTGCTTTTTAATGATACCGAAAACAATATAAGCCATTTTAAAGACTCAGAGAAGTTCCTTAATCCAAGTGGTGGACTCTGTGTATGTGTTCATACCTAAAAAATTGCTTAGTAATAAAACAAAATAATAAATAAAGTGAAGTAAACTGTAAACCAAGTTCTTGGCCATTCCAATGAAACTCTTTGTCAAGTTAAACTGACTAAAGATGAATCAGATCCTGGGCTTATCAAATGGCTCATCCTTACACTGTTATTGGCAAGAAAGAGCTGACTAGACCACTGTATATAATTAGGTACTGTATCAAGACTTCTCTGGGTCCACTATGTTTGCTGGACTGCTGTTGTCTCAGTAAAGGTTTCTGCTTCTTAATACCTTGTGCTATTGATTTGTTTGTTTTTCATTCAATTTCTGAATATAAAACACCAAACTAATGTGTAGTAATACTGTAC
Source organism: Corvus kubaryi (assembly GCF_017639235.1). Classification (NCBI taxonomy): domain Eukaryota; kingdom Metazoa; phylum Chordata; class Aves; order Passeriformes; family Corvidae; genus Corvus; species Corvus kubaryi. Next base: position 10,753,493 of record NW_024582073.1, read on the forward strand.
TTAATCCATATGCATTCTAAAGTGTTTTAATGTGCCTACAGAAGTAGCTTAAGAACCAGTAGAAACAACATATTTTAGGATCTCTTTTGCTGTAGAAGTAGTGAGTGCCCAAGAATAAGCCCTATCTTCTCTTTCTCATCAATTACCTGTTCAGCGGTCTAAATAAATCTACCTAATATCATTTGATGAATCCAAGGGTGGTTCAGACATATGCTTACAGTTGACAGATACAACACAAGCTACTTTTTTTCTTTTTTTTTTGACCAGTAAATGCCACCAGGTAAAATAAGCTGGTAGCAATTACTGCCAAAGTAAAACTAGTAGCTAGTACTTACATTTGGGCAATCAAATCCAACTCAAAATGCAATTGTAACTTCAGACTTGTCTTTATTGAAGAGCAAGAGTTGGAGATATAGGTAGAGAAGAGAATAGAAAGGAACAACCAAAAGGAACAGAAATGCTAGATTTCTAAACCTTTTCTCTCCATGTTTAGAGCACATATTCATGCCCCTGTACAAATATGATATACCTGATCTTTCTTTGGTGGTGGAATACTTTCCAATGAACGTTAATTAGAATTATAACTGAAAAACAAATGTCTCTAATATTGCAACACTAACCGTTAGGGTACAGAGAAGCTTGATTATGTTCTTTTTCATATATTTTTAATGAGTATATATTTATTCTTTTGAAGAGGAAATGGGTTTCAAGAAGAGTGATGGAAGTAGAAGGCAGAAGTTCAGAATATCACAGCACTGAATTGTTCTACTTATATTGCCACTACTTTAGCTAGGTGCCTAAGAAGCCTTAATGTCAAACATTAACATAAAAAAAAAATTCAGGCGTCTCATGGATATTTAGTATTTTTTCTATTAATGGTTTAATTATTCAGCATCTTTTAAATGTAGGCATGCAAAAGACAAAGTTTATGTCATTTTATTTAACTTACCAGACTGAAATCAAAGAAATTTCTGATGCCATATTAAAAATACTAACCTTCAAATGAGGAAGTAAAATCAGCATAGAATTTCAGACACATTTATTCTTCTTCTGTTTTACAAAACACTTGTTATCAACTGACTTGTTAAATGTCTTGAGCCATTTGAAATATGACCTGTTCTTTTTAGTGGGCTACCTCTGACATCAGTATAATTTCCATTGCATTTTACCTACAGTAATATCTTTTCTCAGTCCTGTTTTGAATGTTATTTTACATTCCTAGTTAAATAATATTTTCCTCTCACTCTTCCTGTTTTCTACTGCATCACGTACTTGCACATTTCCTTTTTTCTCTGAATGCCTTAATAAATACCTTAGGTTTCTTTTACTTATGCTTTTCTTGGAATAGCAAGCCTGCTAGGGTAGTGGAAGAAAACTTCAGAGATGTAATTTTTATAATGTCTGTTTGCTTGAGCTTGCTATAGCACAAACAGCTTACTCTTATTGTACCAGATAAATCATTGGAAAAAGGCTACTCTGGTTCTTAAATTTTATATCAGCTAAGTTGTCCCCTTTGGTGTTTTAATTTAATGAAAGAAGTTAATTGATGCAGAAATAGTTTGACAAGTTACAGGCAGCACTATTATTTGAAGAGTCTGGAACAGACCGAAGGATGATTTCTCTAACTTCTGAGTCCAATGTGAACTTGATTATAAACCTGTATCTGCTGAGACAGAATAGAGTCATCACTTTCTTCGAGTGCTCATTATTTTGGTTTGTGTCTTCATTATTTCAGTTTGTGTCCTCTTGAGGCCTTCCCAGCAGTGCAAGTCTCTAAATTACAGTCCCAGCCTTGACATTGTGATGCACATTAGCAGAAACTTCTGCTGGCACAGTGGCAGACTTAAGTCAACAGCGGTCTGTAATAGCTTGGAGATATTCCTATGTGAACTGCTTCATGGTATTAGCAGCCAAAGTCAAAGCAAATGTTTACGTTTATTTCAGAAAAAAATGGGTTTACAGCATGACATGGATTTACATCCTAAGTCCTCTACTGGTCTTTGCCTGCCTGTGGATGGATCATTCCAGGAGTTGGACTTTGATCTCCCTTGTGAGTCCTTTCCAGTTCAGGATATTCTATGATACCCCACTTTATCTTTGTTATTTTTCTTTGAATGGCATGGTCACTCACGTTTTTCATCTCCCGTTTTAGGAATCCTGTAGTTCTCACCCAGCTCTTTGCATAGGTCTGTAATTATAAAGCAATCAAATCTGCTCTTCAGTGTAGTTTGTCTGATACTCTTAAATTATGGATTATGGGAAAATGAACCAATACCAGTGCAGTTAGAAGTCTTCCACTGTTCTGTCAGAACCAAAAAAAATCACTATTGTGCTATAGTAGGGAAACTGCATTACTTGAATGAGAATGTTCCAGCTCATTGAATCTAAATTTATTGTATGCTCAAGTAAATTAAGTATACTGCATAATTATGGAGAATAATTATTATACTGCATGTAGAAGAAAGTCTAAGTTGGAGATGTAGGTAGAGAAGCTTATTCTTCCTTCTAAACATTATAATTTTATATTCATTCCTTTTTCATGCCTACTTAAAATATTATTTGAACAATAAAATTGTTGCTAATGTTTAACTTGGTCCTATCCCCTTAATAGGAGCTTTTGGGGTTTTTTAAGCAGAAAAATTATTTAAGATCTCTTGTACACTGAGGCCCTCTGACTGGCTAGTACATGACAGGGACATTTCTTTGGCAGTACTACATTAATTATACAGAAAAAATGAAATGTGGAATATATATAATTTGGAACGCAGACACTGGTAACTGAAGAAACATACTCATTTACAAGCATAGTTTATCATTGTAATTCCCTTAGTGCTGTGCATAATAGGTCACATGTTCAACAATAGTTCATATTTCAGGGTAAAGGAAATGCCAACCATAAAGTTCTCAAAAATACAGAAATAAGATGTTGATAACTTACTAATTTCAGGAGTGATCAGTGGCAGGTCTTCTGGAATGCTGCAGTCATCCTGTGAAGGATAGGAACACATTCAAGAAGGAAAGTGGATGCAACATTGAAGTGAGAGAGAAGAAAGTGATGCAAAGAAGTCTATGCCTCCTCCTCAGTTCTCTAACTCATTTGAAGGAAAGGAAAAGATCCACTGAGATCTTCAGGTGTTTAAGTAAAAGACTTCTGTACTTTCCAAGAAACTCTATATATGTTCAGAAAATAACAAAAATTCTCTTTTTAAAAAAGCATTGATTTTAGTGCTTCTAATTTCCTTATACTCTTCTGGAAATATTAAAATGGATATAAATATTGTACATATAATCACATACAAATATAATAAATATGATGGTTTTTAATGTAGCCTTTACTGCAAATCATCTGCACTGAAGTACTCAGTATATTAGAGATTATTCTGACATTCAAGAAATGCTTTGACTGAATTCCTTACTTTTCACAGAAAGAATTAAGTGGGTTTTGATTATTGAAAAATTACAAGAATATTATTCTGTAGACCAGTACTTGGAGAACTTTCATATGAAGGAGTAGTGTCAGATTCTAAACGTTGTTAAAAGATCTCTCTCTCTCTCTCTGCTTTTATTTGTTATTAAGAGGTGGTAGCATTCAAGAGTTTGCTTTTTGTGCTTGGGAACAAAGAATCCAGATTATTTCTTTACAGTCCTCAGAAGAAGCCGAAGACTTCCCTTAGGTGTTCCTGAACAAAGTTCAGTAATGTTTATTTGGGAGGGGAGGAAATCATAACTTCACAAAAATAGAAATATTTTAGAATCCTACATAAATTAATATTTTCCTAAAAATTGGGATAATTTGCATTATGAAATCATGGGTATTAACTGCTTTATATTTGTGTGATGAACAGCAGATTTTCATCTTTTTTTTGTAATGTGGAAATAAATGCAAGAGGTTTTTCTTTTGTCTGGTTTTGGATTTCATTTGGGATTTTAGCTGCAGTTTGCTACTGTGTGCACATGTGAGTTCATCAGTCTTTGAAAAGATACACACTGAGGAAACTGCTGTCTCAAAATAAATTTCCTTATTAGTAACATACTGTGCAAGCTAGTGTAGTGTTAACACTGATGCTAGGAGCACTGCAGTAAAGTAAATGCTACAGACTGGAGCATATTTATCCTTCAAATGCAAACACAGTTTTAGTATCTCATTGTGAATTTAGAAATTTAACTTCATAATTTGTCCATAAGGAAATAAAATAAACATACAAAAGAGAAAAAAAAAATTTAAAAAGCAGTAGCCACATGCTAGGACGGTTGGAAACTTGACTTAAATTTACAAGTGTCTTGTAAAGCATTTGAACTGTTTTCTTGTGCAGAAGAATGAAAAGAGTAAAAACATAAAAAGTACTCAGTATATTTTCTGTAGCCCCAAATGTTTTCCCTATCTTTGGGCTGTTGTAGGAATAGGTGATAGTATGACATTCCTTCACCAATGGTGATAGTCATATTTTTCTAAAATACAACGTTATTAATGTCTTTAGAAAGGAAATCTTAATAATTTCAAGAGGATGACCTTTATCATAACTAGTTGCAACTCATTTTAGTAAATGAGCTTTGTGGATGACTTGGACAAGCAAAATGTTTTGAATTCATATGTCAAATATAGTGAAGTTTCAGTAGCTTGAAAATATGATGGAAATAAATACATATTGCTTACCACTGAAAATGGCTGTCCGAAGTAGTTCATAAGAAACTTAAAGCAATTTGTTTTATTAATTATTTTTAAGTGCTGCTAAGTACTTCCAGATTATCTACTTTATCAGAATTAATTATCCATATTGCAATAGGACAAAGTAAGTAGTACTTGCAGATGTAATTACAAATTAAAACAAGTAACCATTCCCTTAAGAAGGTACAGTCTTAAGGCAATTTACAACCTATTACTGTATAGATTACTGATTAACAAATGAGTAATCAAACTGAGGTCAAAATTTAAATGAAATAATACATTTTAAGTAAAATTAATACCTAACTTGACCTATTTAGGAACTTTTGTCATCAGAGGGCAACGTAATTAAAGAATATAAACATCAATGTTGCCATAAAAGATGAGAAAAACACAGGAAAATTACTCAAGCTGGCAACAATTGCACATTATATTGATTCAGAAGACTTTTCCCCAAGGTGTATTAAGTCAAAAATTTACTCCAAAAATCTCATTGCTAGGTCCTTCTTTGGTAATTTTTCAACCCTCCTCCACAAAACCACTTACCCTTTCTGTGAGTTTAATCAAAATGCAGTTCAATTAGACAGACTGGAAAATAAAATAATAGATAAATAAAATTAGGATCATAGAATCATCTGTTATCCTGAGTTGGAAGGGACCCACAAAGATTGAATCTAACTCCTGACTTCACACAGAGCAACCTAAAAGTTAAACATGCATTTAAGAACATTGTCCAAATGCTTCTTGAAGATTGACAAGCTTGTGGCCTTGACCACTTCCCTGAGGCGTTTTCCAGTGCTTGACCATCCTCTCCTTTTTCCTAAATTCCAATCTAAACTTCCTCTGACATGTCTTTAAGCTATTCCCTTACATCCTATGACTGCACAGCAGAGAGAAGTGATCAGCACCTCTCTCTTGGTCTGCCTCATGAGGAAGTTGTAGACAGCAATGAGTTCACCCCTTGTCTAAGCTGAACAAACCTCATCCTCAGCCACTCCTCATAAGTCACTCCTGCCAGTCTGTCCACCTTTTTTGTTGTCGTTCTTTGCACACGTTTAGGAGTGACAGGAAAGAGCATCTCTGACAGAAATTTTCAGTTACAGTTTTTTCAAAGTGAAAGGAAAAGAAATTTCCAAAGTAAGCCAGTGTTTTTAATGCATCTTTCTAATATGTGCAGGTAGAAATGGTATACAGGGATAACATAAACTTGCTTGATCCAACAGTTGCTATAGGCACTTCTACTTTATTATTGAGAAGTGAGAGAAATTGAGCCTTTTGGTAACTGCTGCTTAATGCCACCAGTGTACACTGGAGGTCAACCAGCCTAAAGAAACAGCTTTGCATAGAAGGACCTTGAGATTCTGGTTGACAAGCTGACCATGAGCCAGCAAAGCACTCTCATGGAAAGGAAAGCAACAGCATGATGGGCTGTATTGGGCTGTGTTAGGCAGTGTGGGCAGCAGGTCAAGACTGGGGGGCCTTCCTATCTGCTCAGCACTGATGATACCATATCTGGAGTGCTGTACATTCAGACTTTATTCGGAAGACTGTCAGAAATGTCCTTGATAAATTAATGGTAAATAAATCCTTGTTGGGAGGGAGGATGAGGACAGTCTGTCCTTATATTATACAGCGTCTAAATAGTCTCATCACCAAAGTTGTGTAAACAGTGGGAACACCTGCTTCAGGAAATTTGTAAAATGATATAAGGAAAAATTACCACAGGATACAGTTTCACTACTCTTACCTAGCACATATTGCTCATCATATTTGGGGAAAAAAAACCACAACTAACCAAACTCCACTTCTTGTGAAGCTCAGACTAGACTCTGACTTTATGCCCTTCATTTCTATGATTATGGATTAAAAATAAATTCAAAGAACATTTGCTTTCCTTAACAGCTCACAGAAATAAGCAGTAATCTATTTTTTAAAGTATGTTTAAATGTATATTTAACCTTTCGTATTAGTAAACACTCATAGAAAAGAAACTCTAAATTAAGCATATGTTTTTATGTATCTAATTCTGGGTTTGTTTTCTGTTGTTTTGTTATAGCTCTTTGTATAGCTAAAAAGGATTGAATATTCCTTCAAATTCTTCGTGCTTATGAATTCTTTATTAAGACCATTTCTTTTCTTTTGTCCTGCTTGTTATTCTTTGAACTTATGTCTCCTCAGGCTCTTCGATATTTTCTATTGACTCTTCTCACTTTAATTTAATTACTTTTTCTTTTTCTGAGACTTTGCAGAAATGGAAAGTATACAGCCTGTACTGAATTATATTTCTTGCTTGACCTTTACATATTAAAAGATGAGCAAAAAAGTATCTTGAAATAGATTCAAACTTTGGATCTGTGATTTTCTTTGAATTCCACTAAAAATGTGCATTCTTTTTGAAGTAGGGTTGCATGCAGTAGCAATGAATAAAATCAAAAGCAAACAGCAGATTTAGTCATAATATAATATGAAAAATGGGAATACTTGTAGTGGTATATGAGCTCTGAAAGTGAAACTAAATGAGGTGGGGGAGGGGCAGATCGCTGCTTAAAAAACCCACTTAGAATTAATCCGTGAATCCTGTAATGAGTGTTTCTTCACAAGAGATCCATACTTCAGCCAAAATTTGATTGTCATAGGGTCAATGAAGAAAATGGTTTCATTTTGCTATCTCTTTGCCATGACGTGTGGTTAAGACTCATAGAGATAAAAATTGCAACTCCTGTAAAATTTTGTAATGAAAGAATAAAACCAGAGAAATCCCCATTTAGAAGAAAGATTTTCTTTTTTTGTGATCATTCAGTGAATAACAGTCCGATTATACTCTCACGCAAGTAAAATAATTTACTTAAATCTCTCCTAATTACTTCATTTGGTGGTTTTGGGGGGCCATTATTCATACAGGAAGACACTTTAAACATGAAAAAAAAATTATCCATGCTTGTTAGTAAAATATAAACTTTGGCAAGTTTAGGGGTTAAAAAAATGGTAATAACAGATCATTTTCTGATTAGGTAGGCAACCACCTACCAAAAAATATTACTCTTATTCTTCTTTTATTTGAAACATTGTGTAAGGCTGACCATGAGCTGATGCTTTATCACCTTTGAAAATACTCTCAAAGGAACAAAGAAGGAAACCTGCATAAGCCAAGGGGAAATGATTGGTGATGACCTCGACCTAGACACTCACAGCTCTGTGGGGTGGGATGGAATCCATCCAAGAGTACTGAGGGAGCTGGCAGAAGAGGTGGAGGGAAGGTGTTTTTAGATTTGGTTTTATTTCTCTTTACGCTCTATTGATTTGATTGGTAAGAAATTTAATTTCCCCAAACTGAGTCTCTTTTGCCCATGACAGCAATTGGTGTGATTTCTCTCTGTTCCTAACTCAAGCCACAAGCCTTTTGTTCTATTTTCTCTCCCCTTGCCCAGTTGAGGTGAGGGCACTGATATAGCGGTGTTGGTGGGCACCTGACATGCGACCAGGATCAGGCCACCACAACCTCCAACAGACAGGTGATTCCTGCCAGCCCCAGGTAGATATTTCAGCTACAAAAGGGAATCTAAAATGCTTCTTATGCTTGGGTTTGCTAAATACATCACTCTCCAGATTATTCCAGTACTGACATTTGTCTGTGGCTGAATTTGAACTCTGAGCAGAAGATTATTCTTGGGGAAAGAGGAAAGCATATTAACAACTGACATACACTTTGCCATTGTTCACAGAGATTCATGTTTAAAGGATACTGACACATCCCCTACTCAGAGCAAGGTCTGTGTCATAATTAAGGGAGAAAGAACCATACGAACTCAGTTATTTACACCCTTGAAAAATCTTATTTAGCTGACACCTTACTCCCAAATACTAAAACATATTTGTAAAATATTCAAAGAACCAAATGTCCTACTCAGCTAACATTTGCTTCTGGAAACTGAACTTCTTTCTATTTAATGTCAAGAAGCCTATTCTTTTTAAAGATGTGGACATCCTGTGAGACTGTGTCTGTGCTTATATAACTTGGTGTCTGGTTAGAATTTCTAGGCAATTAGTTATAGAAGGCTGTTTAGAGGACTGTAGGTGTTTACTAACAATTCATAGGCACCAATTATTGCATCTTACCTCTTGTATTGCAGATATTGAAGAAGAATATATGGTTCATAGATTTTCAGTTAATTATCTGTCTATAAAATATCAGTAAACTGCTTTACTCCTGATTTGGTTTAAACTACATTAAGTAAGCATTGTTTTCCCTGCAACAGTATCTAACTCATAGAGTAGGTCTACTCAAAATGATGTGGTAATTTTTTTAATCTCTCTGTTAAGATTTGGGTCTGTAAACTCCACCATTCAGGAAGGTACCTAAGTGTCGACTGCATCAGTACTAAAAATGTAACATCTACATACTTTTAAATTTTGAACTAACTGGGAACTAGAGGAACTTCTGTCTACAAAATCTATTTCCATGCAAGACCTTGGGTCTCAGTGAAGTTGATATGTGCAACTTTGCTATCTGTTTGGCCTGCGTTGGTATGCAATTGTTGTGCAGCTATCAAAACTATCCTTACTCTTTTATTTGTTATTCATCAAAACACAAGAAAACAAAGAAACCCCACAAAATCTGTTATGGACTTTTCATGGCTTTGTTTTTCTGTGAGTCCTTTTGTTTTCCTGCAAAAAAAGACTTGTATGGAATCAGTTGACACTCCTTGGGTGTTGATTTTTTTTTGCTTTTCTTCTGCCCTCCTTTCTTTTTTCTGTTTTTTCACTCCTCTTTTTCTTCTTCTTTCCTGAGTGTCCTATACAGCAGTATAATTCATTAAAGCATTTATGAGTTTTTCACTTAGAAATAGTGGATAAAAACCAGATTGAAAATTAAAAGTATTTATTGGAGATCATCTATTTGGATTACAATTTTTCACATAGTTTCTTAAGTTTAACTTATTTTCAACTAATTTTTTATGTTTAATTTTATGAAATACATGACCATGTTACTGTAAGATGTAAGCCAACTTTTGAAAAACCATGCTGTATAACAAGGCAAATTTTGAACTCAAACAGGTTATTCAATTTTCTGAGCGTCCGTTGTCTGTTCTAACTTGCCTCTCAATTTTCTTCTTTGAAGAAAGAGAATGTTTATTATATTTGACATGCTTTAAAAATTATATCTTACATTTTTGAAAATTATTTGACCTCTAAACTAATGTAATAAAATTAATATGTATCATATATTACACTAGAAAATAATACCAAATTTGTACTAATAAAGTTATCAAATCCAGAATTATGCCAAGGTTAAGGTTCTTTATGTAGTCCTAACACACAGAACTTCAAAACCTTTGTGGAGCCTAATGTAATCACTTCATGTAAATATCACGTATCATATACTTTTTTAAAAATTAGATTTTTGTCATTCAGCATAATGCTTTTGATGATTTTAAAGACTTAATTTTACATTTTAAAGTTTTACTTATATCTTACAAAGAATAAACAACATTAAACAGACATAAATGCTATCAGTCCGTATCAAAATGCCAAATAAGCAAAAAATCCTAAGTAAATGGGGAAATGTTAGGTGTGTTTTTGGATAAGAGGCAGACTTTTCATTCTTAAGTTATTTTGAATTCAATCCAAGTTTTGCATGTGCTTCTCTTGTTTAAACAAGGTTTTATCCCTTCCAATGCCTTACATTTTCCCTGTCTTCTCTCAACTTGTGCTACTGTTTTTAATACGCTTTCGTAACAAGGACAACATGGGAAAATTCTGTTTTCACACAGACTTTCTTTGTTTGTGTGTCACTTAACGCACTGTGCCACTAAGAAGACTTCTTCTGTCTCCGAAATTATCTGTTAGATTTAAGACTATATGTTAGAACAAGATCTTTTGCTGTTGTGGTTTGATAACTTTAAGAAGACATTGGTAAAACTTTACCTATTAGCCTGCTTTGCTTGCAGTTCCTGACATGCCTTGGTATTGATTAGAGGTGCTAAAGGCTAAAGTAAAGGCTAAAGTAAAGATAACTTCTACTGATTCACTGAGGTAAGCTACATCTAACCAGCAGGGAGCAAGACCATTTACAGCTAGGTAACCATACCAGCAATACTCTATAGGGCTGAAATTGCTTACATACTGATTGATATCAGAAACACCAAATTTAGGTGTACAGACTCTTATGCCTTGATACTACTGATGTTTCAGATCGTAACTTCAGATGCACAAGGAATCAAAACACAGTTCATTGTACTAGTGGCTGAACATTGTCTCTTCGTTGTCTCCTTCTCTGCTGAAAAAAAAATATAAAAAAATATACACATATAAAAAAATATACAGCATATAGTATTCTGTTTTGTAAATTTCATGTGATAATTAACTTCAGTTATGACATTTCCCTAACAGTGAAAGTGTGATAGACCCTTTCCATATTTGTCAGCGATCACTAAACTCAACAGTAACTTAAATTTTGGAAATTACATAGCTTTCATCATTTTCACTTTTGAAAACTTATAGGTTCATATTAATATATTCAGTATATTTTTTTCAAAACCCGATGTTTAAGATTGTTCCACCTATGTTTTTATTTATGAAATGCAATATACTTCAGAAGTGAAAGAGCAATGTGGAAATATTTCTGTGAAAGTGTAGATCATCATGGTTACAATGTGCTTTTGAGTAGGCACACTGTAGCATGAAAGTGTTCAGCTGATCTACTTGAATATGTTTTTAACAGCCCACTCTTTAGGAACATTTTGACAAGTCTTTCTAGCTAACACTTTATTCTCAATAGTGTAGCTAGTCTATAATGCAAGGAAGTCTGCTTCTTGGAATGGTCACAGCTCAAAACAAGCACAGGAAATCTAGAACTGAGTACTCAGAATGGAGACTTGAATCAGGCCCTATATGCATCTTCCACACTGTGCTCTGCCATATCATGACGTTTTAGTCTCCAAGTTAGACATTATCGTATGAAGCTCTCCACACAACTAAGAACAAGTCAGCTTGCAGTTTGGAATATTATCTATGACCTCATCTGATCATTGCATCACAGATCAATTTTGTGACTCAAAATCCCTGTCAGTCTATCTCTGTTGAGAATAAAGATGATTATTCATCAGATTAAATTATGCCTATACCTTTCTTCACTTTAGTTCACTCTAATTTCTTTTAGTATATGGTATTTTCTTCAGAGAATGGTATTTTCTTCAGTTCATTTTCAATTTGTATGTTGCCTTTAATTTCACACATTAGAATACTAAATGTCTCTGACACAGCTTTACAGAACTCAAAATCAGCTCACTGTAAACTAAATACTCCCTTTCAACGTACGCACATACATCCTCACAGTGGGGTTAATGTATTTAAAATAGTCAGGGTGTTTGCATCCTCCAAACATACATTTAAATATGATGGACACACAGTTCAGGTATTTCCAAATCAAATACTTTTAAATTTATTAGGGGTGAGTGTAACTAATTGGGAGAGAATGTGAATATATGGGGATTGCCTTCAAGCTGTCTTCTTTCAGCTGATGTTCTCAAGTGAAATTGAGAATAAAATAATTCTGTCTGAATATCTACAACACTCAGGTTATCTTTTAGATCAAATACCTTTATTCCTTATATGAAAAAGTTATCTAAGAACATTAGTATAGTATTAAATACACTTTGAATTGTGTAGATTAAAAGGAGGATCACCTTCTTATGTATAGGAGTTTGTTGACATCTTATTTTAGACTTAATTTGGATAATTCTATAAAAATATAATACAAAGATAAAATTTAAACTAGCTGTCAGTAGTGTGGTTATAAAATAAAATTCTAACTGACTGAATTGAAGAATTCAATTTACTATCACACTTGGTTTCAGGCAAAAATTGCAGAAATAGTATATGAACTCATTACTTTAAATTATTCATATGTAACTGAAAATGAAAGCAAGTAAATGTCTTCAGATGAGTGCTTTGCACTTTTTTACAAGTGAAATAAATTCTGATTGAACAATTACAATGCAGTTTTATGAATTTAAAATGAGCTAATTTCACATAATACCTTTTCAACAAAATATAGCCAAAAACCTAAAATTTTATCTTGAAGTGGAACAGTTTTGCTGATATCTTGATGATTTCTTATACAAGCTCAGTGGATTCAATTAGCTTTGTATCTGAAAAATTCATGTTTATGTATTCATGTTAGCATTTAGTATACCCAGTTCCCAAAGGAGTAATTAATATCTCAACTTAGATCATCTTTGGCAGATGAAATACTGTTTTTCACATGACATCTTAAGCTATTACTTTGCACAGGTGTTAGAGGAGCAAAAGGTTCATCAGTTTCAATGTCTGGCACATGTGACTGATGCCCAGGGGACTTAAAAGACAACGTTGAAGAAGCCTGCTCTCACTCACTGGTTACACACTTCCATACTGTTAATGGTCTCATTAGGCAGACTACACAAAATGTGTGCCTTTTTAATTGTGGCCTCTCCTGTGTGCAATTGCCTACATAGATTTGTTACTCTTTGAAACATCAAATAATCTTAAAACCACGGAGCCATTCGGGTTGTTGTATCACTATATTATCACCAGAGAAACTGCTGTAGTTTAAGATCTGCCTTGGTATTTTTAATTATGCATTAGGAATTGTATCACAAATGTGCTATCTATCATCTAGTTTAAATACTCTTATTCAAAAGAATGGAACAATTTGCTTATTTTCTAATAAGTTTAAGAGTTGAGAATGAATTTACAAAAAACTTTTTTATCAAATATCTTTTATTTCTTCACAGAAGTTTTGGCTAACAATGGGTTAAATGTTCCCTGGTATCTCAGTATTCCTTGGTAATATGAAAAGAGTTATATTCAAAATTCTTGGGTAACATCCCGAGTAAAATTCAAAGATAATATGCACATATCCTGTCATTTTTTTATCTGTTCAACATGTCCGCCTATTCAGGTAAGTACATTTTTATTATTTTTGTGTTTTTAATTAATGCTGTTACCAAACACAACCAGATTAAATTTTAGAATTTTAAAAATCTTCTTTAATCAAAGAGTAAATGTGAGAATTTTCTGCCTCAAACAAAAAGTTTGAGAAAAATGCTAAGAAACGTACAACTGAAATTTTAAGGGGTTTATATCTGAAATTTTTAAATAGCTTTACCTGCAGCTGCCACCGTGTATTCCAGATAAATAAGCATTTATATAAATAAGCATATACATAAAAACTCAGAGCATGTTTGCCTAAAGAAAAGAAAGAAAAAGACAACTAATTGAATTTCAAGAATGTTTCAGGTGCGTGTAAAACAGAACCATTTTTTTTTCTTATGTCATTTAAATACTTGGTACAAATGTGTCAAACACTTTTATAGAGTGGGAAGATCATAATTTAAACTGTCAAAGGGTGAAATTATTTTGAGAGGTTTCATCAGCAGGGGTTTGGAAACAGTTTAATGTAAGAGTGCCTGCAATTAATAGAGTTATATCTAGCCAGAGGGTTGATTTATTATGCTACTGTTGTCTTTCTTTCTCTTTTCACCCCAACTCCACCCTCTGTTTTGGAAAATTCCTTTCATGAATCCTATATGTCCTCAATAACATAAATTGACATGAAGAGTATACAGTACTCATAGGTATTCCTTCCTATTTTCTTTCCAGGTATTACTAAATTAAGGCTTTCAAGTCAAATAGGCTTAATTTAATCTCAAGAGTGTGCATTTGGCAGTAAATGAGGGCCATTTACACTGTATTTCTGATGATTTAAATTATTTTAAAATTGGTTTCGCATATGAAAATTGAGAATTTGTCTCTCAAACAAACCCATTTTTTCCTATAAGAGTTAGTGCTCAATTTTGTATAGACAAGATTTTTTTGCACTGCACAGGTAATAGGTTTTTTATCAAATTCATCAAACCCAGAGAGACAAAGAAAGAGTCTCAATGGAGCTTTCATTAGGAGATTGTGCCAGTTAAAATTCTTGTATGAGAGATTTTTTTACTATAAATTAGGTTCCCCAAATCTCTCCAGCATATTAGCATCCTTCCTATTACTTATTAAGTATAGCTTCATTAGGATAATGAAGTCAGGTGAGTAGCTCTGGAAGAATAAGTATCTGAAAATTTAAATTTCTGAAAGACACGCCATTGCTCAGTCCACGCTATATTTGTGTCTGCTAGAAAAAGTTCCTTTAACATGGCACCATTGATTTAGTTTCCTAGCGTTGAAAACAGGAGTACTGACAGCAAATGTGTGAGTACTGCTGAATTTTCTGCACACTTCACCACTCTCATCTCATTTCTAAAGCACATACCAGAATTTTCCTCCTGGGAAGATACTTTCTGTTTTCAATCAGCACATACAGAGTGATGTAGAATTGACAGTTTTCAGCCACAACACAAGGAATGGATCTGTCCTACACACCATGCCTACTGGACTCATTGTTTTTCCCTTTTTGTCCTTTGTTCGTTTGAGTACAGCAATGCATCCTGCACATAGAGAGCAATCCTGAAGTAGGAAGTAGACACTAAACTCAATATTTCAGCATTTTCTAGTTTTCTGCTATGGTCTTAATTAAAGAACTCACCCAGTCTTCCTGCTGTTAGGAGAAACCTTAGCATGCTTATATTACCTCTTATCTTATGCCTTTTATAATTCATAATAAGTAACAGTATTAAAAACTACGGCCAATGCTTTTATTTGTCACTTGATTATAACAATCATGGTTATTATTTAGGTCTGTGAGAGATCTTGGAAATAATGGACTGTGGAAATAGGGAAAATACATTAAGATCAGAGACAAAAATAATAATTTGAAAAATAGAGCCCAAATTTTTTATGGCTTCACCTTGCAGTAAGACAACTTGATATTTTTCTGTGATCATTTAAACAGGTTCTTTTTTGGAGTGACAGTTTAGTTAGCTGATCCCTTTGCTCATTTGTATGAATAAAACCAGAACTTCAGAAACCCAGAATGTGATAATCTTGAGCTCATTGTTCCATAGACCTCAACCACCAGCAGCTGGGCTGAGAAACTAGAAATGAGAGACTGCCCATGAGATAATTTAACAATAATAACAGCAACAACAGCAACAACTAATAATACCCTGGGAAATTATATGAAATTCATACCACCTAAAAAGATCCACCAAAATTATGTATTTCAAAACATTTTTCTTCAGATGAAGACAATTCACAAACAAATGAGAAGGAAGAAAAGAATAAAAAGACAAAAGGTAGTCAAA
Source organism: Corvus kubaryi (assembly GCF_017639235.1). Lineage (NCBI taxonomy): Eukaryota > Metazoa > Chordata > Aves > Passeriformes > Corvidae > Corvus > Corvus kubaryi. The sequence goes on from NW_024582073.1 coordinate 10,769,381, forward strand.
TGAAATGCAGAGAAGGCCCTTACAAAGGAAGACAAATTGTTCCATGCTGAAACAAATATCAAAAACAGGTATAGTCATCATACCATCTTAGGAATACACTCATTTAATCAGGTGGAGGACATTATTATGTTTTAATAGTCACAAAACTTATTCTTTTCCAAATACGAAAAAAAAAAGAATGGGATGTGTCTGATTATTATCAAAAAAGTAATTTCCAAAACCTTGGTGGAATGTGAGATTGTTTTGTTTCTCAAACCTTTAGTGAGGACATTTTTATCACTTTGCTAGAAAGGCCACGTAATTTCATACTGCAGGGGCTTTTTGCTTATGCTCCTTTACTGCTCTGCCAGATGGCAACAAGGACCAAAACATCTTTTCAATGCAAGTGAGGATCAGACAAATGAAAGTACATTTATATCCACAATATCTAATGAAATATGACAAGTGATGTCATCCTGTATTTTGTTTGGTTGGTTCTTCTTGGGTTTGGATAGCATTTTGTAGGGATAGAAAAAACAGGTCTATCGTTTTGTTTCTTTTTGTTTAGTGCCAGTTAGTGGTGCAGATGGAGAAAATCCCAAGCAGATTGAGAGCACTGCTAAAAATATCTTATAAGGCCAATCAGTTAAATATAATTATAAACATAAACTAATTTTCTTCTGTATACTCTATTCTATGTACTGCATACTGTGTTCTATGTTTTATGAAGTCTCTATGTACCTCAGATCCTCAGGTAAGTTTGATTCTCAAGTGGTTTGTTATAAGCACTGATAGTGTTTTGCGGTTTCTGTTTCTCCCCTCCCCACTCTCCCCAGGCTCTGATAGAGAAGATTATCTATTTTTTTTGAAAAAAACCCCCACAGTTTTGAAAGTTTCAGTATTCAAAAATAGATAATGAAATTTAAAGTGTTTTGGTTTTTTTACTGCAGTACTCTCCAAAAAATTACAACGACCTTCTTACAGTTTCCATTAAAAAGCTCAGTCTCAGTATCTCATAGTCTGAATGTGAATGTAAACTCTTGTTTGTATGGATTATAAATTAAAAATTCCTCCCATTAATACTGTAGTTATTAGTATTGTAGCAGTGATTAGTAAACCCCCCTCCTCTTATGGTAGTGTTAGAAACAGGATATGACAATATTTACATAAACAATTATTAGATGCATAAATCAAGATTTTTAATGATTTCAAATATGACTAATTCTTCTTGAAGTATTGTACTTAAAATCCTGTGTCTTTTAGAAGAGAAGGTTTTTGGCTTAGTATTTACAAAATGCCACCAATAGCAATAATAAATTCTATCTAGTCACACAGTTGCTAATGATATTTTTAGACACCCATCGTTTAAATTGAAGAGATTTAAGAATAACCTGTTATAATACTTTCATAAAGACAAAGAATAGGTTATTTGTAAAAAAATATTTTCAGTTTAAAAAAACTGTGCTAACTCAAAATGTTATGTTTTTAGTAGACTTTTGATTAAGAATGATACTTGAGTTATTGATAAATTGCAGTCAATTGTATGAGAAATGGCACTTCAGATATTGAACGATGTATAGAACTCACCATAATTATATTTGAGATTTTAAATTTTTTATTGTGTCTGCAAATATATTGCTACTTGAATGATAATTTTTCAATTTATCCATTAAAATACTCTTTTATTTTGCTAGCTTTAGTCCATATTGGTAATATTAATACTTTTAAAGTAGGAAAAATAATTATTTTGAAAGCAAAAGTAATATTTTCCATAAGCATAATCTTTTGATAGAAAGACTTGTATTTCTACATATTTCTGAAGAAAACTTGTATTTTAAACTATTGTTTTCTTCAAAAATTTGTGGATGGCATAAACAAACTTTGCATTATTTAGCAGTCCTTACTGAAAATTAAAAATTTGCCCAATTGGCTCTATCATTCTGGGTTATATAATACCATCAAAGTACTGTAAACTGTTAATTGAATACTGCCTGTATCAGATGCCAATTTTTGTTTAAGCTTCACTGCCTCATAACAGCATCCAACAGCAAGGGGAGCTCTAAGACAAGTTGGAGTAAACTGAGAAACTTTTGAGAGAAGATTATAAATACTGTCACGAGAAGATGGAGTTTGGAGAAAAGATTTGGAACAGGGGAGGGACATAGCTGTTATTCACCATAAGAGAGGCAGCCAGAGGTGTTTACTAAGTACATGAAAAAGATTTTAAGTGTAGGAGATTATAAGAAGCAGCCAAGTGACTAAACAGAAATGATCCAAGCACTTTGAAAAAATCAAACTCTCATCTCAATTGAGATGTGCCAAATAGCTAAGAAAACCACCTAGATATGATATAGTGGGTAGAGAGCGATTAAAATAAATAGTAAATCAGATGTAGATTGATCTATCCATGATATAATAGCACCTATGAATTACAAATATAATTTACCTTCAAGTAAGTGAGAAAAAAGCTATATGAAGGGAGATTATACTGACTTTCACTTAAAGGAATGAGGATTGTCCTGACTAATTTTGTCTACACAGAAATAGTCTTTCATAAATATGCCATTTTTCCAGCATTATTTTTATTAAGTTCAAGATGGTAACTTCTGACCCAAATCAGAAAAAGCCTGTGATCCAGCAAGCACTAGATTTGTAATAGTTATTAATTAATTGCCATTGACGTTAAGGTTCTAATTGAAAGATTTTAAGAATGCATCCTGTTACTTAAATTTGTATCTAGCATCTAGATAAACAAATAGTAAAGCACTGTGAAATATTGATCATACAAAATTATTTGACGTGTACTGATTTTGAATTTATTCTGCTTATCCAGCATATTTTTGCCCATCCAGTTTATTTCCAGCCACTGTAACCCATACTGTAGGATGTAGCAAGGATGTCTTTCCTGATCAAAGACTGCTTTGTTCACAAAGGCCACATACTTTTGCATATGAGAAATATATAAGTAGATACACTTATTATATGACTGTAATGGTAGACAAGATTTATTATTCCAATGTATTATATATACTGTGGATGCAAGAGGCAATTTTTGTTAAGGCAGGGAAGACAAGGGATAGACAAACCAGAAGCAGAAAGGAATATATAGCTCTACCCTATTCCAGTGCTTGGATCATCAATTAATCTTGAAGATATACATTTACACTGTAGACTTTTGTTGCTATCTTGTAACAGATGAAATTTCTGAATTTGATGCAACCTAAACATCCTGAATTGAAAATCTCAGAGTTGTTTTCATAATGAATGGCAAAATTAATCAAAGACTGAGAAACCAGTTAGCGTACAGAACACAAGTTGTTAGACTGTGGTATTCTGAAAAGGTTTAGAACATCTTGACTCAGACCTTTTCTAGAACTCCTGCACTCAGCTCAGCTTAAAAGGATGTCTTTGTTCTCACTCAGACTTCATGGCCCAAGCTAAATAGATTAAGCTCTTTACATTTGCTTTATGCTAGATTAAGTCAAAATAAACATTTTTCTTATTCTCAAAACACAGTATGTTAGTAATATCAAATTCATTGGAAATCTAGAGGTATGGATCACATCATGTCATTGATCTTAAATAAAAGTGTCCATTGGATAAAGGGAAGCAATCTGATAGAAATCAGACTAAATTAATGTGAGCTATTAAAAACTTTTCCAGTGTATTTGGTAGTGCTCTGTATAGAGGTCTATCAGATCATGAATTACTTCAGTGAAATGTTTTTTAGACCAAATGTATATTATTAGAATACTTACCAACCTTGCCCATGAGCTAAAAAGTATTATGATAGATGTACTAAAATTACTTGAACATATTACTATGTTAATGACCAAAGTTGTCATTCTTATAATGTTTGTGCTTCTAGTTACAGTAAAGGATTTTTTTTTGTCTAAGAAAGGGATTCTTTTTGTTTGGTATCTGAAAATTACATAGATTCTATTTTCTTTTTCTTTCTTGGCTATGAATACTCAAGCTTGGCAGAGTGAGAAAGCAAATTTGGTTAGAAAGTAGAGTCACAAGTAATGAAAACCAAGAAAAAATAACAAATAATAATCAAAATTAATTTGTCTCCTGTTCAAGTCAAACATTTATTTAGGAAGCCAAACATCCTCTGGAAAATATTGTGTACAGTGCTATTTAAAGCAAAAGGACCATGTTGTCATAAGTCAGGAATGACTTCACAGCAAAGATAAGAATTTGTTTCTGTTGGAATTATTAAATAGATGTGACTAGTACTAATCTTACAGTACAGAAGTTTGAGTGGTAAGCAGGATAAAAAGATTCAATAAACTGTTTCTTATGCCCACAATGAAACATGTTATAGAGAAACGTATATTTAAATTTATATAGGAAAGTATGCCACTTTCCTACAGTTAAACAGGTATATAGAATACTTTGGGCTACTAGACGTTTCTTAGCTAGGTAGTTTCTGATAGATACTGTGGATTATGACATAGTTTAGGGAGAATTTATCTGAAATTTTATTACATGTTTAGAATGTATATACTGCAGAAATTAATTAGATCCATGCCAATTTTTACCACATGGGAATGTGTCTGTGAATCCCAGTTCAAAATGATCAAACATATATGTTATGTAGCCATCAGTTCAATAGTAGTCCTAGCTAGGGGATGATGTCCTAGTCACAATGTACTGGCTTGATACAATAAATTAATCTGTGAGACATCTTTAGGAAAATGCACTATATTCTTATTCTTCTGAGGTGTCAATTGATAAAGATCTTACCATCTACTCTGCAGGTCTGACTAACCACAGAGTTAAGTTTGGCCTTCATGAAGCTGTATCAAAAATATTCTCTTAGACTAAGGTTGCTTGTTTTGATTGTGTTCTTTGATTTTTTGTTGGTTTGGGGTTTTTTTGTGTGGGTGCATGTTTTTGTTATCTTGTTTTGTTATCCTTTTATCTCTCTTGAGAATACTGAAAACATAAAAATTCATGAACATTTTGAGGTGATATTTCAACTAGATTTTGGAATAGATAAGGCTTTACTTTATCTTTTCCTTGTTCCCTGATCATAAGAAATATTCTTATAAATAGTAGCAAGTGTAATTCACCAACTTAATAAGGAACTCTCATCACTGTGGTCTGTTTATTTAAACACATTTCCAAAAAGCAAGACTGAACACTGTTGTTCTACGAAGTGCAGCAATCTGATGATTTCATAAATATTTTTAAAATTTATTTTAGATTTCCATTGATGACATTCAGCATGTAATTCTATTTCAGAAAGAATGCACAGAAAAGGGACTGATATTTTGACAATTTCTTTATATAACAAACTGAGAAAATCTAAAAGAATCTCTCAGTCATGATTAGGTACCTAATCTGACATTTAAACATATCGACAATAACACTGTGACCTGTCCTTCATTGAGGCAGTTAAAGGCTATCAAAACATTGATAAACATTTTAGTTATGAAAAAGAAACTGAATGTGACAGTGTGTGATTTCAATCAAAAATAAGGAAGTTAAAGAGGAATATAGCTGCCTATGATCTGGGTTACTAGGTTGAACCATGTCTGATTTTGAAATTCACTGTAAAGGTGAGGGAAAAAAAATTAATACACACTTTCAATTTTCATTTGAGCCTTTTAAGCTTTATTTAAGCCTTTTAATTTCCACAGTGTGTTAGTGTGATAATTTACTGGAAAATTACAAGGTCCAGATATTTTTTTTCTCACAACCTGATTCTGTTATTCACGACCAAGAGAGAATAATTGTTTATAAATTTCTATGTACTTTTATATATACTTTTTACAGGAGCATGTGATGATAGGACAAGGGCTAATGGCTTTCAACAAGAGAGAGTAAATTTAGATGTGATATTAGGAAGAAATTCTTTACTGTGAGGGTGGTGAGACACTAGAGCAGATTGCTCAGAGGTGCTCTGGATGCCCCATTAAGTGTTCAAAATCAGGTTGAATGGGGCTCTGAGCAACCTGGTCCAGTGAAAAATGTCCCTGCCCATGACAGGAGGCTTTGAACTAGAGGGTCTTTAAGGTCACTTCCAATCCAAACCATTCTGTGATGATTCAATATCATAAACTATTTGGAAAATGAAGATATTTAAAAAGATAAGGCATGAAAAAATTGTTTGAGAGATCTGCTTTTAATAAATTCCGTCATTCCTACTCTCAATTTCTACAGTGTAGAATTTGTTCTTTGCCTTAGAGTCTTTATCTGACATAAAATCCCATTATATGTGAAAGAACTACTTTAAAAAGGTATATATCTTGAGGTTATTTCCTCATATATTTGTGTAAGTAGGGGGTTTGGGTTTTCTTTATTTAAAACCTGATGCATTTTATTTTCAAAATGGGATTCATTTAAGACCTGATGAAAAATATATTTTTTGTATTTTCTTCCCCACATAAGCAAGTAAGCAATCTCCTGTTTCAGTAACCATAAAACAAGAGAAACTACTGCAATCTAGATAGCCATAACTGAATCCTAACTTTTCTTCATTGATCTTAGAAAATGCTACCTTGGGCCTTTCTGCTTTCCTGTGAGGGGTTTTTCTATACAAATCCTGTTCCCCCTGAATCTTCTCAGGATTCTTCTACCTTCTCCTACAGTATACCTTTCCAGTTAGCTCAAGTGATGAGTTCAGCCTCTTGTCCTCCAATAAATTTCTTGCTTGCTAATGTATACCAAGAGAGACTTCTCTGGCCAAACCAGTTCTCATGGCTGCCCGTTTAGACTCACTGACTTTTGAGTCTTCTGATTTTGAGCACTCCTTGGAGACTAAACCAGTAGGCTCATTTAACATTCTTGTTAAATGTAACTTAACTTGAAAGATCTATAGTCATAACAAGAGGGAAACTGAAGACTAATCTTTACTTAATAATAGGCACTGTTAAGGAAATGGTTACTAGATTTGAAAATAGAAATAAATGCAAACAATATGGTCTGTGTAGGCCAGTAGCTGATAGAAAATATTATTTGTGATGTTAGAACCAGGATGTGCATATGTGTCACATATCTAGGCAGAGTCTTCTCACAGAAGAGTAATTTCTTAGAGCAGTATTCCACAACACAGTTTTCTTCCATGATGAAGCTGTTGTCAGTCTCTGAAAACATTTCTAGCCTGGCATGGAGATTTGCCTCCTTTTGGCCACTGTCTGCACAACTACTAGCAAAGCCACACTGTAATATTCCATAATATGTGAATACTACCTCTTCCCACTCTCAATGCAGAGTTATTTTTAAACGAATGAGTGAATTAATTTTATTGGTGGAGCAGACTTCCAAAAGGGTGTTATACACAAAGGGCAGTGAAGTTAGAGGTGTAAATAGAAGTCACTGGAAATGAAAAGGCTGAGAACTTTTAAAGGGGGCAACCCGTTAAAGACATATTGATAAATAAACATTCAGAAATTTCTCATCTTTATCATTTTTACTCCCTGGAAAGCTATTGAATGCAAATGTACTTCTGTATCTTTTCCTCTGCTTTCCTCTGCACAGCTGGAATGCAGTGTTTAGTTCTGGGCTCCCTAACACAAAAAGATATGTATATACTGGAGCAAGTCCAGGGAAGGACCACAAACATGATTAAGGATCTGGAGCATCTTTCATAAAGGGAAAGGCTGGAAGAGGTGAAACTCCTAAGCTAAGAAAGAGTGGTCTGAGGGAGGATTCTATCAGTGTATTCTATTAATTGAAGTAAGAGATTTTTCACTACAGCAATAGGCAAATTTAACCATTGTTTTATGCAACAGGAGAAATAAACCTAAACACTTTATGTGTTTCCTACCTGCAGTAGTAAGTGAAGTATGGTGAATTTGGTTTCGGTTTCCAGTAATTTCGATTTTCGTTTTGGATGTTACATATTTATGAAACTTGCATCATTTTACCCCTAATTTCAGCAGTTCAGTGTGTAGCAATGCTAGCTTTTTCGTTGTTATGATTGGGAATTTACAAGAATTTTATGCATTCACTACCTGTATACCGAATTCAAGTGTCTCATGAGAGAATAGTAAATTAATGTGTTTTGTCCAGTGGGATGTGTAACCAAACAAGGACAAGCAATTCTATTATAGTTAAGTGACTAATAGTCTTAATTACTACTGTCTGTTTGCTGCAATAATATTGACCTCATATAGTCTGACTTTGTCCCTAACTCTTAGATTGTAAGAAAAAGAATAATTAGAGTGAAGAAACATGTTTACTTTAATAATGGAATTCACCTCAGATACATTTGTATTAAACATTTTGCACCTGAATCTAAGCCTTGTTAGCATAAATTTCATTAAGTGCTCTTCTGCTTTCGTGCTAAAGAGAAGAAGAACATATTTCAGATTTAACAGTAGGTTTGTACTGGCAATTCATTGTAGATAATAAAAGTGCTGAAAATAAGCAAGTCTGGAATCAACAACTGGGAAAAGAATATAACATTGATGAAAAAATTGAGAACAATGATGACAAGCTTTTTATATACAAGTTCATGCTTCCACATCACAAAAGATCAAGAAATATTAAAGAAACAGGGCTTAACATCAGTGGAGCAAAAGCAATCAAAAGAATTACTTATACTAGTGGTTGTTTTTGTCTGTTTGTTTGTTTTATAATAGGTGTGGTTTTTTCTCCAGTCTCCTGAAAATTAATGACAAGTTGTTTTCTAAGATACAATTACTGACTGTGTGGACAGCTAACTGAATCTGACAGTGTTTTGCAGCACTTTCCAGTCACTTGTCAGTGTGGGAGTTTTTGTTTGTTTTATCTTTTTTTCTGTAAGTGTTTACTTCATATTTTCCTAAAGTTTGTGTTATGAATAAAATTTGTCAGGCATCTGAAGACAATTTCTTGAATTCAAAGGCAGCAGGAGACCTGCTTTAATGAGCAAGAAGCTCCCAACTGAATTCAGATATACAAGGAAGATACAAGAGTTGGAAGCAGGGCAGATGACTCAGGAGAAGTCTATAGATGCTATCCTGTCCAGCAGGGTTGGGGTTAAAAAAGTCAAGGCTAATCTGAAGTTAAAAATTGTGAAAAAGACAAAAATAAAGGATTCTACAAGATTCAAACATGCAATTTTATTAAAATAGTTGAAAAGATGGGGCAAAAAGGACCATGACAACAATATTATTATGAGGGCCTAATTGCATCCCTTCTTTCCTTCTCTTTTTCTAATTGTCTTAAGCCAATTGCCTCTACTTTATTCTTGAATTTTTCCCCATTCTTGCCAAGCCTGCTAAGAGTCTCATAACAACTGAGTCAGGTTTTCAAAAGACTTTTGAAAGTGAAGAAGGAATGTTGTCCTACAAGATAAGCTCAGAGAGGATAGATTTTTTTTCCTTGAAGGATATAATCTAGAGATGTAACAGACTGAGAAATTATCACGTATATGACACTGTGTTGTCATATATACTGTGTTGACACTGAGAAAAATAGTAGTAATTTCAAATTAGGAAGACCTGATAATTTGAGAAGCACAAAATGTTATTTGCAGTTGTTATAGGCTCAGTTTTTACTGAATGTTTTTACAAAGAAAAGATCTAGACAAAACCTTAAAATAAGGCAAACAGGTAGCCCAAAATTAGGAGGAATATTATGTTTTTAATTTATAGGATGATAGGCTAATTTGTTTTAAGGGAACTGGGATCATCTAATCTAATCCTTCTCAGACTGAGTTTATCTGAAGCAGGTGCTCAGGGCCTTGTCTAAGTGAGTTCTGAGCACCTCCAGAAACTGAGCAACTCCAGAAAACGGAGCAAACTCCAGAAACTGAGATCCCAAAACCTCACACATTCATTTTGAATAGCCTGTTCTAGTTTTTGATCACCACCAGGGAGAAGAAGTTTCATCACAGAACTTCTTCTGGCACCCGTTGACCTTTTGTAATATATTCATGTCCTTGCTTACAGCAGTGCTGGGAAATCCAGACAGGTTCCAGTAACAGAAGAGGAAGCTTGGTCTGATCTGGAGCCTTCTTGTAAGTGTGCACTTGTGTAAGCAGAGGAGAGAGCAGCAAGAAAGAGGCAGAAGAGAGCAGTGTCAGTAAACAAAAAATGGTAGAATTTAGTAGGATTCAAATATATTCAGAGCATATCATAGCTTATTGCTCTGGTAACCCTACAAAAATCTGACTATATTTTTCAAAAATCACTTTATTCTTTCAGGAAACAAGACTGTTATTTTTTAGAGACCTCAAGACAGAACTGGCTGTTTCTCTTTGTCCTGTCACTGTTAATTATATTGTAAGAAGCAACTTCATTGCAGTAAATGCACCGAGAATGTTGCTCTGTAACTTTTGCTCAGTCATGTATGCTTCTTCCGATAAGTCAGTATATTAAAGTAGTGAATAAGATGTAGAAATGTCCTTTTTTTCAGAGATTCCACTTCAGAGATTCAGGACCAAGCAGTAAAACATATTTAGTGGCATTCCTCAACAACAATTTGTTGTATAAGAAAACTGTCATTGATTTTTCTGACAAATATGCCTCTCTCTCCAGTCTTCCGTAAAAATCAGTACCACTAGCAAAAGGATTGAAGATGCAAAGCAGAGCATACACAAGTGTAAAATGAGGTTAGCCCTTCAATATCTATTCTCTTTTGATTAAGGTATGGAACCATTTACTGTCTGTGACAGGTGATAGAATCTGGGTTTTTTAATGGAAATGATGTACTATATTAATTTGGAAGTGCCATTGCTAAAACAAATTATTGTTTGTTTTATTTATTTTTTTCTGCATGAAAAATTGAATTTTTTTTGCTGTCATGTAAACTTTTGATAAAACTAAAATATAAAGCTTAAAGAGAACATTATACTTAAGCAATATTTGCATAACTTGTGACTTTCAAGACTCAAATTTTTAATGAAAAATTTTAAGACAAATTTTTTACACTTTTTTCTATTACAAAATAGCAATATTTTGTTAAGAAACTAAAATGAGAAATATAGTTTTGCTCCAAATTGAATTTTTTTTCTAGCCACAAAATATTTTTAATCTGTTCAGTAAGATATTAGACTTCATTTACCTTTTACCATATACTTTCAAATATTTCAAGTCTGTTTTTCCATCCTCTACTGACTTATATTTTCTAGTGAAAAATACTCATGACATGATTTCCAGTAGATAAATGTGAGCTATACATCTAGTCATAAATGTGTGTATATAAAAATATATTTTAGCCATGAATGGGGAAATGAAAAAGGAATCTAGGGTTTAAACTGCAACCAAAACTATTCTGTCTTACTCTGTCAAGGGTAAATGAGGCTAATATTAAAAATTATTTAATAAATTTTGAGCACTTCAACAAATGAAAATTAATTGGTTTTGTTTGGTAAGACTGAAATATTTTATAATGAAAAAGTTTTCACAACAAAATGTTTGCACATTTTTCATGCTACTTCCATAATTGCAAGAGAATTTTACCCGACTTTAAATGTATCATCTATTTGTATGAATACAAATGCTAAAAATATCTTCAGAAATTTCATGTACTATAGGGCAGCTGTGTGAAAGTTTTTGTCATGTTCACATACATTATGTTGAAATAGCAAAGCACAAAGGTAATTTTACCTTAACTTCCTATCCATATGGACAGTGAATTTTAGAACAACTGAACAAAATTTCACGGCAGTACTTGGAGAAGAATGCCTTATTTTTTTCCATAATAGTTTATAGACCACAATTTTGGATGCAATATATTCCTGTCTGTATACCTAAAGCTCTTCCCAGTTAAATTAAGTTGAAGAATCTGCAACCAACATAATGTGGACTTTTAATTTTTTTAGTTCTCTTGAACAAACGTTCATAGAATCACAGCATAGGATGGTTTGAGTTTGAAAGTGACTTTAAAGATCATACAGTTCTAACCCTCCCAGCCATGGACGGTCAGGCACACTGGAACAGGTTTTCCAGCAGATGCAAATGCAGAAATTAATCACACAGGCAAAGAAATGTGTGAACTAAATTGGCAGGAAACAAACCCCTTAGAACAAGCTTAGTCCTTTCATAATAAAGACCTGTAGGCAGAAATCCTGTTCCCACTGCAGTAAGTGACATACTATAAGTTGGATTTAACTTTTCCATGTATCAAAATTAGGATCTCCCTATTACTGAAGATCAAAACAAGCCAAAACTGGTTTTGTCTGAGTGTTCAGCAAAATCAAATTCTATTAAGTCTTTTAGTTTCCATTTCTTTCTTTGCCGTAAGGTTCTTATTCTTTCTTAGTTACATAATCACAGAGGTGCTACAGGCACTGCTGATAAGCTCAGCTTTGGCTAGCAGGTTCAAAGGTGACTGGAACTGCTGGTGGACAGCTCCTAATGTCTTTCCACAGAAACCACCCCTACAGACCACCCCTGCTACCAATAGCTTTTCACATAAACCAAATATACACATGCATAGAGGACTCAGTTCACTGGGGAAAGTATAAAAATGTCCAAGTCTTTCCAACTGCTGGCATTTAAACCTCTCACACTTACACATATACCACACACACCCTGGCCTCACCAGCTGTTGCCTCCAAGAATTACAGCCCATGTGGTCCATTAACTCTTCTGCAGTTGTTTGCAGTTAGACCTTGCAGCCCTCATACATAGCACAGAGATTAAAAAGGAAAAACAGTTAAGAAAAGGATTTGATAATACTTCAGGTATCAGGCATAAGGCTTGGTACTGATTAATATCTGTTTACATGCAGAGAATCGCATTATGTCTTCTTCTCTGTATTGTCACATCTTTTTTCCCTGCTAAGTCCACCCTGATTCACACCTTCCACCCACACCTTCCTCACCTTTGGTCCTTTCAGCAAACATCCCATAATAAATTTTATGATGGGCTGTCACCATGCCCCTTCTGATATCCCATAAGAAGTTTCTTAGAGTCCCTCAAAACTCCTTAACTATCTCATAATAATTTGATAATCATGTTCCAGTTCTCGTGAAATACTAAGTCAGACCAACCCTTCCAAGGCTGTGTCAGGGTAGTGATTTGTTTAATGGCCCATCAGTCAGTGGCTGAAGAGTTCTGGTTCTTGGTATTGTCTCAATCATCATCTGCTCATTAATTTCTGTGTCTCTGTGTTTAATTACTCTGTTTCCTTGCTTTTTATTTCTTTTATACAAAATAGTCCTTTACCAGGTAACATAGTGCATTAGAATGTTCCACATACCCTTAAAAAACATTCAAAGATAAAAGAATATTAACACATAAAAATGGGAAAAGTAACTTTTAAAAGAAGAAAATTAAATAATAGGACAAGTAGCTTAGCACCAGCTAAATTTTATGAATGAAAACTACTTCATGATGAGCAACCAAATTTACTGAGAATTATTACCACATAACTCATCCGAATAGTTCCTGTAATTTTTGTATTAGGAATCAGAAGTTTTTATAGACATAGCTTATGTTGAAATAGGGAAGAGAAATACAAAAACCCAAGAACAGTTCAACCTAATAGAATTAAACAACATAAGTACAGAAAGTAGATAAAAAGCAATGTGTTGAAAAGAGATGAATTCTGTCCTCTATCAATATTGCAGAATAATAAATATACCTTTTTGAGGTTTTACCTAATTTTGCAATCTTCAGACTTGTGACAGTAAAGACTAGCATGAATGTAATACCATTAAAATTTCACGTGCACATAAACATAAGAAATGTCTTGTGAAAGTTTCTGGATATCAGGAAGACGAAGAAGGAACATGGAAGTTAGATCACTTAATGAATGTCTGAAACAAATTTGTGACTGCAAATACTTTGGCAGTCCATTGCTGACTTGGCATGACAGATGATACAGCATTTCACTGTAGGCCATTGGAAGATAACCAGAACATGTATTTTTAAATGGAACAGTGTCCTAGTTTTGGCCAGGACAGAGTTAATTTTCTTGTGGTATCTGTGACAGGTGCAGCTTGGAGCAGGTGGGTGCACCTAGGTTGTTATTCTACCCCACTCACATTGTTTCCAGGGGGCAGAAATAAGGGATTCTCACTCCCAAGAAGGAAGGGAGTGCAGAAGGCACAGGGTGTTCTTCGACTCTGAAAGCAGTGTGCTCACTAACTCTGTGAGCATTTTGCCCTCTTCTATACGCTGTTGTGATTAGGATTGCTGCTGTTGCTGTCCATTTTCTTATCTCATTGCTGTTTCCAGTATTTTAGTTACATTTATATGAAGTTTATTTAATATTAATTTGTAAATCAAAAACTGACCTATATCACATACTGAAAAAAATGTCGTATCTCTATAAAATAATATAATCTTATTTTAGAACCTTTCTAGAATGGGATAGGTTCTTATAGATCAGATGAAATGGAAAATGAGCTAATTCAGCTTCTACAACTGTGAGACAAGTTTTAGTCTCAGGAGAATATTGTCACTGAAGGACAAAGGTAGAGGTACAAGGCAAATATATTCCCCATACTGTACCTTTCCAGGTTCTTATAATCTTTGTTTTAATAACTTCTTCAACAGAGATTATTGTTTTGAGTTTGAATAGCCCTTGATGGGATTTTATTTTAAATAAGTGTCTAATTCATGTGAAGCCCATTGATACTTTAGGTCTGTGACATCCAATGACAATTATGCAGTTTAGTAAGAAAAAAATATATATTGTTTCTTTTAGACTGCTACTGAAAATTTCATTTAAGGACTACCCTTCTAATTTTCTAAGAAATAAAATTATGTCAAATTCCATAATTATGTATGTGTCCTCAATCAGCCCTTTGCTTTTATTATTCAGGTGAATGCTCCTAGATTTTTATCAACACTCTCTTCCAGTATTCATTTTTTAATAATTTCCAGCTTCTTTTGTTGAACCATGTACTTCTTTTGGTGACCAGAACTGCATGTAATGTGATTATGAATCCCCACTTTTTACTTATGTTTCTTACTCTTCATTCTGTTCCATTCTTGAGGCTTCCTGACCTTCTATTTGCCCTAGAGGCTCCTTGAGGAGAAAGAAATTTGTTTGACATAACTCATAGAGAATGGTGCCTCTGTATTTCAAATGTTTCTCTCTGAAACAAAACATCTTTTTATGTGTATGAAATGAATGAAAATAAGTATTTTAGGGGTTTTGGTATAGTTGTGTGTATATATATCTAAAAGGTGCATAGCATATATAGCATAAACCACTAGATACACAGCACAAAAATCCGGAAAGAAAGAATTTATGCTCCTGGACCTTTGACAGCGTAATGAAAAGTAAGCAGTTTGGCTATACCATAATTTCCAAAACTTGCAATTCTTCTATTAAACTCTATTCCTAAAATATTAAATATTAGCAATGGATAATAATTTTGAAATGGTATTTAGATACAACATCTCTGTTTAGTGAGTAAAATACTGTGTAATTTAAGACAGAAACTTCCACCCGTGGGACAAAGATTGCTGTCACTGTTTCCAGTTACTATTGTAGAATACCCACTAAAGCTAAAACAGAGTTGTAGCTTGCTGAATTTGTGTTGAAATGCTTTAAAGTTTATCCTTTGACACAGGACCAAAAAGTAATTCCTCAATATCTAGGTCATCTCCATAATCTTTTATCAGTAGTATAATTATTTTTATGTTATATAACACATGTTAAGGGAACCAAGCTTAAATAGCAATTTCTGAGATCTATATTGTAACGTAAAATTGATTTCATCACTGAATACCCCATTAATAACTGCAGTGTTGGGTTTTTTAACATCATTAACCCCTTCCTCTTGTTAGATAATGTTATTAATTTTTATTAACATTTTATATATTTTTGAGGAATATTTCTACCCAAGGGTATAAGCTTTATACATTAAATTTTATGTATACCATCTGAAATTATTCTTCTGTGATGTATTAAGATTGCAGTTCCAGTCTCCTAAATCATAATCAAGTACCCTCTGTAACATAATTATGTAACTTGTCCTATCCTGCAAAGTTCCTGATTCACTACACTATAGCTTTGTGTAAATAATTATTAAAATTATTAGAAATTATGATTTTACCATTAGAATTTTATGTTTCTAACACACATAAAATTCATATCTTTTGGACAGACATTTCATTTTTTCCTGGAATTCATGGATTAACCAAAATCTAAGATGTTGACATTAATTCCTGTGAAATTTTTTCTGAAGATTTTGGAAAACCCAAACAGAGAGTGGAAAATTCTGAAATGTGAGTATCTGTGATTAAAAATGTTAGCTAGTTCACATCAATGATATCTTTTCAGAAGTTGGTTCTGAGGAATCGGTGTTATAAGATACTCATGACTGTCAAAGAAATTTCTTACAGGTTCTTTGTGGTTTGGATTACTTTTATTCTTCGCCTTCTATTCTCTCTTCCCATACAGCTATGTAAAGACACAGTGTTGGGAATAGGGAAAAGCTACCTTGATTCATTTCTTGAGTTAATATGGATGTGTTCGAGTTTTCAAAACTTTTTAGGTTGAATTAGAGAACAAAAGTGGAGTGAAGTGAATAAAATATGATGAAATTATGTATACCATTCTTAAGGCAACGGTGTTGGGATCAGTGGTGTTTATCATCTTTGCTGCTGACCTGGACAGTGGCATGGAGTGCATCCTCAGCAAGTTTGCCACCACCAAGTGGTGTGGTGTATTTGACATGCTGGAGGGAAGGGATGTCATCCAGAGGGACCTTGACGGACCTGAGAGCTGGGCCTGTAGAATCCTCAAGAAGTTAAAAAGGCCAAATGCAGAGTCCTGCACGGAGGTCAGGGAAATCACAAATGCAGCCTCAGAGGAGAATGGATTGAGAGTAGCCCTGAGAGAAGGACTTCAGGGTGTGTGTTGGTGGATGGATGCTGGCAGCTCAACATGATCTGCCAATGTGCACTTGCAACCCAGAAAGCTAACCATGTCCTGGGCTGCATTAAAAGAAGACTGAACAGAGGGTCACTCTTGTAAGACCCCACCTGGAGTGCTGTGTTCAGCTCTGGGGTGCTCAGCACAGGTGGGACATCAACCTGTTAGGGTGAGTCCAGAGGAGGGCTACAAATATAATCAGAGGGGTGGAGCACCTCTTCAATGGAAACACACTGAGCTGGTTGGGATTGTTCAGCCTGCAGAGGAGAAAGCTTGGGGGAGACCTCATATCAGTCTTCCAGTACCTAAAGACCTACTCTTATAGGCTGGAGAGGGACTTTTTACAAGGACATGTAGTGATAGAACAAGGAGGAATGGATTTAAACTAATAGAGGGTAGGTTTAGATTAGATATTAAGAATGAAATCTTTACTGTGACACTGGTGAAACACTAGAACAGGTCACCCAGAGAAGTTATGGAAGCCCCATCCCTGGAAGTGTTCAAGGGCAGGCTGGATAGGGCTTTGAGCAACATGATCAGTGACCCTGTCCATGGCAGGGGGATTAGAACTGGATGATCTTTAAGGTTCTTTCCAACTCAAACCCCAACAGTCCCAGGACCAAGGAATATGTAAACATTTTAAGTTATTGGACATTATAGATGAATTTCATGAACAAAAATCTTATAAATAAAATACTGTTTAATTAATTTCAAGTTTCAGTTTTCCACCCATGTTGATCCTCCAGTGGCAATTTTATCATTTTGTATACAAAGAAACAGAAATTGAAGAAGCAAGAAAATGATCCAAAGCATGATATAGTTAAAAGGGACCTCTAAAAATGAGTTCTTAATTTTGATGAGGAAACAGGACATGCCTTCAGTTTTTATGTTTTCCTAAAGCACAACTACTTAAAATTGATTCTAGGCATCTTCAATTTTTTTTTTTTGGGCCTTCCATTCAGATAATCTGAAGCTAAATAAAAGTGCTATAATGCCAAAGCCAGACCATTTAGTTTGTTTGTTGTCTTTTTAAATGGCCATCTTATAAGGCAATTAGAATACAAAATCACAGCAAGCCTGAAACTATCTCAACATTAGCAGCTTGAAGTCAAAGAAGATATAAAAAATTGATTTCTCATTATTTGGCCATGTAAATAATAGGCATCTACTCCATCTAAGATGACTGATGTGGTTTTCTCCAAACTGTATCTATAAAGTAATTTTATTTTCCACAGATTATGATTTCATCTTCTCCTATGCTTCTTGGTCCTTTTTACAAACAAAAAAAGAAGTAGTGGTCTTATTTTTCTTGGCATTTTTTCTTAATTTTATTTTTGTAATCAGGACTTGTTTTTTCCAGACATGTCTTGCTTATTCTTCAGGATTATTCTGTCAGTCAGCTACTCACCTGCTCAATCTTACACATATTACTATATTTTCCTGTACCCTTTTTATACAACGACAGCTTTCCCTTTTCTCCTTTGGGACTATGGATATTTTACATATATTTATGCTTAGCTGTTACAAAAGGTTATTAGTTTTATACAGTAGTTACTAGTTACGTTGTTATTGTGATGTTACAAAGGGATTATATTATCTGAGTTTTTAATTCAAACACATGATAATATTTTTTTATTGTGTTTCTGTTTTCTCAGAGCAATAAGCCTTTGCTTTGGCTGCAATCAACTCCTGCATGATCTTGGACAAAACACTTCATATTTGTCTCTTTCCCATATCAGTTTCTATGTCTAATTCACAGGCACATTACAATTTACATTAAATTTCTGGAGCAGACTGTCAGTCAGAAGTTGCTTGTAGAGTGTCTGTTAAAGTCATGCAGTCCAAGCATTCCTTATAGTTCAGATACTGGTATTTGTATAGTTAATACATTCTTTAACCTCATAAAATTCTATTGATTCTGCTTTATGTACTTGGCTATTTCATTTTGTTTAATGCTTTCAAAAGATTTTAATCCCCCTTGTGTTTTCCTTTCTTCAGTAATTGAGAATCCATTTCTACTATTAAAAGAGAGGGTCAATTTTATTTCAGTCAAGTATGAAGGACAGAACATGGAAACTTCATGCTTTGCTTATCATTTGGGTTATTTCATACCTAGCCTCATAACAGTCTTTGATCTTGCTAGTGTAATATTCTTGCACTATATTGGGGATGTGATGAAACAGAATCACCTAATTTAAAATAAGTGGCTCCCAATGCACAGGTAATTGGGTCTAAATAATTTTGGACCCACTTACACCTTGCAGCTACATTTATCAAAATGACTCAGGAGACTTGCACAGAGTACTGAATAAAACTAAACTCTTCTAGTGCACTGGTTAACAGTACTATCACAAAAAGAAGATTGCTAGAATGTATTAGTTATGTCTCATCATTGATCAAGAATATGCAGGTTTATGAGTTAAATAGCACATAAAATATAATCCCTTTAAGAAGGAGAAGAAGAAAAGAAGTGAAGTCAGAGCATCATTAAGCAGAGTGTACATCACAAAAAAAGAAGTACACTTTCTTCTAATCACATAATCTGATCTTCCTCAGTCCATAAAATAAAATAAAATGGAATAATATAAAATAAAAGAAACCAACATAACTTCTTAGATCTGTGTTTTAGTTTTTATCTAGTTCAAGTCTGCTTTTTGCCTTTGGAGTGCTGACACATTCATTTGAGTCAGCAGATGTTTGTGCAATTTCATCCTTTTTCATCCTTTTGCTCCATCTTTCTTGTACATATAATAACATTCTTCACCTGACATACTATGTTATCTTTTGCCCTTTCCATCACCTTCTGCCTATCTCTGTATTGCAGACTCCTAATTACCTCTGTGCCTATCATGCTGTCCTAATTTCTTACACCTTACTCCTCCATCCTATTTCTTAAGTGCACTCTACCATCCTTCAGTTCTGCCTTTATTTAAATATTTGTGTTATTCATTTTTCCCTACCCTGAGTTTGGGTTTGAAAATAGGCTGAAAAATTTACAAGGATATAGCCAGTGGAAGTTCTTGCTAAAATTAACCTTCTATGAAATCACAGTATTTCTGAAGTTTTTCTATTGCATTTAAAATATTATTAGTTTTGAAGGCATAAAAGAAAGAAAACTGTATAGTAAATCCTAACAAGATACAGACTCTCTAGCATGATTCACTTCCCTGGAGGATTATGCTATCAGTGCAGTGCAATCAGCTTTTTAAACAGGTCATAAAAAATCAACTGCATTTGCTTTGTCAATTGGGCATGATTTATTTAGTGCATGACACACTAGGTAGCCTATACTAAATTAAAGAAGATTATTGTGTTTAAGTCTGGAAAACCATTTTAGATACACTAAATAAACATTTTTCTTAGACTTGAAGGGAATCTATGGTTCTGCTGTTCATATCATTAAGCTTTTGGTAGTAACATAAAGACAATAAAGTGAAAAAAAAAACCAAAACCATAATAAAATATATTATTCTAGACCCTGTTTCAGCAAAGCTCTTTCGCATGTGCCTAGCTCAAGTCATTTAAATTATCTCAATGATTTCAAAATTAAATATAAGCATAACTAAGTCTGCACCTGAAGAAAGAAGTTAATGAAAATTCCATGTCGAAACATGAAGCTTAATCTTCTCAGTAGGATCTTAATAGACTATGTATGTAAAGGTTGAAAACAAAAAATATCAACATAAAACAATACTTTGATAAATTGCTTTGCTGAAATAGAGGTCACGAGATGACCATCTTTTATTAACTGTGATATTCAGTC
The DNA here is from genome assembly GCF_017639235.1 of Corvus kubaryi. Taxonomy (NCBI): domain Eukaryota; kingdom Metazoa; phylum Chordata; class Aves; order Passeriformes; family Corvidae; genus Corvus; species Corvus kubaryi. The sequence continues at coordinate 10,789,899 of NW_024582073.1, forward strand.
AAGGGCAATTTACTTAGGTAGAGACTCAGGGTAACAAAAGATACTCAGCTGATTTGCTTCTGTGGTGGGAGAAAGGAAGGGGACTATTATCTGCTATGATGTAAAATTTTCCTTAAAAGCCAACTGACTATTTTTTACTGTGTTCCAATGGTTTAGCCAATATCGGTAGTTGCTAGCATATGAACAACAAAGTTAATGGTTTTGAAAAGTAGACAGTAATTTTTTTACCAGAATGGGAAATCAACTTTTCAGTTGGAGAAAGTGGCATGAAGTCATGTATAGGATAAAGAATTGCCCTTGAGTAAAACCAGTAAATGAATATTTTACTGATTTTGCTTGCTTTGAAAAATTTATCATGACTGTATTCAAACACAGTAGCTAAACTTTTGGAAAATAGCCATACAAAAATTGTTCAGAATACTCTGACTGACAGGAATACTTGATTTGAGAAAATTGTGTCTGTGAAGACGGCTCAGCAGAAGTGCAAATGTTTGTGGACTGATGTGCCTTTCAAACACTAAGAATAGATTTGTCCATAACTGTAGATTAATGAGTCTTTTTTTATTCCTGTGAATTAAAGCACATGCAGCTTTAATCTAAGAAAATGGAAACTGTGTTGTGACTGTGTTATATTACAAACTTACTGATAAAATCTAACACAAGTGTTCATAATGTCAACATGATACACCCTTGCTAAAGCTCTTTTCTTGGCTGGAAAGTGCTTCTCTGTGGCAATTACTGCCTCAGGGAATGTGTATAGCAGTTGTATTCATCGATTAAAAGACAAATCTTACTCATTGAAATACAAATCAGGTCTTTTATATCTATCAAAGATACTTAATATATTAAAATTTCTTCAGGGCACATACTATTTCATGTACTTCTAAGGTCTTCACCAATCCAATAAACTGATCCTCCACAATTTTTAAGGACTACAATAATTCTTTTCAGACTGTGTTCAAAACTAGAAAGATCTTCACATGTATATTTAATGAAGAAATAAAATCGTTTTTAGAAAAAAGCAGATATTTAATTCCTTTTTATGAATAGGGGAAATTACAGTTAATTCTACTTCCTCTTTCTATGCTCTCTATCCCTCTGTATGTGAATCTGGAATGCCTCATTATAAAAGGCTATAGGATGAAAAACTATGCACTGAAAAGTCTTGAATAAAATGAGCAAGGTTATATCCATCTAAGCTTAGTGCTGTTTTTAATTCAGATGCTGGAATTGCAATGTCTTTGCACTTTTCTTCCTATTAGTTGTTAACACCTGAAATTTTGGAGTTTTTTTTGTTTAAATTCTTGTATTAAAGACCTATTTTGTTATCCCATTTACAGGTAGCATTTCTTGCAATTATAGAAAAATCTGTTATTTCTCAAGACAATTGTAAAATTACAGACAAATATATTCAAATGTTGACTTTAAATCTGGGGGATTCTTTTTGTAGACTTTAAAACTCCTCATAAATTTGAAAGGGCAGTAAAAGTATAATCTGGGATTTATTTCTGTTTATGGGTATCATACATGCTGTTGACCTTATTAGTTAAAATTTCCCTACAATTATTGATTATATTTTTTTAAAATGTAACACTTCTGCTTTACTTCTGTATACTTGCAACACTACTGAAGTACCCGATGTTATTAGGCCACGGCTTCTGTCTTGAAGAGTCTGAGATACGGTTGCTTCTGAACAGGCTCATCTTTTACAACATTTATGTTAATTTTCCTTAATGACAGATGCATGAAAGCCTCAGCTTTTTACATTTTAAAAATATTCGTTTGGGGTTTTTTTTTTACTAAAATAATGTAAACTTCTTCTACTAATTCTGTCCTCTTTAATTTCATGCTCCAGTTTGGATATGCTGTTCAGAATATAGAGGTTTCCAACATAACTCACCAATAAAACTATAGGCTGCTGAAGTTATCTAACAAGCCTGCGCTGTAGCATTATGGAGGGAGGGTTTGTGGAAAGCAAGTTATTTGGTAGAATAGGTAATGATATGTCTCAAAACAGATGGTTACATTTTGATGTATGTTTTTATGTAGAATAACATAATTATTTTTCTATAAATTTGGATCATTGTGCATTAAGTAAATCTGGGGTGTGATTTAACACTACAGTAAAAACTGTAAACTTTATAAATGATGATTGATGTATGAAAAATGATGCAGGAAAGCCCCCCAAAACAAGTGAATATAATTATTGGAGTAAATAGATATTTAAAATACCTAAATTGTATTAAGTTGGAAGAAAAATACACTCATGATTCAGTGGTTTTGATCAATGAAAATCATATTCTTCATTATTGAAATACTGATTCGGATAGCAAGAGTATTTTCAGTTTATTTTTGTATAATTTTAATATTTTTATAAACCAAAAGACTGAAAATCATGTGTAGGTTACATTTAGATGACATGTTAAAGTTTCTATCACTATATGACAGAATACAAAGTTATGGAGATCCACTTGCTCCTTAGGACACTTTGGTGTATTTCTTCTCCCAGTGATTTAAATAGACAAACATAATTTCTGGAAATTTATAGAATGTGAATTCAAGTCCAGAGCTTTATTCAGAAAGCAACCCTTTAAGATACATCCCTTTATTCAGCTTCATGAAATTTTGGTCTTTGCTGTTCTTCAGATAATTCCTTTCCTTGTCTCTAGTATAAGTTTTAATGAAGGTTATATATATGTAGTGTCATTCATAAGAAGATTAATTGCCAAATCCTTTTTAGGAAATGAATACTAGAAACAGTAATAAGCTAAGCCTTAATGATAGAAAAGGAAAGTGATTACAAGAAAAATAGTGAAACAAAGCAGAAGGGGATAATGGCATGGAAGGAGAAATACTGGTTACGAAATACTTCATTTATATTAGCTGAAAAAGTGAGCAAACAGAGGAACTTGTGATTAACTGAAGAAAGAAATCATGATAAGAAATTTAGAATTTTCTAATAATTAAGCAATCAAGGATGCTTAATGATTTTCAGCAGCTGTTCACAAACACTGTGCACTTTACTGTTATCTGTTCATGCAAGAGATGTATTCTTGTTTTACAAATACATGCTCCTGCATTTGTTACCCTAGGGAAGAGAGAGACTGAACATGGCAGAAAATCCATCTGTAAATGCATATTCTAGTGATCCATTAGTAATGGACCTGCTCCATTCAATAGTTTTAACCAAAGCAATCAATGTCTGAACCATTTTTTCTTTAATCATGACATATCTCATGGAGAAGCCTGAGGGTATTCTGTTGTCTGAATTTAGGCCAAGGTTCTAATCTAGGTTTTATTTTGCCAGTGTCCATTAAGAATTCAATTCATTAATGACCTAGACATTTCAATATAATTGTTAACAAGAGCTTCAACCATAGGAATTATATTTTCTGATTTTCTGATTTTAAGGAAGTGTGTTTTTAATAATTCTAAATCTTTGTTTGAGTTAAAATGCCAATACAACATGTCCCCACCCTTTTAAGAGATGTGTTAACAAAGACACTATGTTTCACTAGTCAGTCTGCATCTTAAATTTCTAAACAGGATTAGTAATAACAATAATAACTTATATTGCAGGAAAACACTTGCTGAGGTACTAAATTATGTCTTCCCTCTTTCTAGTTCTCTTTCATGACCATCATCAAATTCATCCTACTGTTCAGTCCCAGGTATTTCATCATTTGTAACAGTAGGTTGTAAACCCTTCAGGCTGGTTCCCTGGGCATCTTCTCATGCAGGAACTTCTAAAGCACTCACCATCACCCTAGATCTGCTTCTGTTGGTAGTGAAAGCTTCATTGACCTTAGAGTAGCAGTGTTAGGTCAGAGACTTCTGAAACATCCCAGTGAACATTAACTTGGCATGCACCTGACACACTTTTCATGCAGGTAAATCATGAATAATGGTGAAAAATAAATCATGACTTCTCAATTTTCAGCTCCTTTTTCTGCATATATGAAAGGGGAAGAATGTCTCATGTGCCTTGCCCTTACTTTTAACAGTAACAGGCCATCAATATGTTGATTTGTACTACCTGCAACTGTGTTTGTTACATCTTATAAATAGAAGACCTTGGCATACATGATAGGTGAAGCATGCATAACACAGCAACCAGGCACCTGTGACCATCCGCACAGGCTGAGGGTGCTACTCTGACATGGCCCTCAAGACAGAATGGCAGGCACTCATCTGAGAGCAAAGGTTGCAGCTCCAACTGAAGAGTCCACACCACCTACCCCAGTGGTGGCTAAGCTGCTATCCATCATATCTGAGTACTTGTGGCAGTCCAATGAATTTCTCTCTTACTGGAAAGGGGAAAAATAACCCCTAGTTTTAAAAAGGGAAAAAAAGATGACCTGGGGAACTATAGGCTGATCAGTCTCACCTCTGTACCCAAAAAGATCATGGAGCAGATCCTCCTGGAAACTATGGTAATGCACATGAAAAACAAGGACTGGTGACAGTCAGCAAGGATTCACTAAGGGTAAATCATGCCTCATCAAATTGTGGCCTACAACAGGGTTACAGCATTGGTAGATAAGGGAAGAGGAACTGATATCTTGTGTGAAGCATTTGTCATTGCCCTGCATGATATCCTTGTCCCTAAATTGGAGAGGCAGAGACGTGACAAGTGACATTCCTCAGGGATCACTATTGGGTCTGGAGCTCTTTAAAATCTTTGTCAGTTCCCTGGATGATGGAATTGAGTGCACCCTTAGCAAGTTTGCTGATAACGCCAAGCTGTGTGGTGAACTTCATACACCGGAGGGAAGGGATGCTATCTGCAGGGACCTTGACAGGCTCGACAGGTGGGCCTGTGTATGTCTCATCAATTTTAACAAGGCCAAGTGTAAAGACGTGCCTGGGTCAGGGCAATCCCATGCACAAATACAGGCTGGACGGAGAATGGATTGAGAGCAGCCCTCTGGAGAGGGACATAGGGGTTTTGGATGAGAACCTTGATATGACCTGGTAATTTATGCTTCCAGCACAGAAAGCCACAGTGTCTTGAGCTGCATCAAAAGAAGCATGGCCAGCAGGTTGAGGGAGGGGGCTCCTCCCCTCCTCTCCACTCTCCTGGGACCTGACTTGGAGTACTGTGTCCAGCTCTGGGGCACCCAATATGGATGTGGAACTATTGAAGTGAGTTCAGAGGAAGGCCAGAAATATGATCAGAGCACCTCTCCTGTGAAGGCAGACTAAGAGACTTGGGGTTGTTCAGCCTGCAGAAGAGAAAGCTCAAGGGAAATCTAGTAGCAACCTTTCAGTACGTAAAGGGGGACTACAAGAAAGCTTGAGAGGAGCTTTTCAAAAGGGCATGTAGTGATAGGACAAGGGGGTTTCGTTTAGATATCAGGAAAAAATTCTTTACTCTGAGGGTGGTGATGCACGGGAAAAGGTTGCCCATAGAAGTTGTGGATGCCCTATTCCTGGAAGTGTTCAAGGCCAGGCTGGATAGTCTTTGAGCAACCTGTCCTAGTGGAAGGTTCCCTGCCCATGGCCGTGGGGTTGAAACTAGATCTTTAAAGTATTTTCCAACCCCAGCCATTCAATTTTTCCATATGTGTCATAGCACCTTACACAATAGAAAAAATGGACTGTTACTAATACAATATTGACACCATGATTTTAAATACTTGTGATGCCAATATTATTTTGCAGCAGTATTATTAGAAGAGTACTGTGGTTCCGGTGGTTCTGGAAACAGCACCTACCACTCAGCGCTGTTGTGGTGTCTGCTAGGTCTTTGGTTTCCATCTAGCTCTTCCCCCTTCCTCTACTAGCTCAGTCCTTTGAAACACACCTTTGGGGAGCAGAGATTACTATATTTCACTTTGAATAATAACAATAAACGAGTATAAACTGAGGAGTGGTATAACTAGATGAAGTATTTATTACCAGCCTAAACTGAGGAGGCTCATGTCAACAATTATGGGTCTTGCAAAAAGTGATGCTTTTTAATCAGCTGTGGGAATTCATCAAAAATGCTTACAATACTAACAACTACTTAAAATGATAATAGCTACATTAGCATTGTCTGTATATTTTTGATAATAAAATTTATTTTTTGCGTTTTGAAAAACTTCATCTATACATATAAAAATTTCTTTTACCCTGTGTTCTGTATTGGCTACCTCTGTTATGAGATAAATCTTGGTTATTATTTTGCAGTTTTATTTTATAGTTAATTAAGCAGTATTTGGACATGAATACAAAAGTTATAAAATTTAAGATTAAATGAAAAGAAAATGAAGTTTATAAAGACATATAATTAAATTCTTGGAAATAACAGTGCTTATGATGCTCGTCCATTTTTAATTTTGTCATCTTTAAATTAACACCATGATACAGTTTTTAAATCACATGGTCAAAAAGATTCTTTCTACATGGACAAAACTGAATTTGTAGCAAATACCAAGAGAAGCTGTTAATATATGGTAAATAAGGCTGTGAAATGATCTCATGGATGTAAAATAATCCACTGAACTGGATGTTGTATTAGCACTTATGACAAAATTCTTGTGCAATGCTTAGCACATCACATATGACAATAATTTCAGAGCTTGCCAATAAATGTGGATCCTTTTTTTCCCAAACAGTGAACTGGTTTTGTAGAATGTGTGACTTGATTTGTAGAATCATTGAGTACTTACAATTTCCTCTTGCTGAGAGATAAAAGCTTACTTCACAGTCGTGTCATAAAGGTAAATCAAGTGATGTTTGCAAAACACTAAGGTATTGGAAGAATACCATAGGAAATCCAAAATGAAATTAATATTTCTCAAAAAAGCTGAAGATTTTGATGACATGCAATCAGTAAAGCCCAAGATCACACACTTAGAGAAAAAAAAATGTAAAACCTCCCAGACCATATTCAGAGCATTAAGACAGCTATCTTAAAGAGATATAATGAATGAAAGAAATAAAAATTGAATCAGAACATGTATTTTGAGGTATATGGCAGAAGAGTTAAATAAAATAAAAATATATAGAGATAATTATGATCAGAAATAATTGTTATTCCTTAGTGTTAGTAAAATCCTTTCTTTTAATTTTTTTTTGATGCTTCAAGTGTATCAGTAAGTATCACACACAAGGATAAATGAATATTTATGAGAAAAAGTTTGAGGCAGAGCTGTGGCACCAATTCCATCATTATGTATAGTTTGAAAGAAACAATAGGTGCTGTTCTGTTTTGTTTTGATCTATCAGTTTGGGCTCTCAGGAACATCAGACATGCATGTACTCACTTGTAGCCATCCATACTTAGGAGTAAAAATAGCTAGTGAGCATGGGATATAGTTTTAGCCTTGCTAAGACTAAAGCCTGATACAAATGCAACAAGAATTTCAGTTAGCTAGAGTATTTTTAGATTAACACATGAGGAATTTGTGACATTTGGACATTTCCAGGTTCAAAAATCAGCTGAGAAGGCACTTTAAAGGTTTCAGTCTTACATTTGTGTTGTTATTATATTTGACTTTATTCTTTTTACATGTATCCTTCTCAAAATACATCAAACTATTCTCTAACATGCAAACACTATGTAGGTGAATTCATAGTGAAGAAATAGATGGCCTCAGCCCAAAGAGGAACATTAATGTAGTAGCTGCTGGAATAATAGAAATATTAATGATCATGCTATATTCTGCTAGAGGCAATTATCTCTTGATATTCAGAGGACCTAACCCAATTATGTGAAGAAGTCGTTGTATGATAGTTTATTGTAAATCAGTTTTCAAGTTTCAGCACTCAAGATGTAACCAAAAATTAATATATCAATGAAAATGTGGCTCTCATTAATGAAAATCAGCTGAAACCAATATAGTTTTACATTTTTCTGTATGTGTTTGAAAATCAGTGTTGATTTTAGAAGTGGTCTGAAACAGATTAGTCTTTGGGGTTTTTTTTTGCCAATATTATCTGTGAAAAACTGTAAAATTAATAAAAGAAATTACTCTGATTTTTAAGAGATAAAATTAAAACAACAAATATTAGGATAAATTAGATACAGATAAATTAGGTACAGATAAATCTGTCCTACCTCAAACATCAAAATTATAGAAAATTAGTATAAAGCTTGTCCATGTAAAAAAGATGGAAGAATTCAATTCTCTTTCCTCATACTATAAGAAATTTATAAAATTAGCTTGGATTACATTTGATATTTCTCATTGTAGTCACAGATCTTGTAGAACCACTAGACTTTTTTAATGTACTACAACAGAGAAACAATGCTGTCAGTAAGACACTGTATCCTGATATATCTAAACCAATTTACTGTTGGTATCTCTATGTAACTTTAAAATATAGTATAACACACTACAGCATGGTTTATCATTCTCTGAATGTTAATCAATTGTTATTACTACCCTTAGGCTTTTCAAAGGTTGCTTTAATTATTAAGTCATTTCATTCCAAACTTACATGCCTAGATCAAAAAAAACGTAAGTAGGAAACGGGATATATATACTTTTGGTTTGGTTTTATTTCTTTTTCCAGGGTCAGACCACTGTAAATTCTGCAGCCGGTCAATATGAACACTAAAAGTATTTAGGTGAGTAGAGATAAATGGTGGCTGTCTTCTGAGTTCAGTGTAGGTTTGTTTTCTAGATATGTGCTGTCACTTTCAGTATGATTGGGAAAAGTACTGTGGTTTTTAAGAGAAAAAATGCTTTCCATAGCTATTTCACATGTGGAACTTAAGGAAAAAAAGACCACACTACAGCAAAGGCCATGCTGTGAAGAGCCCAAAAACTGATAGTGCACAGCTGCACATGTATTCATGAGTTCTATATCACCCTTTCAATGGGATCTATGTGACTGAAAGTGTTGACAGCTGCCTCTTTGTATGAGTGTGCCTCTAGGTGCCAGGGCTGCCTTGGCCCAGCATGGGAGCTGCAGGGGCACCCCAGTGAAGGAGCAGGATGGGGGCCAGGGCCTGTCCAATCTCCACAGCCAGGAGCTGCCGGAGGGCAGCCCCACACCACGCACTGGGCGCCTCCCTGGGGATGGGAATGGGCTGCCATGTGTGCTTGTGGGTGGGCCTGGCTCTGCGGGGTCCATGGCCAGGCAGGTCAAGGCTTTGTGGAGGTGGACACCAGCCTGATGCAGCATCAGGGGCTGATGGTCCAGGACAGTGGCTGAAATGCGGTCCTGGGCCCTGGCCAGAGGTGATGCCTTTTCTTGGTCTTAAAATCAGGAGTCAAACATGGTTAGAAGGGAAAAAGGGATTTTACTTTGGTATTTATTTTAAGAATCCTTAGGTGCACTATGTCCAGGTTGAATGCACCAAAATGCACACCACAATCTCTTCAAAAGATCTGGTATAACATTATAGGTTTTACTAATTAGCATACCTATCAGAAATTCCCCAATGAGAGGCTCGAGTGAGCCCCTCCCTCCCCAAGGAGCCTTCCCCTGGATGGTTCTATCTTAGTTTACAGAATGTGTTCTGGAGAGGACTTTGGGGTCTGGGGCCCACTAACCCTTACCTACGAAGCTTCTAAAATGTTTAGTCTCCTAGCTGAACAAACAAGTCCAAGAATGTAGGGGAAAAGCACTAAGAATACAGAAGTTGTAAAAAGGTCTAACAGGTGTATAAAAGGCATCAGAGCCACAGTGAGAGGTCGGCCAAAATCTATGGGTGTCTGCAAAGTCCTGCTCTGATAAAAATAACCTCGAAGAAGGTAGATAAACATAATGAAACATGGTAATTCCTCACTGGCAAAGGACCAGGACACAATGCAGCATATCTGATTGTATTGTATTTTGCTCTTTCAATATCTTTTTCTAATCTGATAATAGGATTTCTCTACAAGTCTTTAAATAAATAAAATGTATTTAATTCACTCAAGATTTCTCAGGCTTTGTACTATTTTGGTTTATTTATAACAAGGTTAGGTCCTTATAGAATAGAGCTGCTCCTCTAAAACAAAGATCAAGGGGTCAGACCAAAGACAGATCATGCTTGTTGTGGCTTTCTTTCATTTTCCAGTCCTTATACTTATTTTTCTAAGTGTTTTCTGGTTTTTCTATTATTATAGGGTCAAAGTCGGTTGCATGATCAAATGTCTTAAATTTGAAAGGTCTGATTAGATGATTATACCTCATGAGAAATGTATTTTGACACATAATCAAATTAAAGCAATTATCATTGTTTAATGAGATGTAAAAACTGTTAAAGATATATTTCCCACCCATGTGCTAAGACATGAATTTTAGTCTGAGGAAGCAGAGATTCGGGTTTAATATATTTTCAAAAAAGTTTATGTAACACAAACTAAAACCAATCATCCTATAGATCAGAGGGGGTTTGTGTTGTAGTAAAAATTTAAGATGCTTAAGATGTCACAACATTTAGTGATTTCAATAGAATTATTGTACGCTATAGCCACATATAAAATAGCCACATATTAAAATAAATTTAGAGAAATGCAAGAATGAAATAATAAATATCTCTCTAGTAGGGAATTTATTTGTTATGATAGGTCTGAATCCTTAATGAAGTATAAAATAGTTTGTCACAATTAATGGTATTTTGGAAATGAGATACTTCAGATGAGTGCTTTATGTTGTGTTTTGCCACTGACTCTAGTAAGGTAAAAAAAATTCACTATTACATATACGCTATAAAAGATTGAATTTTATTATCAGACATATTGTCTATAATGCCAGACAAACTTAGAATCTGAGTATCCATCAAACTTGCCCTATTCTGAATTCTACTGTATATAGAAAAAAGCCACATCGTAAATGAACTTCTAATTGTGGATACTCCAAATTTAAATTAAATAGTTTGGATTACTTATACTGTATTAATTTTATTATTATGCCCAAAAATTAATATTTTTGGGCATAGAATACCACATTTAGCTATTGGAGAAAAGCATATTATTCATCTCTATATTATTAAGATTTTCCTAAAATAATATATTTTTACAGTTCCAGCAAAAATATTGAAAGTATATTGAGCTATTTTTTAAATTAAATAAACAGCAAATACATAGAGTTTTGCATTATTTTCACAGTAATTCAGCTCTGTAGTTCAGAATTTTTCATCTATGAAAGACAAAAGAAAATATTAATAGGAAATAAATAGAATTTTTGATTATCAATAAACCCATTTCATTTTAAAAGGATGCATAAATAAAATCTAGCGCAATACGTATCTCAGAACGACATCCGTAGTATAGCAAAGGTATTTGTTTGTCACATATTTTTGTTTCTTAGTCACAGGTAATAGTGTGTCACTCAGCACACAGACCCAGTGAAGAAATTGAGAAGAAACCTTTCTTCCTCCTTGGGCTTTGAATCAAACCTTATATTCATATCTTGTCAAGTTTTTAATTTTTTCCATCTTCTTATTGTCTGGATGATTGACTGAGTATCCTCATACATTTCCAGATATTCCACGGAATAGAACAACTTATTTTTATACACCATTATTTGTTGTAAAAACCACTTATCATACATATTTATGATCCAGTCTGCAAGGTTTACTTTTAATGTATTTTAGAATATATTTTCAGAAAGATTCCTTAGGGTCATGATTATTTTTCTATTTTTGACATTCAAATGGTAACACTAAGCTTTATTTCTGACATAACCTGTAGAGTCAAATCATATAAGGATGACAGTAATAGGATGTCTAGGAAAGAGACACTTTTTTATACATATGTTTACAGGGATGGAAATGTATTATGAGGTTAGCTTTTGTTACGCTTCAGTTATTTCTTGAGTGTCAACAGTTAAATATATTTCATCTGGCAGCATAAATGTGAAACCTGAGACTTGAAAGTTAATCATGCATCCCTTTATGGTTTCTCTTTGTCTAATTGTTTCTTTTCTGGGCTTATGTAGAGTAATTGAAGGGAAAACTGAGTGGAGATAATATAATAATCCCTTCCATGTTTATCAATGCAACAGTGGAAATATGTACAAGATTTATCAACTTTGTTCAGTTTTAACAGAATTAATTTTTTTCCTATTTTGAGAGTGATATGTTTTTCTTCTTTCAATTTATCTCAAAGCACTAATTTCTAGCATTCCTATATTCATTAAAATACTTTATCTTGAATCTGAATTAATCAACCAATGTAAAAAAGGCGGCTAACAGATCAGTTGGTGAAAACTGAAGGATGCAGTATATCCTGACATCCCTGCTTTACTCTTCTGAATGCAGCTGTACAACATGGACATGGGAATGCTGATCTTGCAAGAAAATTCCCCTCTGAAATATTTTTGCAGCTTATACACAAATCTAATGTGAGTACTCTAACAACCCCAGTTGTATAGTAGAAGTTGAAGTGAATGAGCATAGGAGGTCAAAGTTAAAGACCTAACCTACTGTAATGAGAAGAATACCATGGAAAATCAAGACAGAAATCTCTTTGGGCAATGAGCATGAGGAAGTTTTCAACCACATGATACTTCAATAATTTATTTATTCATATCTTTGAGTCTGGATTGGTTTTGAAATGAATTTTCTTTTATCCTTTTACTTCATGTTGCTGCTGCTATTTTTGAAATAATAAGGTTCTTGTCATCCCATCTCCAGACAATTAACAAATGTCTAAATAAATTCATTCTTTGGAGACTAAACACTGTATATATGTCCATTAGATAAAGTACTTTACTACCAAACTTTCATTTAAGCATTAGGAAACAGTTTATTTTGAAATATCTTTTTTTTTATTTAGGAGTAAGCATAATCATTATTATGTGTACCTTAACATTCTTTCAAAACATATTAACTGGACAATTTATGAAATTATGAAGGACCTATATAACTTAACAGTTCAAAGTTACGTATTAGATTACATATCATATATGTAATCTGATAAATCTGATAAATCTGATAAATTTAAAACTGACAGGGAGAAAAAAAATGTACAAAACCTACAGAAGTTGTAGTGAAAATGTTGGACTGTTTGGCTTTTGTTTTTTCTGTAATTCCAAACCAAAATTCTCAGCCAGTTTCAGACTGGGATTTCCATTTGCATTAGTGTAGAAAAATATTTTTTTAATGCTAGCTGGCCAGGAAAGGGCAGGCAAACCAAGCCCTACCATGTGTTGAGCATTCCATGGTAAGCTAAAGGCCTTGAAGGAAGTTTATCCTTCTAAATGACAATTTGTTCTTTCCTCAGCTGCTGGGCAAGTGCCACATATATGCTCATTACAAAAAGAAGATTTTATTGCTGTAACTGGGCACATTGAATTTAATGTTCACTGAGGACATCATGCAGTTCAGAAGAGTGAGTCACACAAACTGTAGTCATTCTAGGCTTTTTTTGAGTAAAATAGATAAAAAGAAGAAAAAAATCTTCAGATACATGCTAGATCTTAGACTTACATAAAGGGGAACACAAGCAAACAAAAAGCAAGCAAAAACCCACACTCTTAGAAAGGAACTTGGAACTGAAAGAAATACAGTCAAATTCATGTATTAATGAGAAGAGAACATTCAGGATCTTGTCACTCAAGTTTTCTAGCTGAGTACCATTCCTTATTGTATTAACTGCTATGAACTGAAAAATGTGCTGGGAAAGTACTGAACTCACTAGAATCCTTCCTTTTGAGCTGCACTTACAGTAGTGACTGATGACAGATACTGGTTCAGCACCATGAAAAATTTTCATTTTGAAGGACTAGTAAACTCAGGGAAATTCAATTTATATGGAAGACTTCTGGTCAGGTTTAATTCATGTGTGTCTGACAGGCTGTGTCTGCACATTATTGTGGTACTTCAGGCATTTTTTTCTAAATACTTCTGGGATTTTTAGAAGGGGAAGGTAGGTAATCATGCAGTAAGGAAATATTAAGCTATTGCTCATCAGGCAGTATAACCTTCTGAATGTGTTCAAAAGCATTCCTTATGGTTTTCTCTTGCATGTTCTCTTTTTATTTTAACCTGTGATAAAAAGGACAAAATGCAATCCAATAAATGCTCTCTAATTAAGTGCAAATACTTTTTCCCAGTAAGAGTCAGGCATCACTGAACTGTTTAATATTAAATAATACTTCCAATTAAATATTATGCTCTCAAATGTAAAAGAATAAATACCATGAAAAAATTTAAGTTCTCTGACACTCTGAGGTGAAAAATCCAGGATCTCAGGATACTGTTTTGTTGGTATCAGTAACTCTAGATCAATGTAAAAAGCACAGAGGAGTACTCAATAATAAGATATGAATGCATTTACAAAGCAAGTGCAAAAATGCAGTGATGATATTTGAGTGTCCTTATCCCTTTTTTCAGTTGCTAAATGGATTCCATGGAAAAAGACAAAGCCTTTCTCTCTGATTCTACTCATATGTTGAGAAAGTGAAATGTAAGTTTTCTGCTGTGTCATTTCTTTAGTTTGTCTGTATACAAACACAAACATAAGATGGAGTAATGTTTTATTTATTAATTTGTTTACATTAAAGTAGTCAATCAACCAAATATTCAAGTCAATAAACAGAAAGTCAGCCTGACAGTTACTCTTATTATTTGTAATAATATCTCCTTTCTCTTTGCTTTGTCTAACCCTATGTTTGGGACTCTTTCTACTAACTCTGTATGTCGTTAAGCAGTAAATTCTATCAGAGCACGTTTTATCTCGGGCCTGTTGCGAATCTGTGGTTGCTACTTAGTCATCTGCTTAGGAATCAGGCACAGGTCAGGAAAAACGCATTCCACCATTATAGTGGTTTCATGTATGTAAGGCACAGTTTATTTAAAATACTGGTATGTCGAAACAAGTCCTCAGATAACCTGCACTCTTGATAAATCATTTGGATTTTTATTATATACTGATTACAGAAGAGTGCAGATGTCATTCTTATCTTCCCAGCAACAAGCCTGATTTAATTCTTCACAGTACTTTCCACGCTTCCCCAATGTTTTCTCAAGGAAAAAGAGAAATCTGAACATGACAGAGATTCTTCTGATTATTTTATCATGGGTGTGACATTCTCAATGATTAGATAGGCAATACAAAATCACAACTTAATTGAGAGTCCAGTTCTATAGAAAGGAAATGTCCTGCTAGTACTGTGACTCTCAGCTTTTCCACTTATCAGGGCGTGTAGGGTTTTGTCTTTTCAGAGTCAAAGGATGATAAGGTATCAATTATGAGATGACATCTAGAGCTGACAAAAGGAAAACACATTTCAAAATAAAAGTATTTCCACAAAAAAACCTCACAAAAACCCCCAACAACAAGAACAAACAACCAAAACCCCCAAACAAACAAACAAACACCATAGCCCCCCCGTCCCCCACCCCCAAAACCAGAAAAAAACAAGTTTGTGAATTTTTTAGCCAAAGTAGGAGATGGACAAATAAGAGAAGAATGTTTAGTTTAAAGTGTAAGACAGCTTTATTGCAGGAGGTACATGATGAATATTTAGGAAAGCAGCCTGTGATATGATGTGTACTCTATATATATATATATATATATATACTGTACTGTTGCTGTTATACTAGTTAATAAATCTTTAAAAAATACAATAAAAAAAAAAAGGAAAGTTGTATGACAAGGTTTAACTGCATTTATAATGAAATAATATATCTTTAAAAGGACACTGGCAGAAATCCTCAGAAATAAAGAATGCGCTGCTCTACTCCCCTACTTCTTTCCTCCAGGATGTCTTAAGAACAAATTTGTTCACTGAAGGAGGCTGAGAAGAAAGAATCAGAAAGGTGTAAAACATGCTTATTGCTCCTAGCAATAATCATAAAATCATGCAAAAAAAAATAAAGGGCACAATTCTGACACCACAAATAAATGTAAAGAGACAAAAAGCTGTGATTCGTTTTGAAATAGTGCGATGCATATGTTCTTTATACTCATTGCAGTGTCTTAGATAGGGGATGCACCACTATTATAATGCAATATTAGTACCCAGTATAGGATGTTTCATCATTTCCACATTGTAAAAATGGTAATATCATGGATGATAATTCTTTGGTTCCCCCTCTTAAGCCTGAGCAATGGCACAATTCCGTTTGATTTTCTGCTCTAAATCTATGTCTAGGGTGTCTACTTAAATGAACTGCTCACTGCATTTTCTATACAGGAAGGCTAGAGTGATGCAACGTATGGCTGAGACATATTAGTGACATGTTCAGATATAATGGAATTTAGTTCATTAATCTATTCTGAATGACCATCACAGCAGAAAAAGTTTAAGAACGAAATTAACTGAATGGACATTTGAATGGGGATAGGCATTGGACTAACAGAATACTACTTGTGTATATGTCAAAGGACAGAAAAGAGGTTTGATGTGGCTGATAAAAATATATTAAATAACGTAGGCCCCAAGCATTATGTAAATGATATGGAAAAAAACATAGAGATTGTAATGAATTTGGCTGGGAGGAAGTTAATTTTCTTCATAACAGTCTGTATTTCAGTTGGCAATTTAGTATTTTAGATTGGTGAACAAAACTGTTGATAGAACACCAGTTTTACCCATTCTTAATTAGTGCTTGCACAAGGTTAAGACATTATCTGTTTCTTTCTCTGCCTCTGTCAGCAAGTATGTTAGGGCTGGACAAGAAACTGCGAGTTCTAGTGAACAGTGTCTGCCCATGGCAGTGGGGTTGTAACTGGGTCCCTAACAAACCACACCACTATATTATTTCACAGTTGCAAAGAGATATGGGCAGGGCACCTGAAGCTAGCTGACCAAAGGGACATTTCATACTCTATGATGTCATGGTAAGCAATAAAACTGGGACTGGGGTATTTCCAAAGTAGCTGCTGCCCAAGGACTGGCAGGCCATTGGTCTGCAGGTGGAAATGACTGTTTTTGCACCACTTGGGTTTGTGGGTTTCTTTTTGTTTGCTTGTTTGGGGGTTTTGGTTTGGTTTGGATTTTTTCCCCATAATGTATTAAACTGGCTTCATTTCAAACCAGAAGTTTGGGTTGTTTCCCCTTGCTTTTGCATTTCCAGTTCTCTCCCTCATCCAACTAGGTGGGGTCTTACCTGCCACCTGAGGCCAACACACCACATACAGGAAATGGAAGTAAAAATGCAATTAAAATTGGTAATAGTCCTTTTGTTTCTACCCCTTTTTCTGTGCTGTGTGTAAGTGGGTGCTGTGCTCCCACTTACTGTACTCTTCTGTGTTCAAAGGCTGATGGCTGTGGGAAGATGTTGGGGACAGGGGTGTATTATAACAAGTTGTCAGCATCTGGAATCACCTGTTGGAAAAATACCATGCTCGTGTTAATGGTTTCTTTTTTCTCCGCCAGGAACAACATTTACATATTTGATAACACTGTTTTACAACTTTGATCTTTCTTCATTAGTCTGCAGCTCCACATTACTCCAAATTTATATGTGCCTTTTATGTCTTTTAGATAGTTTTGCCCAGATCTGTATTTTTTTAATTGACTGTGGATGAGCTGACTATAGCCCTGAGGTCTTTTGTGCCAGACCTAAGCCCCGTCCCTTACCCCATAGCTGCACTCTTCCACAGTGTCTTTTTTGTCTATGCTTCTGAAAGCACCTGCTGTTCAATTAAACTAGTGATTCTCTACTCTATATTGTCATGTTAGGGTTATAAATATCTCATTCTGGATAGAATAATAACTACTTTTTACTAATATCCATTTTAAACTTATATCATACACATATAAATAAAAGTCAAATAAAATAGTCATAGACAGCTGGTCTCAGAGAAAATGATGATAGAGCTACACCAAGTGAAAACAAAGATACAAGAAAGTTGAGAAAGTTCGGACAGAGCAAATCTGACAAACATCAGTTGTGACACCTTTGACTTCAGTACAAGGCTCACAACCCATTATTGGTAATATAGGGCTACATGTTAAAATTAGCATGAAGAGAAAGAAAATCAGAGTTAATATTTCTGAAATAAAATTATGTACTTACAGTGAGAGGCAAAGGAATGGTATTGGTAAACTTTGCTTTTCAGTAGAAATGAAATGTTTCAGGATTTGTGTCAAGTACATGAATGCAGACTGGCAAGCGCCTGCCTCCATTTCTTACTGTTTAGGTTCCAGTATTCATGGGTTATTTCTTTATATAGAACTGTATTCACAGCAAGTATTCAAAAATATTCAAGGAGAATTTTCTATTAATTTCATCTGAATATATAACTGCTTTTAACTGCAGATTATTCAGGGTGGTGAAAATATTTCTATTTGCATGCAGAAAAATATATGCCTACCTAACAAAACCTTAAGCAAGTTATGGTCAGAGTTTTATTGCATGTAATTAAGATAGGGTTGCAATTACTATAGTGAAATATTTCAAAAAGTTAGTTCAATTTGACAAAAGTGGGAAAACCAGTGAGTGTCACAAAGAAGTGCAAGTGATTTTGGATGGATTTTTGAGAAATAGTGATACTCATTTTGTGAGCTAAAGTCAGGGTGGTTGTCTCTGAGGACATCAGTATGGAGTAAGCTAAATCAGAGACCAATAACAGAGGTTTATAAAGTCTTTTTTTTTAATTATTTTTTAATTTGTTTATTTGACTGTTGCTATTGAAGCCAGAAAGACTGAACTGGAATAAAATCCAAAACTAAATTAATCTCATTAATTTTTAAAACACCTGACAATTTCTAAAGTACATTATATAACCAACTATTTAGGCTCCTAATTGAGGCTCACAGACCTCAAAATCTTGGCTTGACTGTGAATAACAGTCATATTATAATGGATTGTCATGAGAGGGAATCTGCCAGTTCAATTTTAAATGTTTTTGCTTTTTTTATCCTGTTTTTACTTCAAAAGAGAATAGAATGTATCATAACTTCAGACGAAAAGAATTGGGTATAATACTAAAAATAATACACTGGTTCTTCTGAAAGAAATTCAGCTTTTTTCTTGATACTTCAAACTTGATGGATGTGTTTAGTATGTAGAAAGAAGTGACGATAAAGTGAAGTATAAGGGAAAATATTTGGAATGATAAAGAAATGAGCAGAAGTATGAGAGGAAAGAAAAGCAGCTTGAGCAGTGGCAATACAAAGATCAAGAAGCTAATTAACCAAGGAAGGATTAAAAATAAGATTACTTCATTTATTCCTTTGGGAGACATAAGAGTTGTTAATTCAGATTTTCTTTAGACAATTGACAGTTGGTTAACAGCCCGAGAGGAAATAAATCACCCAGCAGTCACAGAAAGTGCTCTCCAGGCTGCAGATCCCCTCTTCCACCACAAAAGTATCCTCCTGATTGAGTAAATCCCTGTTGCTGACATATGACCACTGGTGCTTGTATGCCAGTGATCCATGAACCTCACTGCGCAATTGCACTGTCTTGTCAACAGGAGGAAAAGACTGAATCATAGCAGCACAAAATGCTCCAAGGAAACAAGGGCCATAGAGAACTCTCAAGTAATTCAACGTGTCATACTCCATTTTCAGGCCAAAGTAAATCTAGTAAAGGCCAAATGGACAAAGTAGATTTATAGTTCTGACTTTAATTTATAGTTCAGACTTTAATTCAATATGACTAACTCAATATGAATAATGTTATTTAGCACCATGGTTGAAATTTGTTATGCTGTATGATGTGGTTTATTCCTCAGAGTACAATACCAGAACATCAGCAAGTTTGTTTCCTTTTTGTTTAAATGGTTTAAAATAATCTCTTAAAATCCATGATATTTCACAAAAATAAGAAACTAGAAAATCTAGATGAAAATAATTAGAATAGTGATATTATCTTTACAGTTTTACAGGTAAAAGAAAGTGGAAGAAAATAGTAAATGCCATATGCGTTAGTTGTAAAGATCAACAACACTGATTGAGATTGATCTGCTCTTTGTATTTTTATGCAAATCTTTCCATTCACGGTTAATCTTTAGAAAGCACAGATAAAATAGGAGGATTTAGTAGCTTCCAAACAGAAGTTTGGAAGACAGAGGCTGACAATATCATTGTATCCCAAATGCTTCTGAAAAAGCTTTGACAACTTAAAAGAAAAAAAACCAACAACCAAAAAACCGCAAACCAAAACAAAACAAAATAAAACAAAACAAAACAAAACAAAAAACCACAAAAAACCCAAACCTATTAACAGGGATATTAGATGATCTATTGGGGGAAAAAAAAAAAATGTACCTGTCTCCTGCATGTCTCATAACTAAATACATAACTTCAAAAACACAGGGTACCCATGGCACTACCAGTTTACTATGGCAATCAGGAAGTATAAAAGCAACCATATTCCCTATAAAAGCTCTGCAACTTTCAAAATTCACCACTATGCTTTTGTAATTGCCACTAGTGCTAGAAAAACTCCACCAATTTTTAATAGCTAAGAATGTGACTGTTAGTATTAGTTTCTGTATATTCAATTATAAAGAATATTTTGGTTATCTCAATTATTAGCTATGTTAACAGTACAAATAGTCATATATGTAAGTTTTAGTTTTATGATTTACATATATTAAAAGCCATTTTAATTTATAGAGTTTTTAAAATACTTTTAATAATTATGCATAAAATACAAAAAAAAATCCTCTGGAACAATACAAAGGTAAATTAAAAGTAAATACTGCTTGTTTTCATTTATGATTGCTATTTGATGTTGCTATTGCTATTGCAACATCACTTGCTTGTGTTGTTGTTGTTGAAACAAACAAGAAAACACTGTCTAAGTTGTTAGACTAGGATGTTGATGCTATTAAGACATTTCCAGCAAGATTTTAAATCACATGATTTCTATTATGCTCATATTTATTATGCACATTCCGTTACTCTTCTACCAGACTCCCCAACTCCATATGACTCTTCTGTTATACTACCCTGAACAGGTTCTTTTAGATAGTCCACATGGAGTGTGTAGTGCAGTGTTTAATAACAAATTTACTTATGAAAGATTCTTGAAGTTGCAAGAGATTTACAAATTAGCAGAGTGTTGCAAACTACATTGCATAGCATAACAAGAATGTAAGTTACATCTAACAGAATACGTAGCAATTGCAACACACAATTGAGTGCCATTGCCATTCTCAAAATCAGTGTCTATAATGTGCTCACTGCCACAAGGCTGAGCATCCCCAGCCCCCAGAAAGAAATACATGAGTTGAAGCCAGTTGAAGTCTGTTACTCCCTTCAAAATACTTTTGATTTTCTCTAGTTTCCATAGTCTGTATTGGGCTGAGCCACATATTCACTCCTCCCCCTCCCTGCCCCCATGCTTGTCTAGCTAAATTAGGGGCACACCTGCACTGTTTTAATGAACTCAGGGGTAAACATTTACTTGTTGAGCCACTCTGGAGCCCTGTGCCCTGAGATAGAAATAGCTTCTGTCACAGCCTGCATTACTCACAGAGCTTTATAGGCTCATCTCCCACACCATTGTCTTCTTATTTATTGGTTAGTCACAGCTTCCTTCTCAAAATATTTTGATGCCAAGAACTGAAATTTTGTCTAAAAGGAAAAGGCTAAAGAAATTCTCTTTGTACTTGAAGGAAAAAGTGATGAGATTTGAAGTTAACTTATCATGATGGATAAGGAAAAAATGTAAAACTGCTTAGTACAGCTATTATTGGCAACACATTTTTATTAGTATTTATATTTTGAATGCTATAAATAGTATTTATATTTTTGTTTGATATTCCAGTATATCTGAAATATCAAACACACCCTGAATTTACAGCCCTTAAACTGTCGTGATATCTGTCTATATAGGTTTTAACTGAAGAGCCCTTCTTGTGTGGCCAGCACTTTCAGTGTCGCCATTGTTGGCAGGATATAATGTCAAGTGTTGCTTTCACACCCAAACCAATTCAAGCTGTTACAGGTAAAGAGAATTTTTAAATATTAAAATCTATTCTTCTGAGAAGCAGAATACACGCAGTGTGAACTATGTTTTTCATGAAACTGTACTCCCCACAAGTAAATTTCTGAGATGTGAAATTATAAATGCTTCCATAAAATTTATTATAAATGCATTTTTCCTAGCTAGGGATATTATGAATATTTCTGTTTTGAAAATATTTGGAAGACGTTCAGATGCTTGGGACTGACAGAGTTTGTTGAATAGTTCTATATTTCACAGGTAAGCTGTCTTTGAAATATTTCACTCTGCTTTCCTTTTGTTACTATCTAGCTAGCATCCACTGTGTACTCTGTTATCCCTGTGTTGTTTATATTTTCACTAATTTGGGTTTCTATTTAAATGCCTGTAACAGAGGTACAGTGTGTGGATGCATAATTTCCCATTTCATTTATGTGCTTGGTTCATAATTGCATAAACAAAGAGGAAAAAAAAAAACCAACCAGAAAAACCGTGACTATTTCATTATCCTTTTTTGTGGATACTTTATCTTGTGGGTTATTAAGAGTATTCTTTAGGTTCACTTTTTCATGGTAAACCAACAGCTACATTGAACATTCTTTGTCTAAATAATGACTAAAACATTGCAACCAAAAAGGGCAACAATTGCATGTAAAAATAGAATAGCAAAAGCAAAGTATGCAGAGGCTATAGTACAAAAATAAATATAAAAACTTGAAAAATATATAGATACTGAAACATGGGAGGTTCCATCTGAACATCAGGAAATAGTTTTTTAATGCACTGGCACGTGTTGCCCATAGAGGGTGCCGAATATTAGATGCTAGAGGAGTAGAGGTTGTACACCATGGAGATCATCAGAAGACACTCAAAAGTCATTTGGAAACGGTCCTGGGCAAAATATTGCAACTGACCCTGCCTGAGTAGGGGGAGTAGACTAGGTGACGACCACTTGTCCCTTTCAACACTAACCATTACTTGATTCTTTAAGTTTCCTTCCAGACATAATTTATAACGGGAGAGGGAAGGCAGTGAATTTGACATTGTTAGCAAAGGTCTAATGAACCTGATAGAAAAGATTACAAAAATCTATTAAATCTATGTAGAAGTAAAAGTGATTTTACTGATAAACAGTGAGCTAACTTCTTAGACTTTTTTTTCTTTGTCTTAACAGCTTTATGCTCCAGGGTTTTTAAATATAGAACTCAGTCTTGTCATGTTGCCTGTTCTATTCCACTGGGACAGATTTTGAGGTGTTTCAGTTACACTCTACAGAAGACATTCAAATCCATTTCTTTATCCTCAACCCTTTTCCAGTTCTTAGCTGAGGCTCTAAAGATTGACATAATGCCAGAAGGAATTTTCACAGTCAGGAGTTGTAGCTACAAAATTGTAGGTAAGTCATTCAATGGATACAGTGACCATCTGTGTTGGGTCCCTCTGACTTCAGAAAAAACATAGTTTGTGATACATTTTTGTCTAGACCACTAGTTAATTTTTTGTTGAAACAAAAATCTATTATGCCTTCAATTATCTGAGTCTCCTTTAATTATGTATGCTGTTCCTCTAGAGTTCTTTCACAGTTTTACAATGCAAGTAGATAGAAGTATGCAAGCCATATGAATATTAAAATCCTGCATTTGGCAAGAATACCTGGAGTTGTGGTAGTAAATATTTATTTGTGGCAGGGAGAGCTAGATTTACCTGTAAAGAAAAACATGTGGTAACAATTTGTATGTGACCTGTCATGTCAGCTTTTTCTGAAGTAATTGAAAGGTTGCATTATTTTCTTTTTCATATTATTCAGAATCATGTCACTAAGACAAGGAATCTATAACTTTGAAAATTCTAATAGAGCTTATAGCAAAGTATCTTTTCAGATCTTAAAATATTTTAAAATAACACTGAAATTATTTGGAAGCTAGAAACCAAATATATAGATAATTTTTATTAGCATTAAACTGAATATAAACTCCACTACATTTGGTCTTAGGTACAGAAATCATATTTAGAATGTAACAAACCCTTTGTATGGAACATAAAGAAAATTCAGATAATTATGACTCAAATATATAGCCATATGTGTGAGCAAAGAGCAGTTCATTCAGATGCTTTCAGTGTTCACAAATTTTTCAAGAGTTCTGAGGAAGCCTAATCAATTTACTGCTACTGAAATGCAACAGTTCAACAAATCACATCAGTCCTGCCTTAGGCCGGTAATAAAGATAAATAACTTCTCCAACAGAAACATCAAGAGATCTTTAAAAGTTCAAAAGGTAGATGTCCCAACATCAATTTGGCCAGAAGACTAGAGTTACTAGAATACTGAAATACAGATTATTATTTTAAAAGACGTTTCTTGTTACATTCAAAAAGTATCACCACCAGCAAGAATTCCTCATTTCAGTAGAATTTTGAAAAAAATAACCTGGCTGAAAAAGAGAGGGAAAATTAGAGGCAGCTTTCTCTATAAACATGAAAGACATGTAAGGAATAATAAATAACAATTCACACTGTATTTGAGAGCTCCATAGAAATAGGAATCACAGAGTAGATACCATTTCTTTAATAGCAGATTCTAAAACATTTCTCAACAATTTTTTAGTTAATACAGTAGAATAGCTATGAAAATATGATGCACTGCCTTACATCATTCTTATTCAACAAGATAATAGATTACCTTCTACTTTTTCTCTTTCCCATATATAATGCTATATTTTCCTATCTAAATTCAAAGAGAATACTGTCTCTTTCAGATGGTCTAGCTGACATAATTATTTAAAGGAAAAAATATTTATTCACAATTTTGATGATTACTCTTTTTACTTAAGTCTTGAAGAAGAACCAGTAAGCCTGGATGCAGATCTTTTTAAGCGTAAAAAACTTTACTCATTATTTTGAAGTGAAACAAACAAACAAAAAATCCACCTCAGAATTTAAAATAAAAACAACAAAAAAAACCCCCAAAAAACCCAAAGAACAAACAAAGAAAACGCCAAAAAACCAGAAATAATAATTCATAATGTATTTTGAATTTATTAAGTTAAAATCCCACCACATCAGATTAAAATTGCATATGCTAGACAGCCACCTAAATAAAAATGGAGAAAAGAAAATACTTGTAGTCAATGCTAGAGAAAAAAAAAGACTAACAGTCAAGCTTGCTTATTTAGGTAATTAACTGCATTTCTTATTTCTTTTCCCACATTTTATGATGTGTATCTAGAGAATGCTGGTAAATAATGTTAACTAAACAGCTAAATTTTCAATGGAATAATCAAGATTATTACTAAAAAGTCAAAGACCAGGCCTAAATTTATTTGAGTGCACAGTACTATAAAATAAGGATTTTGCAGAAACCTAACATCTGCTCAAAACAGAGGTATAGTTACTGATATGAAAAATAAAAAGAAAGCTAAGTAAGTAACCCTGTTAAACATTACTCTCTGCTAAACATGATAACTGGATAAATAAAAACTCCTACTGAGTTTGGATTTAGATTTGAAAGTGCTGCTTCCAGTTATATTTACAACTTTGAGAATGCACTGGCCTTTCATTATCTGAAAATTAGATTTTTGACATTACTGAGCTGAACTCAATTGCAAAAATTATTTACCAGGAATTAGTGTTCTACCATCATTCTCTAATAGTGGTAAAAGTAGGATCATATGTTTTAGATAAAGAAAAACCCCACGACCAGATATTGGGGGAAAAAAAAAAAAAAAAAAAAAAGGCGCAAAATCTCAATTGATTTGGATGCAGTGACCTGCCTCTAGAAACAACACATATCTATGATAGAAATAAATGGTGATTAAAAATATAGGGATCAGAGCCAAAGCAAAATGATCACAAAATAATTAACATAGGATTAAATCATAATCAAAGTAGAGGGAGCTAAAGAATGTGCTTCAGTAGAACATGTAAAGTGCAGCTTTTCTCCTAGTGCTCTTCCTGAGATATATCACAATTTATTTGTGTGTCTTGATAAGGACAAGTAAAGAATTCTTATGGATTTGCTCCTGGACTGTTATTTTTCAGTATATACTGCCTTACTTCTAGAATAAATAAGAAGAGTCAGGAAGAAATTTTAAGAACAGAACCTCATTCAATGCTGTATGCATCATAAAGACAGTCACAAACATAGTGAAAAAAATTACAAACAAACATAATTACCCTATTATTCTAGAGGGTACAAATAAAATTGAGGCAAATTTACATGCACAAAGCTTTATTAGTGGGGTCTATAGCTGATGGCATGCTCTGACTTAAAAGTTACTTTAGAAAAAAAATTTAAAAGATGGTGGGGCTCTCTCTCCCAAATTCATGTATACTTTTTTGGTGTATTAATAACAGTTGTCTGTTATGTTACCTACTAGGTCTTCAAGTTACAAACTGAAACATATGGAGTAAGAAAATAATATCTATAAGGCAAGAGTGAGTAGGCTGATGAAGAAAAGAGTGTTTTTTAACAATAATGACATTCACTTTCTCCAAGAAACCTGATCTAACAGACATAACTATGTTTCAGAGTCTGACATTAATATTGTGAGGATAGCAGCACCTGAGGTACTGGGTAAAGACACTGTCAGAGCAGCTTCAAGATGTGTAATGAAAGGTTGCAAGAGGATAAATGAGCAGCAGGCTACAGAACTGAAAGGTCCTCAATATAACAAAAGTTAAAGCATGTAGAACACTGTGCAATTCAGTAGAAATTTTATTGGCTCTGCAAGTTCTCTAAATTATTCTCTAAATTTGATGATCCTACCTGTGTTTTTTATTTTTTAGCTATTGCAGTGGGTTGGTTGATCCAAGGTAATAGTAAATCCTGGGAAATTCTGTGCTCATGAGAACTGTTTCACATTTTGCAAAATAAGCAGGAAGTAGTTTTGTCTGGTTTTGATACATTGGACTAATGCTGCATTAACACTGTCAGCCTATTCTGCATGCAGAGTACCTCTGTATGGTGCATTATCAGTAAGCAAACTTATTTTGAGCATATTAGAATTGCTGGGTATCTGACAGAGAAGAAAATGTGGGTAGAAACATGCAATTCATGACCTTTATTAACTCATACACTTTAATAATGGTTAAAACATAGTCAATGAATATTAAGTAGCTAACTTCTTTTTCCTTTAAAGGATGTCTGTAGTATTTAAAAATACTTATGATAAAAGTTGTGTGGCAATCTGTTTAGTGCATAACTAAAAGTTAAACATGGAATTTGCCAGGAAACATTGTAATTGTAGTTGAGAAACTTTTTCAGAGTCATAGCATGAACTGTTGTCCCAGGTTTACATACATTATTATCCTAACAGCGTGTAATGGTCACGTGACGTCAGAGATTCTATGAGGTTATGGAAGTTAACATTAGAATTATTTCAAAATAATAAAAATAGGACATTAATAAGAACAGCACCTACACAGAAAAACAGCAATTTTGCTTTAATTGCTTACAAAACATTTCAGAGTCCTAGCAGAAGGATATTAAGGAGTTACAGAGCCAAAACATTAAAACATTAGGAAAAGCTATGACTAATATAATTAATCATAACATTAATACGACTTGTTTATGTGCACACCTTCTGTTACAGTTTTACTTATGACCCACCTTTTATACTATAGATTCCATTAAGTTTACAAAACACATGATTCTGAGAATAAATCCCAGTTGATAGAGGAAAATATTTCATGCTGGATTTGACAGCCTGAGAGAGGCAAGGCTGCTAGAGCTCCTTCCCCCCATGTCCAACTCGAAGTGAGGCTGAAAATATGTTCCCAGTGGACACATAGAACATAGAGAACATTTATATGCCACATACATACACACTTATATGCAGGGCTGTCCACACAGATCCCAGAGACACACACACACAGAGCATTCACATGAACACAGCATCAGCAAGCTCATCCTGCTGCCCCTTCTGGTTGAGCAGGAACAGAGTTCATTAGTGGAAATAGATATACCTATGAAATATGTTTATCCCTGCTGGATTCAGACATCCAGAGGCTGTGCCTGGATCCCAGTATCCCCAGTTGCTGGTATCTCTCCCTGTGGTCATCTGGTGGTGTGGAGATGGGCCTTTGGTGGGCTGGCGGCTCTGCTGTGGTGTGATGGGAGCGGCTAGGCAGGGCATGATTTGCCTGGTCTAACCCACAGCCTGCCATTTTCTCTCTGTTCTCCCTTTAACTCCGTATCCTAAACCTGGACATATAAGGGAGACTGCTCTCTGCAGGACCTCTGCTTCAATTCTTCTAAAGATTGGAAGGCATTAAGTAAATGAGGCAGAGGCCTGCAGGAGTCATGGAGAAGGCAGCTGAGAAATGCCCAGAGAAATGATCTGGTTTCAAGTCTCTGCTCAGCTTTCCCATGTAAATCTGGATCAGTCACTTAAAGCACATTTTCACAGGTGGACAATGATTATGTATTCTTCATTTTCTGGGTGACTGACTTTATTCCCTACGGTCTGATTTGCAAAACAACTGGCTACTCATAACTGCAGCATAAGCTAGTTAGAGTTGTGCTTTGAATACATAAATTGTAAGATACAATTATGTTCTCTAAAAACCACGTCCAGGTTATGTGAAATTAGACACATAAAATTAGTGACTCTTTTTGACCTTATTATCTCAATGTCTTTATTTTCAACCTATGTTTTATTAATGAAATAGGACATAAATAATAATGATATCCTTCCTTACATAATGGTCCTACAAAAATCAGTTTTTGTTGGGGAAGCTGCCAGTGTTACTATTAAGTCTTTTGTGTTACTGATATGAAAATAAAACATTTTGTGATGGAATAAAATATTGTAGGAGCATTCTTCACATATCTTTTCTTATCCTTCATTTTCTAATACAACAGATATTACTTATGCTACCTCATTTTAGGGATTCTCCTTTCTAAAAGATCTCAGGAAGTTGTGTTTCTCCCTACAACATCCTGACCTTGTCCCTAAAGCTGTTTGGGTATATGGCCTGTCACAGATGAATGTCTATGTGTAGTAGTGTTGCTACATCACATATTAGCAATGTTGTTGAAATGAATGCCATACAGAAGTTGGTGAACAGGCATTTTGTACTCAGAGAAGGTTTAGAATATTGTAGAAACACAGTGATAGAGGAAAAAATTGTAAACTCTATGAGCACCATGCATTCCACATAGTAGAATAGTATTTACAATGTGATTCTAATGTAATACTGAAGACTCTTTCAATGCATCTGCATAATACAGTGAGATTAATCCCACAATATTATTTCTTTTGGTTATTCAGCTTTGCAAAATTAATAACTTTAAAGTTTTTCTTGTGTTTAATAAATAAAGGTGCATAAGATTCATATTGAGACTCACAATTGAATATATTTTAATCTGCTGTTGAAAAGATGTCAGCTTCCAGATAAAGAGACAAATGCTAAGAAAATTGTCTATACCAGGTTAACACTGATTTAACTATGTGAATGAAATGAACAAATATTCAACTGATGTTTATATTTTTGAGATATGATAATGAAAGCTAATCAGTCATATATAATAACAAGAAAAATAAGGATAGAGGGAAATATGATAAAATTAAAATTGAAAATGTGTTTTTACAATTTTATTTAAGCAGACATTCTTTTGTATAGAATTTGTGTAGAATGTGATTTTATTATTTTCTTGAAACTATTACAAAATAACTTAGGACAGATTGAAATCACTTGCTTTGATCAATATTGAAAGATGGAAGCATTTTTGGAAGCCAGTTTTTAAACTTAGAAAATTTTTTTATTTGCATTCAGATCTTCATTATTTTTTCAAACATATCCAAGAATACCAGTACTTTCTTTAGTTCATATTGTCCTTCCCAGGAATAAGAAAAAAACCCCCAACTTTGGTCAGCTATAATCTTCCAGAAATATCAGCAAAAGTGTTTGACCATGTAATAGGAGAAAAAAAAATTAAAAATTAATGAAATACATATCTAATATAAAATAAATGACAGTTTTCAGGTACTGCATAGTTCTATTAATGCCATAAAATTTGCAGCACAGAGTCATCCTTTAGCAGTGTAGGGATAAGTAAGAAGACTCAGAGAGATGTCTCTTGGTCTTGTATTATTTTGACGATGCAGGGTACGGTCCAAGGGGTGTTTATCACTATTGTAACTTATTTTTGCTGCCATTTCTATATATCTAGGAGGTATTTTTGAGACATGTATGATGTAATATTTGGAAGCCAGTAGATACTGAAAAATCCCGTAGAAAACATTAACTTTTTTGGAATACTACTCAGTGCTCTGTGGTGAATTTATGAAAAATCTTTCCTTAGGCATGGAAATTCTTCTTCTTTTCAACTTAATTTCATGCATGAGTCATTCATAACAAAGACCCATGTTCAACCTCCCAAAGCATCCCTATATTGTCTCCCATAATTCTTCCTTTACTCTGTCCAGCTCTATTAGTCCCATCCCAGTTCACTTCTGGAAATTGTTTACACATTAGGTTGTGTAAGTTCTGCTTCTTTCAGCAAACCTTCTGTTCCATGGCTTTGCCGTTTAATTTATACACTCTTGAAAAATAACAATAAATAAGTATATAACATTATTAAACAGGCTTTTCAGTGTTTGTTGTACCTGCAATAATATAAGTGAAACTACTTTAATTCATAAGAAAAAGATCTGAATTTTACTTAGTTAAGTCATGTTGTCAAGGAAACAGGGATGACTTTCTCAGAGAGAAAAAGTATTTTATGTTTATGAGGATTTCAGTCATTCATCTGTATTTTTTTTCATTAAAAGAGACTAATTTTAATCCCTACAGCATGGAAAAATACAGATTAAACTTCCACAGTCAATTTGCATCAGATATAAGAAATACATTTTTGATGATTTGCAGCTCATTTGATAGTGGTTGTTTTATATTTGATTAAGAGAAGTAAAACTTTTTTGTCTTCTACTTTACAAAGCTTTTCTACCCACAAACACTCGTAATGCTTGAATTTTTTCTACTTCACACAGATTTTATATTCCATTAAAGAATGTCTGTAAAGAAGTTGTCAGTGTGCCCTGAATCTTATGAGCCATCCTTGTAACCAGTGAACTTGGAAGCCTCGCTTGTAACTGAAAATTACATCCTACTTGATGAGTGATATTGGCAGATTGTGAAGTTTATGCAACACCCACAAAATTCTATGTAAATTCAATATTTTCACATTTCTGAAATTCTCAGACCTTTTTCACCTTTTACCTGAGTTAAAAAAAAGATGTAAAAACAAAGATGGTGCAAAGACTAGATGCCATGGTCAAGGGCTATCATGTCACTTATGTATCTGTTCTTCATCAGACTGCAAGGTGGATTCTTTTGTTTAATCTTGTGATAATAATCTTCCCTACTTTGACCTAAATTACTCTAGTATAAAAACTAATAGTGCTGAAACTTGCTTTGAATTTAACCTTACATCTTTGCTGCAGTAAAAGTTGTGCTGTCACAGCTGCCTAGAAAAACTGCTTAATGCCTCAGACTTCTCTTCAGTCAATGTATGCTGTCTGCCGTTAAGATCAGAAGAAATGTCTAACACTTAGCTCAATGAATACAGTTAACTCACAGCTTTTTATCTGGCCCGCTCTGTAGACCATCTCAAATTTTAAAGGTTGCATAAGCAAGAAAAAGCCCAGAAAAAGAAACAAGAACTGAACTGTGAAGAGGACTAAGAGGACAAATCAAAATTCTTTGATTCAATACAACTCTCAAGAAGCCCAGCACATTAAAAGAAAGCTTTTGCTAGTATGTTGTTAGCATTAGCAACTGATAGGAAGAAAAGATTTTTTGAAGACAGAAGTACCAAATGAAAATTAACAGTGGAATTAAATTTAGATCAACCTATAAAAACTGTAGAAGGGTGAAAACTTTGGAATATTTTCTCTCTCTCTTAAGCAAATGCTTAAATATTCTGATGTCTCATACCTGTATCTCGACAGCATTTTGGGACAAAAACCGTATGATGTTCCTTTTCATGCTTTCTTTTCCTTTGGAAAAATGGGGATACAAATTTTCTGTCTGAAATAACAAAAATGGGAATAGAAGAAATTGAAAGAAGGGAAACGGATATCAGCTCTTCCCTTTCCTAAGTTACCTTGAAGCCCAGAAATAGCACAAAGCATCAGGCATTCTTTTCATTTCCGTATGAACTCTCTTAGGTTTCATAACTTGGGAATCCTAATCTCACAGTTTGGATAAACACTTTATGTGACATCAATGTCCTGATGGAGAGAAAGTTCAGCTTTATTACAGGTCATCCCATAGCTCTGTGAAACTGCTGACTAAGAGCAGAAAGTTGGCTGTTGCATCCATTTGACTATTATGACGTTTCTTCTGAGAAAGTGGTGGGTAGAAGTTGCAACAAATCTACTCCAGTTATGAAAAGAAAATTATTTCAATCCCAGTAATTTACTTTCTGGAAGGGAATATTTCTCAGCTTCTCTTCACAGTATTGAACAGCACCCAAATAATCTACATAGTGTGAACACAGGATAGAGTTAAGATTGAAGAGTATGGCAAAATATGGGTGAATAGGCATCATGAGATATCAGGTTGACATGACATAATATAAAAGAGATTCATTATTTTCATGATTATAGAATCACAGAATTGTTAAGCTTGGAAAAGACTTCCAAGATCATCAAGTCCAACCTTTGACTGAAAACCAGTCTTATCTTTTTTCATATAATATATTTTGTAACCTGTATTTTAGACCTGCATTTACCTTCATTTCTATCTTCTCATAATAATACCTCTACCTTGACTACTGTTCTGGGTTAGATTTCTTTTCCAATGGACTTTTGTTGCATGTAACTAACTACCTGTGGAATCAGGTGTATGACTGTGTGTGCCTGTGTGTATTCATACACATTGTATACCCTCACATATTTGGAAATACTACAAATGTCTAAATATGCAAACATCTCTCTGCTTATTAGAATATCAATGTTACTGATTTGCTAGACAAAGTATAAACAAGCTGTTACTTTAATTAAAATGGTTGTTGCTCAGTCTCTTGCAGTTCATTTTTCTATTCCTTTTTCCTTTACCTTCACCTATCTTATTTTCCTTTTCCTCTGCACCTGTATAGACATGTACTACCCCATACATTTTGTCCTCTCAAACATTTCTTTCCTTTTTTTCTTTTTCCCTCTTTATTTGTCATGTTACCTGACTGTCAGACCTACCTGCGTGTTTCTTAGATATTGATAGAGATTAATGCCTTCATTAAGACTGCATCTCTTTGTTTCTACTAATGACATTTCAAGTAACGTCATATAAATACTGCGTGATAAGATTGATTTTGGTTAAAACTGGGCAACAAATACTGTTTGCCTTTGAAAATTATGTTTTATATTTCTGTTTTCATCATTCTGAACCTTCAGTTTGGACAGGCACTTCAAATTGATTGGTTTTGAACAATAACAAAAAGAAAATTTATATATTAATGATTCATAGTTCAATAAACTGGCCTTAGAAAGATTGTTTCAGGGTGACCTCTGATTTTTCACACACAATTAGCTACCAAACAGAAAATGCAATGAAAGAACTTACAGGAATTGCAACTTTTAAGCCCATTATTTTTCACCCTGCCATCACAAGATCATTATTATTTGCAAAACAATGTGTATCAGGAAGCAGGTTGGTACTTTTTGATCATAAACATTTTTAATGTATTTGATACATTTCTCTCTTCATCCTCTTTAGCTGAAAACAGTTATTTTTATCGCTCTACTATAAAATAATATTTTTCCTAAGCAAATCTCTAGTTAGTAAGAAGGGAATCCCAGTTTTATCTAAGTAATTATACTAAACAGAACAAGGAATTTTTACACTAATGGTACTTCATCCTGTCTCGGTTTTGAAAGACAGGTGTCTGCTAAGGAAGGCAGAGGCCCCCCTTGAAGTGGCAGATATAACCCCTTTTCCCTCCAAGTTATTATATTCTGAAATCAAGGGCCTTTAGGCAAAGATGTGGGAAATAGGAATAACAGTTCTTTACTCTCTCTATATATATGTATATAACCAGTCAAACAAAACAACAACAACTCTGGCAGTAACAGCAATCACAAACCCAGTGCCAGCCTTCTCGGCTGTCAGGCTATTTCCCCTCGGGTGCAGTTCCGCTCGCAGCCGGCAGGGGCGCTGGCGGCTCCCGGTGAGCAGGGCAGGTGCGATGGTTCCCCCGCGGCTGCAGGGGGCGCTCCGGAGCGAGCTCGGGAAACACGCGGCACTGGTGCTCTGGGATCCCGGGAAGGGATGGAACAAAGGCTTCACAAACCCCTGGGCAGCCGATCCCGGACTCTCAGGAACAGCGGCTGAAGCGGCAGGGACGGACGCAAATCCCGGGTGGCAGACGAGATGTATCCAGATGGGAAAAACCCACGGAGGCCCAGGCAGGCAGGGCGAGCAGGGCTACAGCGTAGCGGAAGCTCAAAGCAGCAGCGGGGCAGGGCAGCCACAGCCCGGTCTCCAGCAGGGCAGGGAAAGCGGCTTTTGGGGTCCCGGCGTTGTTTCCAGCAGGAAGAAAGAACGGCCAAAAAGAAAGAAGCAGCAGCTCCTTTCTCTGCAGCTTCTCTCTCTGGACGCTCAGAGCGAACTGACCCCACACCCAGGTGTAGACAAAAGAGTAGCCAGGTCTGCCCCACTCCCCTTTTGTCTTTCTTAAGTACAGCTATTTGTCCCCTAGCAACATGCATATGGGAGAAAATTCCTTTAACAGGAAAAAAAAAA